>NW_006399855.1:8412257-8429121 GCF_000299155.1 Elephantulus edwardii | reverse complement strand
GGTCCTTGGAGAGGGACATCATGCTTGGGAGGGTGGAGGGACAGCACAGGAGGGGAAGACCCTCTATGAGATGGATTGACTCCTTGACTGGGGTAATCAGGATGGGTGTGTCAGAGGCAGTGGGGTTGGCGCAGGATAGAGCAGGGTTTAGGGCTGTTGTGCATAGGGTCGCTATGAGTCGCAAATGACTCGACGGCACATAACAACAACAGGGATGATTTCTAAGGAACTACTGTACTAAAATAGATTTCTTTGTCTTGATTATGCATAGGAGACTATAAAGCACTCATTGAAAACAATGCATTTTTCACTAAGCACAGAATCAGTAACAATATGTAATATTTTCAAAGGGATGAGGTAATTAAATCTTAACGTGAAAGAGCTACATAAAATTTTTGTGTAGGTGGACTTACCTTGGGAGTCATTTTTCCCCCCCTTAAAATTGAAACCTTTATCTTGACAATTACATCCAGGTAATGTCGTTCTTAACTGTCTAGGTTGTGCTATTTACTAATCACTCAGTGAGTGCATTTTCTTGAGTGCCTGCTCTATGTAAATGAGGCCCAACATGTGCCAAACAGATAGCCGTTGCCTCGCTGCAATTTCATGGTACTTGAGAGCACAGTTTCTGGCACATGATGGTGCTCATCAAACATCAGCCTTCCTCCTCCCATAATGCAGTGCATTCATGTTCTCTGTCACAGTATTTTTAGAACTTTCAGTAGTACTCAAAGTGATCTTTAAAAGATGGAGTTTCAGCAACTAGGACAAAATTGTTTACATAAATTTCTGTAAGTCCCTTGAGAGAAAATAAACACATGTAAAATAATTTTAAGTTCTTTTGATAAAGGACTGTTGTAAATGAGAGTGCTAATGAAAGACAACTGTTAGGACCCTAAATTGGAACCTTATTTGCAAGCCTCCAGCATGCTTAGGTCTGGAGTAGCCTTGTGCATTCCTACAGTGCTTGCGAGAACAGTTTTGCAACGGTTTGGGGCCTTGATCTGAACCCTCTGTAGAACACGTTTATAGACATTTCAGGCAACTAAATAAAAACAACTACACTCTCAATCAGCAAATAAAAATGATAGTCTTGACCATAGTCTCTTTTCACGGCATTTTCTTTTGAATCAGAACCTTCATGTTCCACTATGTTAAACATAACCTTGTCTCGTTTTTTATCACATAATTCCATCACTCTTGATACTTAACATCTTTTCTGTCTCTTGCTCTTTCTGTGCTCATTGACCTTACTCAGAAATTTAACTCTCTTAGTGTTTTACAATCTACAGAATTGAGTTGGGAAGGGGAGAAACTTTTCCTTTATAGAACCCTGAAAAAGAATTTCCTTAATTTTATTTGATTACTGAACACAATTCTTGTTATAGTTAGGTACTGTCTAGTTGAGTAAGACCCATAGCAGATCTAATGAGCAACACATACGAACCCTGTCTTACCCTGTACTAACACTCAATCTCTGACACATTCAAACTTAATGCTGTAGTCACTGTGTCAGTCTGTCTGGTTGATGGTTCTTCCTCTCCTTTGTCATCCCTCCACCTTTCCAAGCGCACAGTTATTAGTTATCATAACTAATACTGACTGTAGTTAGCTATCATTAACTAAGAATTAGTCTTAATTAAAATCATGGTGAGATTATTTTAATGTTTGCATTAGGTTATGAGCAAAATACATTTTTTTAAAGTTTGCAGTAAAGCAGTTGCTGGAAAGTAGCATTTAATAAAATAGATAAAATTTCAGAAAAAAGAGTCCCTGATTTTACTGTCCTCAAATTTCACAAAATTCTTTTCTGTCTTCTTAGTAAATAACAGTCTCTTAAATGTTATTATTTAGTAATAGGATACCAATGACTAAAATTTGAATAATCCATTGATATATTTTAAGACTCAGATAATATCAAGAACTAATTAGAACTGTATTTAAACTTTGTCTTCTCACTTGCAAGAAGATTGTATCACTCACTCACTTGCTATGGAGTCATCTCAAAACTGAGCCTTCATTTAGTTTCCCTGCTGTAAATCACACAAGGAGATTAGGCCAGGCTGCCAGATGCAGCCTTTGGGTTAGCTGTGCAAGTGACTATGCCACTAGAGCTCATTGTGGTTACTGACAATCAGATTGTACCTAAAAAATAAAGTTGTGCTGGTAGCATAGTGCCTAACAGATTGTCTTGTGTATTACCACATAAACTTTAGAACTAGTTTGTTGACATCCCCACAGTAACTTGCTAAGACTTTGTTTGTGTTGAATACATGGATCAAGTTGGGAAGAATTTGCTTTTTCACATTATTAAGGGTTGTTTTTTTTCAATGTATAGGACTGTCTTGGTTTATTTTGATACCTTTTTTATTTCTTGTGTCAAATATTTGCATCTCAAGTTCCAATTCATTGCTGAGACATGAAAACATGATTGACTTTTCTACATGAACACCATATCTTACAATCTTGCTCTATTCACTGAAGTAGATTTGTCAATTTTCATGGCATTTCTTTGGAGTTTTTGTACATGTTGCTGTTAGTTTCCATTGAGTTGGGTATGACTCACAGCCACCCTAAAAACAAGAAACTTGAACCCTGTCCTATCCTGTGCCATCCTCATCATTTCTGTCATACTTGAGCCCATTGCTCTAGACACTGTGATCATTTCCTCCCCACTGACCTTCCTCCCCTCTAAGCATGATGTCTTCCAAGGAATGACCTCTCCTGACAACATGCCCAAAGTGTATGAGATGAAGCTTTGTCATCTTTGCCTCTAAGGAGCACTCTTCTCCAAAACTCTGTACTTTTGCTATTGTGAATTACCCTGCTGTGAACATAGGTGTGCCTTTCTCTGTTCGTGTCTCAGTTCTGTTTTCCTTGGGATATATTCCTAGCAGTGCAGTAGCTTGATCATAGGGGATTTCTGTGTTCAGCATTTTGAAGACATACCACACTGCCTTTCGAAGTGGCTGTACAGTTTTACAATCACATCAGCAGTGCATGAGAATTCCAGTCTCTCCATGGATGTTTTTAGATTTAATTTTTTTTTGTCAGAAAACTTTTATCTGCATTTATTGATGTGATCATATGATCCCCACCCAACCCCGCCCCACCCTGGATTATTTTGACTCTGAGGAATTCCAGTGTCAAAAAGAACTCTCAATCAGGAGGGTCTAATGCCTTGGAATTGGCTCAACAACTTTGAGTGAGTTAAAATCTTGACTGCTAACTGAATGGAAGATGGTTAGAACCCAACCAGGAGCTCCATGGGAGAAAGACTTGGCAGTCTTTTCCCATAAAAATAACCTGCAGCTTAGAAAATTCTATTAGCAGTTCTACTCTGGCTCATGAAGTTGAGTTGAAAATTGGCTCAATGGCACCTAATGACAAGTGCCTCTTGAATATTGAACCTTTCAAACCTTCAAAATAAAATTTCACGGGAAAAGGAGGGACAATCTCCTCCTGTACCAGTCAGATCTGATTTGACGGTACACACACACACGCAAAAAAAAAAATTTCACTTGATTTTGGTATATAATCTTGCAATTTGTTTAGGTTTTTTGCAGTATTGGTCTATAATTTTCAGTTCTTACTAATTTATCTGGTTTTGGTATTGCTGTAATCATGGGCTCAGATAATTAGGAAGATACTGAAGATGGGTATAATTTCTTAAATGTTTTCTAGAATTCACCAATGTAATTATCAGGACTTGATGTGTTCCTTTTTGGAAAGTTATTATTGACTTAATTTCTTTAGATAAAGATCTGTTACAGATTGAAGAAAATGTATTCTTTTTGTGAGGCAAGATTAGTATAGGATGTGATTTGCTGAAGTCTCTTGACTTACAGCTGAGATACAAGAGAGAAATACCACTTGGAGATCTCTAGGGAACTTGAAGAGTCCAGGACCCTCCTCCTCCCAGAGCCAACAGGAAAATAAAGCACCCGCTTAGAGCTCCTACTCAGAATTAGGACTTCTGACCTCTTGGACTGTTCAAATTAAATTTCTTTTCTATTAAAGAAATTGAATTTGTGGTTCTTACAAACACTACAGCAGCACTAAACAAGACAAGGCCTGTTCAGATTAACTTAATGCTGTGATGAGTTTTGATAGTTTTTATTTTTCAAGGAATTTTATCTAAGTTTGGGAGCAGAGATATTCATGAGATTCCATTATCATCTATCTAATGTTTATGGGATCAGTAGCCATGTTCATGGTCCATTTTTCATTCCTAATACGTGTAAAATTTTTGGGGGGGGGATCTGGGTAGAAGCTAGTCAGGTTTTTTGAAGAATTTGCTTTCGGTTTCACTGATTATTCTCATTAGCTTTCTGTTTTTAATTTTACTGGGTTCTGTTTTTATTATTGCTTCTGCTTACTTTAGGCTTATCCCCTTTTCTTGCACCCTCTTCTAAAATCTGCTTTTAATGCTATAAGTTCTCCACTTCTGCTACTGCTTCATTCTTAAGATTTAAATAATTTGGTTTTTGCTTTTTATTTAATGAATTTTTTTTCTTTTAATTTCTCTTGAGACTTCTTTGAGTTGTATTATTTGGAAGTGTGTGGGCTTTTTTTAAGTTTCCAAATATTTTGGGTTTTCCATCTGCTTTCTCTTAGTTGATTTTTCCGTTAGTTCCGTTGTCTGCAAGCATATTTTGTATCATTTTCTGTACTTTTGTTAAGCAGTGTTTTATGGCCCAGACTGTGTTCTCTTTTGGGGATTATTGTAAAGGGACTTGAGAAGAATGTGTACGCTGCTGTCTTGGGGGTATTCTGAGAATGTTAATTGAATCCACTGCCATCCATTGATTCCAGTACATAATGAGTCTCAATCAGGCTTCTCAGGGATTTATCTCTTCATAAAAGCCGACTGCCCATCTTTCTCCCATAGAACAGCTGGTGAATTTAACTGCAGACCTTTCAGTTAGTCCAACACATTTCACTGTACCACCAGAGCTCTTGGAAGAAGTACAACCAGCTTTCTCCTTAGCAACCAATAGTGAGACTTTTTCTTACATACTTTGGACCTGTTAGCAGGAAAGGCAAATCCCTGGAGAAGACTATCCCCTTGAGGGGTGGAGATGGGAAAGGAAATACCCTGAACAAGATGAATTGGCACCACATCTGCAACAGTAGACTTGCTATATCAGTCAGAACCAATTCCTTGGCACTTAATCAACAACGATCAGTTATTTGATTGATGATGCTATGTAATTTAACTAAATGTTGACTTTTTTACTGCTGACTCCCAACAATTACTATTCCCAAACCCCACATCTGGCAGAGGTGATGGCAACTTTCCATAGGTCTCCAAGGCTATAAATGTGAGTAGAAGCAGATTTTGTCATCTTTCCCCCAGGTTGGCTGGTGGGCTAGAACCCCTGACAGCAGCCCAGCACATACCTAACTATGCCAACAGGACTCCACCTTGGGGTGGATTCAGAGTCATGGCAAATCTCCACTTAACACTTTCTCCACTGGCTTTAGAGGTGTAAATCATCACAGTAGGCTGCCTGTCTCCCACTAAGCAAGTATCTGATGGATTTGAACCTCTGACTTTTTGAATGCTATCCCAAAATGGTGCTCACCACCACCACCAGGACTCGTCAGCCATTACTGGGGAGAAAGGGACAGCCTCACTGCCATCAAGTTGATTCCAGTACATGGTGTCCTACCCTTGAGTTTCTAAATACATCTTAAAAGGATTTAAACCACCAGTCTGTCTTTGCAGTGTGCAGTGCACTGTGCCACTGGAGCTCCATTGATAGTTGCTGTGTGAGGAGATGACTCTGACTTGTAGCAACTCTTGTGGGTTTAGTAATGCTAGGTTCTGTTGAATCAAGTATGATTGATAGTGACCCTGTGAATAACAGATTTGAGCCCTGTCCTATCCTTTGCCACCCTCATAATCTCTTGACACATTTTTGACCAATGCTGCAGTCACTGTGTCAGTCTATTTCATTGAGGGTCTTCTTTGCTTTCGCTGACCAAGAATCATGTCCCCTTCCAAGAAATAGCCTCTCCAAGCAGCATGCCCAAAGTATGCGAGGCAAAGCTCTGCTGTCTTTGCCTACAAAGAGCATTCTGGCTGCATTTTCTCCAAGACATACCTGTTTATACTTTTGGCAGTTTATGGGATATCCGATACTTAATCCAAAACCAAATCTCAAAGGCATCAATCGGTTCTTCTTCTCTCTGTCTTGCTCATTGTCCAGTGCTCACATGCATGGCAAGTGATTGAAAAGACCATGGCCTGAATCAGACACACCTTACTCTTCAAACTGATATCATTTGCGCCTCAGTAATTTGGAGTGGTCCATGATGATGGACTTGACAGTTTTAATCTTTTCTCCATTTATCATGATACATATCAGGAGGATTTTGTCTTCTTGATGTTGAGATGCAATCTGTATTGAAGTCCTTGATATTCTGCAGCAGTTGATTCAAATCCTCCTCACTTTCAGGAAACAAGGTTGTGTCCTCTGCTTAAAGTAGGTATTGATGAGTCTTCTTTCAGTCCTGATGCCACATTCTTCTTCATAGAGTTCAGTTTCTTGAATGATTATGGAGAAAGGATAAATCCCTGATACACAGCTTTCCTGATTTTAAACCATGAAGTTCCCTTGCCCTTTTCAAATAACTTCTTGGTATAGGTTTTGCATGAGCACAATTAAGTGTTTTGGAATTTCCATTTTTCTCTGTACTAGACATAGTTTGTTATGGTCCACATAGTCAGATGCCTTTGCATAATCAATAAAGCACTTACAGACACTCTTCTGATAATCTTTGCTTTCAGCCAGGAACCATCTGAAATCAGCAGTTATATCCTTGGTGCCATGGCCTCTTCTAAATCAACTTGAACTTCCAGAAGTTAATGTACTGTTTTGGATGATCTTCAGCAGTATTTTGCATGCATGTAATATTAATGATACTGTTTGATAATTTCCACATTCTGTTGGATCATCTTTCTTGGGAATGGACATGAATCCAGTCAGTTGGCCAAGTAGCTGCCCTCTAAATTTCCTAGCATAAGCTGGTAAGCACATCCAAGGCTGTGTCTGTTAGTTGAAATATGTCAGTTGCTATCACATCAATCATGGGACCCCACTGTTTGCCTGTGCTTTCAGTGCAGCTTGAATTTCATCCTTCGTTTACCATTGGCTCTTGTATGTACAATAGATGAAAATCTTGCCTGATCCTACACCATTATTACACAGTCACCACTGTGCTTAAGCCTCTTTTTGTACTCACTGTGTTAGTGCATCTCACTGAGAGTTTTCCTCTTTTGCTGGCCCATCTCCTGGCAGTATGCTCAAAGTATGTGAGACAAAGTCTCACAGTTCTTTGCTTCTCAGGATCACTCTGGCTGCATGTTTTCAAGAAACATATTTGTTCTTTTGGCAACCCACGGTATATTAAAATTAATTATAATAGTGATTTGTTTCTAATCCACCAGATGCTCTGCTGGAGAAGGAGGGTCAGTCTCCTCCTGTGCCAGTCAGATCTGATTTGACAGTACACAACAAGAAAAGAAAAAAAAAACCCAACAAATAGTGATTTGTATTTTTCTCCATGTACTTCCATCAGTTTTTTCTTTCTGCATTTTTACACTATGTATGTTGATGATTGTTATGCACATGATCCTTTATCATTAGGGTCCTGTTTTATACCTGATACTTTCCCTTGTTGCAGTCTGCTTTGTTGAAAACTAATGTAGCTCCATCAGCTTTCTTTTGATTATTGTTAGCATAGTATGTCTTTCTTGATCCCTATTTGTCGTTACTGTATTTACTTTTAATTGTACACTTCCTTTTTAAAGTTTGTTGAAAATCTGTTACACAAAGAAGAAAAATAAACCTGTGTGAACATACCATAGAAAGAAAAGTGAATTTGTTCTGCTAAGATTAGTGACAGACTAGTTACAAGAAGTTCAGAGTCAGCGGTGTCCCAAATGTTGAAATGCTGAATAAACACCATCATTTCTGACACAACAGTCCGTCTTTCATCCCAATCCCCCACTCCTCTTGGCCAGGAAAGATAGTAGCTGCTGAATTAATGTTGACTGTGATTTGGAAAAATTAAATTTTGTTTCAAACACAGTATTCTTTCATACATGTCATCATGCTAGCATATATAATCAATTTTAAGTACTCGATGGCACATAACAACAACAAATATTTTTTAGGGAGATCTGGTCTTGGAAACACATTTTAGATGTAGCCCTGGAGAATGCTATATTTGATAGATTTTTTTTTCCCTGTGGAATATTTGTTAGATATATTAATTTGGAAAAATATGTTTTCTTATGTAATGGAGCTATTTTTCAAAAATACTAAAATATTCTTAAAATCTTTATTCTCAGGACCCAAGTTCGAAATATGGCAACTTTGAAAGATAGTAAGTACTTTGTTTTGGGGTTCTTTTTTTTCAGTGTGGAATTAAAAGATGGGACAAAAGAAATAATAATGTATTTAAAGATAAATAGCTTTAGCCTGCTATACACTTAATCAAAGCTGGCAAAATGACTGCAAGACTTAAGCACAAGTGAAGTAAAACATGAGAAAAATTTTGGTCTGATTTTATTGTACTATTGAATGTTCTGTTACATCATCATTTTGTTTGTCTTCAATAGCAGTTAAACTAATCTTTTCTTAATACTAATTTGTTTATTAGCATCATTCATTTTCTAGATAGCAATGGTCAAAGGGCTAGTTATCTTGCATTCTGGGAAAAATAATACATTCACAAATGCAATGATTCTCTTAATTCTTTTACCATAACTAGGCACTTCTATTTTTCAGTTACCAGGCGACTGAAGTCAATCAAAAACATTCAGAAAATTACCAAGTCTATGAAAATGGTAGCAGCAGCAAAATATGCCCGAGCAGAGAGGGAGCTGAAACCAGCTCGAGTATATGGAGTCGGATCTCTCGGTAAGAAAAATGTAGAATTCATAATGTAAAAAGAACTGTTTAACAGAAAACTTAATTTCATAATGCCAGGCCTTTCTTGAGTACATGTACATGAAGTAAGAACTGATGCAGCCTCTTCTTTATAGATGAGAAAGGAATAAGGTAACTTGCCCAAGTTCACACAGAGAAATAGAAAAAAAAGTTTCTGCGTAAACTTCCATGGCTTAGCCTCAGTACCTGTGTATGTATTAACCATTGTAAATGACGGAATTTGCTTTTAAAATATTCCAAAATCTTTCATAGGTTTTTAACGATACTGTCAAAAGAGCACAGAAATATAATATATCAGGTTCAGGTGCTTGATTTCATCCTGTTACTCGGTAATATGGTACTATTTTGTGAATTAAAGGTGCGGTGGGAGGTTATATTTTAGCCTCTTAAAGAGTGTCCCTTAAACAACAAATTGATGCTTATCCATTCTAAAAAGATTGTCCCAACAGTGGATGTTGACTGTATGTTGGGGGTGGGGGCCTGGGGAATAGCTTATGACAGTATTTGATTCTCACTCATAGTGACTCCATGTGTGTCAGAGTAGGCCTGTGGTCCATTGCGTTTTCAGTGCCTGGTTTTTTAGAAGTAGAATTCCAGACCTCCTCTGAGTAGACTCAAACCACCAACCTTTTGGTTTAGCAGTTGAACCCATAAGCCTTTTTTTTTGTTTTCATTCTGGTGGAAAATAGATGCAGAACTATTTTTGAAAATACATTTAATACCTAGCATCTAGGTACCAGGGACATAAGGCACATTGGCTTCTCTAGGCTGGCATAGCAGATTCTAAACCTAAAAGGACACAGGTCAGAACTTCCCAAACTGCTGCCAAGCTAACTTTATATAGTACTTATCTATTAATTTGATCTTGGAGAGAAATTAAATAGTAAGGCTATACTGAAGCGCTGTATTGGAGAAATCACATAGTAAGGTGCTATATTGAAGAACTCTGATGGCAGAGTTGGTAGGGAGTTGTGCTGCCACCCCAGAGGCTGTGCCTCTCTGCCAGTTGAAATCCACCAGCCACTCTTTGGGACACAGAATGAGGCTATACTATAAAGATCCTGCTCAGAAGGGTGGAGGGATAGTGCAGGAGAGGAAAACCCTGGATGAGATGGATTGACACAGTAACTGGGATAACAGAGATAGGTGTGTTGGTGTCAGTGAGGCTGTCTCAGGATAGCGCAGGCTTTAGAGCTGTTGTTCATAGGGTCCCTAGGAGTCACATGTGACTCACAACACGTAACAGTACTGTGAAGATAAATTGAAAACCCACGCCCAGCCAGTTGATTCTAATCCATAGCAGCCCTCCACTGGACTCCTGAAACTAGAAATCTTTATGGGAAGAGACTGCCTATTTTCTCCCACAAAATAACTTGTGAATTTGAACTACTGGCCTTTCGATTAGCACCTTAATATTTTAGGCACTATGCCACCAGGGCACCTTTAGATAAACTAGAGAACTGAAAGATTCCCATTTTAATTGGGATTACTGCCCCTCCTGGCTTTTCTATAATCATTTTGTCTCTATTGATTTAAAGCCACCTATTTAGGAAGCCTGCTGTCAGGGACCTCTCCAAAATACTGAGGAGCAATGATGTTATTTAAAGGCAAAGGTGTACCTGATTGGGCAATGGTCTTTTCAGTCATTTCCTATGTATCTCAGAGCTTGACAGTGAATAAGGATGACAGAAGAATCATCAAAGCCTTTGAGTTATGATGTTGGAGAGGAATACTGAGTATTCTATGGACTGCCAAAAAAACAAACATGTATGTCTTAGAGAAAGTTCAAATGAAGTTAACACAGTGAGATGAATTGATACAATGACTTTTGCAATGGGTAGGAGGAGTATGTCAGAAATGATGTGATGGCACAGGATAAGACAGGGTTCAGATCTGTTGTTTGTAGGGTCACTGTGAGACATACTTGACAGCACCTAACAAAAACCAATACTTTTTTAGCTCTGGTGGCCTAGTGGTAAGGAGCTACACTGCCAATGCAAAGGCAAGTCATTCAAATCCACCAGCTGCTTTTGAGGAGAAGGATGTGCCCTGTGTGTTATTTATACCTTCCGAAAGCCTGCAGAGGGATCAGCTATAAATGGGTTTCAATTCTATGGCACATAACAACAACAAATATTTTTTAGGGAGATCTGGTCTTGGAAACACATTTTAGATGTAGCCCTGGCAGTGCTGTGATTAAAGAATTCAAAACTAATGAGAAGCTGAGCAGTATTAACCCACAAGCTTTCCACAGAGAAAACAGGAGGAAATCTGCCTCTGTAAAAATTTTGTCTTGAAAACCCTGTATGTAGCTCTACTTGGTCCTACAGGGTTGTAACAAATTTGAACTGCCTTAGTGACAGTAGTTTTGAGTTAGCTTTTGTTTTTTGATAAAATACTTTTTAACCATATATTTTAGAAAATGCTGCCAAAAAGTAAAGAAAAGCCTACAGTGAAATTCCATTTACCTACCACTCAGCCCAGTAATCTCCATTTAGTAGCATTTAGCTTCCTAATTGGTATTATTTCTTCAGCTCTTGGCTCCCTTAATCTTTCTCCACCCTGCAGTCCAACCTTTCTCTTGAAGCAGATCATGCTTGTCCTCTGTCCCCTAAAAATTCTTCTGGCTTTTCTTTATAATGAGAATACAATTGCCTGCAAGCTTACGGAGCCCTGGTAGCACAGGGGCTAAATTCTCAACAACTGAAGAATTAGTAGACCTATCAGCTGTTCCATGAGGCAGTTCTCCTTTGACTTGGAGGGTCCTTTGAGTAGAATCAAGGGAACTCTGGCGCTATACTCATAGCAGGTTGCACTGCTAACCAAAAGGCAGTGCCTCTTAACGTCCAGTTCCCCAGTGGCTCAGTGGAAGAGAGATGAGCACTCCTCAGGTGTGATGTATAGCCTCTGAAATCCACCAGAGGGTCAGCTGAGTCAGAATCAACTTGGCAGTGCGTTTATTAGATGAGTAGGATCTACTCAACAAAAATAGGCTACAAGCTGATCTGTGAGCCTGTACCTGACTGCCTCAGTAATCTCATTTATCATTCCTCCCCTTGCTCACATTGCAATACTTACTTTTTCTTCCCCCTCTTAGAACACTCCTTCCCTAAAGATACTATGGGTTTTTGTGTCACTCATTTACATTCTCTAGACCAGTGTCATATTCTAGATAACTCAAAGCCTCTAGTTAGGCATTCCATTTAATCAGTAATTAAAATAAGTTGGCCTTTAAAAAAATTTAGACCTTCATGGTTTTTTGGCTTAATAGTAAATGGGCTTTAAGTACACAGATGGTTTTGATGAATAAGAAGCTACCTAAAATTATAGATTATTTCTGTATTTAGTGTTTATTGCTTATTGAAGTGTTTTTCTGGTTTTTTATTTTTAAGCGCTCTATGAGAAAGCTGATATTAAGGTTCCTGAAAACAAGAAGAGACACCTCATTATTGGTGTATCCTCAGATCGAGGGCTCTGTGGTGCTATTCATTCCTCGATTGCAAAACAGATAAAAAGTGAGGTGGCCGAGCTTACAGCAGCTGGAAAAGAAGTTATGATTGTTGGGATTGGAGATAAAATCAGGGGCATCTTGCATAGGTAATTAAATATATATTTTGTTTTGCTCTGAAGGGTACAAGCATGAATGAATGAATAAATAGGAGTTTCATAGTGTATTTTTCTTTAAGAAAGGCTTCAGATCTTTTGTTCATAGGGTCGCTATGAGTCTTGCTCTACTTGATGGCAGTCAGCAACAACAACATACAGTTTCTCTTTTTTTTCTTTTCCCAGAGTATATTTGAATATAGATTTTCCTTCTTTTCCACTTTTTCACCACCTCTTCTTTTATCCATAAGTTGAATGTAAAGGTAATTTCAAAAGCTGTTGGCATTAATCCAGATAAGAACTTTTAGGGGATATCTGAGCCTGGAAGTACTAGAGATAAATCATAATTATATAAATGACAAGAGAAAAATAGGGACCAAAAAAAATAAATGCGTTAAGTCCTTTACAAATGCTGAAGAGCATGCACATGAATGTGTGGGACAGCTTAATTCAGGAAAGCTCCTCACTTGTAGGTTTGACCCAAGATGCTAATGTAATCCGATTCCCTGAGTTCTTGAGTTCTTTATGTGAAATTATTTTGTTAAACTGTTTTCTGATCTCTTGATTTTCCTGTAGGACTCATTCGGACCAATTTCTGGTAACATTTAAAGAAGTGGGAAGGAAGCCTCCTACTTTTGGAGATGCATCAGTTATTGCTCTTGAATTGCTGAATTCTGGCTATGAATTTGATGAAGGATCTATCATCTTTAATCGATTCAGGCAAGATAAACTGAAAAAAATCAAAACATTTTTTACGTTCATGAGCTTAGTTGTTTCTTTTAAAATATGTTAATAGCCACTTAACAGTTTAAAGCTTATTATGAACATTTCATCTGCATTCCTTGTTTCTAGGTCTGTCATCTCCTATAAGACTGATGAAAAGCCCATATTTTCCCTTAATACAATTGCAAGTGCTGGTAAGTGTTTTTATGTGACTAGTATTTTTTTTTCTTCTGTGTAATGAGAAGAGGTTTGTACATTAACAAAAATACTTTTTTTAAAAAAAAAAAGTCCTATTTCAGCATAAAAAGTGATCTGAGCTGTTGTAGCATTAGCTATTAGTGGTTTCTGAATAAAGTGATCATTGTGGACTGAAAAACTCAAAAATAATATTCTAGAACAGATTTCTTATTTCTATGACTATTTTACCTTCTCGGTACCATATTTCACATATCCTGGTTTACAAGCAGACTCTGTCCCTATGTCTTAAAGAAGTTATAGGTCAGTCAGAACATGTGTGTACTGTTTTTATTTAGCTTTACTTTAACACAAGAAGGGCTGTGTATAGCATAGTTGGAAGGGAGTTGTACTGCTGTCCTGGATGCCAGTTCAAGCCCACCAACCACTCTGAGAGAGTGAGGCTACACTGTAAAGATAAACTGGAAGCCCAGTCCCTCTGACATAGTGGGTTGTCAGGCCCATTGACCATTCCTCAGATGACTAAGGAGGCAGTCTGTAAAGATTACAGCCTTGAAAACCTGGTAAGAGAGTTCAACTCTGTCCTCTAGGGTTGCTATAAGTTGGACGTGACTTGATGACTGTGGTGGTTATTTTTTGTTTAGTGCAAGAAAAGACCCAAAGATTTTCAGTGATTTAAAAGCTACATTTGTAGTAAGTAAAGATGATTTTGATGAAGACTTTCAAAATGAGATCATATTTACATTAACTAAAGCAAGGTTTCAAAGATCGGCAATTGCTGCTTCCAGAGTGTGGCTTTTCATAGTCCTGACAGTAATTCAATCCCAAGCATCCGGTGGCACCAGGAAGTGCTCACTACTCTTCTTCAGAGATTCTCATTAATTTCTTTAATTCAATAAACAACACACCATCTATTAAGTGCCTGTTGGCTTCATCCCTGCTACTCTACTGGGTTTTACCCAGATAACTTCATACTTAAGAAATGTAATACTTTTATATATTGGCTTTTTCATTTTGTTAAAAACTAGAATAGCAAATACTTAAACAACTGTTAGAACAGATTCTTTTGCTCTATCTTACATTGACTTGTACTCAGAAATTGTGTTTGTAAAAGATATTATTAGTATACTTTTTATTAAATCAGTCTTTGTTCCATTTAGCTTCAAAGAAATTTGTCATTTGTTTTAACAGAAAGCATGAGTATCTATGATGATATTGATGCTGATGTGCTACAAAATTACCAAGAATACACTCTGGCAAACATCATCTACTACTCTCTGAAGGAGTCCACCACTAGTGAACAAAGTGCCAGGATGACAGCTATGGACAATGCCAGCAAGAATGCCTGTGAGTCCACAGGAAAGCTTTTCTCAGAGCTCTGTTGTTGAAACAGTGTGAAGATCCTAGCATCAAAAAACAGTGCCATTCATTCTTTAAGCAGACCAGGACCTAGTCTTGAATTCTCATTGGCTCAACAGATTTTCTAACCAGTTAGTCTTTCCCTGAGTTTTCTCATTTGAAAATTTTGAAGTAAGAGTATTTACTGCCTTTTAGGGAGGTATTATACCAACTTGTCCTCAGATACCTTAGTTTAACTTCCTCTCTCAGATTTCAAATTAACATGCTTAATGAGTACTCTGTAAATGAGTACATTATATTTTTCTAGTTTTACCTTTTTTTAGTTTGGTCTGCTTTTGTTTATAGCTGAGATGATCGACAAACTAACTTTGACATTCAACCGTACCCGCCAAGCTGTCATCACAAAGGAGTTGATTGAAATCATCTCTGGTGCTGCAGCTCTGTAAGTAGTTGTAGATACACTTCAGAGAGTCATTCTCATTTCTCCATTCTGTTTGTTTAATCTTTGGATGCTTAAAAATTTTCTTTTGTTTTGTCAAACATAAAATAACTCATGAATCCTTACTCTTAGGGTATAAAACCTTTGTAAAAATGAGGTCTGACTAATTCTGATTGTTTTAACTGAAACATTCAAGCTTAGAAATACATATAATCTTAGATTTCACTTTTCTAAACTTTTAGGAACAAGGTTGTAGGTAATCAAATGTTTTTAATGCCATTTGTGTTTAAAACATTAAGCCCAGTAAATGAAGCTTCCTGAAAATATTTTAGTTTTATTTTCACATAAGTGACTAATTGTTAGGTTCCAGGAATTTTAAAGTGGTACCAGTACCAAAAGATAGTATACCCCTTTCCTGTAGAAGGCTGTCTTGAAAATTTAACGTTTATAAAATCAGAATTAAGATAATGGATATTTTCTTTTTTAAAAAAACCTCAATTAAATTGAATGCCCAATATGTGCATGTACAATAATAAGCTAGTAGCATCAGAAAGATTAAGGATTTTATTTTCTATTTATTAAGACGTTTGTATTTTGGTTAAGAAAAGCATACAGGTAATTATGATTAAAGATGTGTTCTTACTCATGTGGTGGTGGTGGTGGTGGTGCTGATTGCCTTCAAGTCGAGCACAACTCCTAGCGATCCTATGTACAAAAGGCCTGAAACCCCTCTACAACTATCGACATTTATCAAAATTCATAGAGTTTCTGGAGGCATGGAAGTGGATGCCACTCCTGCTTCCAATCTTACTCATGTATACCTCCAAGTAACTGGTCACCAAGTCTTAGCTTCTGAATATCTCTTGAATCTTTGTTCTAGTTTAAGCATCCCTTTAAAATTTCTCTCCAGAATTTTTCCTGTGGCTTTTAAGTGTTAGGCCATGTTGTAAACATTGATGATCTGTTGGTATCTGCACTCAAAAGACCTTACATCTTTTTTGAAGTGTTGCTGTAAGTTAAACTCTGTGGCCTACAAGGTCTGATATATTTACTCTCTGACCCAGCAGAGGAAAAAACTGCTAACACTTAGACATTATAAAGAAAATAATAGAAACCATCCTTTATTATATAATCATTCTGCAAAACCTGCGTAGTGTAATATATATGATGCTGTATTTTCTGGTCTCTCCCACTCTAATCTCTTACCACTACCATTTTTGTTAAGATGCTTTCTCTTTAACTCAGTTTTGTCATCTGTCATTATCTTTTTTTGTTTTATGTTTGTTAAGCTGATTTCTTTGATGAGAAGCTTAAGAAAGAGACTACATTTTGAAGGATTCCTGAGGTTTAATTTAAGAGAGCTGCCTGAGATGTAGAGAATCCCACAGGTTTTGTTGTTTGTTGTCTTCTTAAAAAAGAATGAACACTGAGGACACAACTTTAGCAAGATTGAGAACCTTTGTTCTTGATTAGGAATAGGGAGAGCCTGACTAAAATGAAGTACAATTTTTAAAAAGTCAGGAGAGATATTTATAGCATTATAGTATAGTAGTAAATATACACATACTTTATTTATAAATAT
>NW_006399855.1:8411252-8411922 GCF_000299155.1 Elephantulus edwardii | reverse complement strand
ACAAGAGGTAAAGTGGTAATGTTTTGCACATTCTACCCATTGCCCTCTAGAAAAGACACCTAATCAGATGTAAGCAAAGCTAGTTTAGGAATAGTGAAACTGTTTCTAAGAGATTTGGGTTAATAGATGAATTTATGGTAGTAACCAACTGTAGGAGCATATGGGTAATGCTAGAGCTTTTGAAAAAAATATTTATATTAATAGGTTGATTAGGAATCCATGGTCAGACGAGTCATAAAGAAAATAAACTTTGAGGAGAGAGAATTAGGGAGTTTTATAAGATACTAAGTATAGATTAGGATTCAGGATAGTGATTCTCAAACTTTATGGTCTTAGGACTCTAACTCTCTTGATGTCTAGCTTAATGAAAGGCAGCTGGATTTTCATTTATTTCAGCATTCATTCTATTAAAATGCCAAGTATCAGGTAACCTCTGGAAAATCCACTTTGCACTCTGAGAGAAAGGCGAAAATAGATGATACCTTTATTATGAAAATAGTTTTACCGGTGAAAAGGTTCACAGACTGAAATTTGAGAATCACTAATATATAGTAATATTTTCCAAAAATAACATGATCTTATTTTTCACATGTTTTGTATTTTCTTTTTCAGGTAAAGAAGAAAAGTTAAGCCAGCTCATTTCATTATGCTTAATGCTCTCCTTGTCAGA
>NW_006399855.1:8404948-8411072 GCF_000299155.1 Elephantulus edwardii | reverse complement strand
TTTTTTTTAAATGAGGTTATAAATATTTAAAATATGTGCTATTCAAAAATGCTTGGTAAGAAGATAGTTCTATGAAGTCCTTGTAACTTTAGAGAGAGCTCTGGTAGTGTCATCAGTAAGGAGTTGTACTACCAGCAATACATAAATGATGCCTATTGTTTCTAACTTCATAGTTCTTTAACAACCTGGTTTAGATAGTAAAGGGTATGAAGATGGAAGTCACAGGCTCAACTCAAGAGTTCATCCTTTTGTGCCTTCCAAGAACAGTGGAGTCCCTTAGTGTTTCTTATGTAGGATAAGGAATTCCAGGCATATATTTAGTATGAAATAACAAGTTGGCATAGGACATAAAGCTAAAAATAGATTTTGCATTTTTACAGCATTGTTTTGGGGTGTTGTTGTTGGTTTTAAAAAAGGCCAAATAAAAATTTGCACCAGAAACCAAATGTTGCTGAGAAAGCTTAAAATATTTCTTTCTTAGCCCAGTGGCCCTTTTTAGGCCAAAACGTGGCCCCTAGTATCTTTCACTCCACAAATCTTTTATTCTCCAAAATTGTTATTTTTCATGCTGTCACTTCAGCTCTCCCTATCTTCATTTTTTTTTTAAATATAAGAAAATCCCTTCACTGAAGTTCCAATAATCATGGGTGAAGAACAAAATGGCATATCTATGTGTTCCGCGTGTTCGGTTTGCCATCTGTTAGTGGAACCCCAGAAAAAAAAATGTTTTCGAGGAAGGAGTCATAATACGCTTTAAATGTGAACATTCTATACTGATAGATAAAGAATTGCCTATCTTTAGTAAATGAATGAGTTTTCAGTTTTTCACAATTAGTAAAATGATCATCCTTGGGTATCTGGAGACTATTAAGAATAGACTTGATGAGAAAGTGTATGTTAAATTTTAACAGACATTGCCAATTGCTCTTTAAAAAGATTGTAAACTTACACCAAGGTATGAGATTAATTCTCCCTATTTTTTTAAAAACTTTTTCTTTTATCATTTTCACAATCTAGTGAGTGAAAAACTTATTTTCAGTAGATTAGCTAGCCATAAGACTCCATTATCCAATTTGAGGAAATGGTGCTCTTTTTTTTTCATTTATTTTAATGAACGTTTACAGAGACTTCGGGTTTACATTCATTGATAGTTGCACACTTTCCTCCCTGCCCACCTCTCCCCCCAGTTTGCTTTTCTCTTTGAAAAGTAAAAAAAAAAAAAATTAAGGAAATGGTATTTTATTAGAAATTTTGCATACAGTTTTAATTGGCAAGGATAGAGGTCTTAAAAAACTGAAGAATTAATGAGCTGAAATAGCCACAAGTAACTGAAGTTTATTTTGAATAGACAGAGTAGTGAAGAGCATAAACTTTGCTACTTTTGGAGTAGACTCGGGGGTATCAGCCCAGCCCTTACCAGTCATGTGACCGTAGATAAGTTATTCTTTCAGTACTTTGGTTTTCTTTTCATTAGATGATAATCAGAACTTGCCTGCCAGGCTTTCCTTCATAGTCCATCTTGATCTGAAAACTTGTTGATAGCAACAAAAGCCTCCACTGATGGATGGTAGATGGAGGCAGCAATAAAACCCAGTCTCTCACTAGAGTTCTGCCACTTAAACCACACTGTCCTCAACTGAGGATGATGCAAATACGCCTAAAGCAGCTTACAGAAAAGGCAACAATCAATAAATGTGATCAATGTCATAATTGGTGAGCACAGGATACATATAGCCCAGCTTGGGAGGGATGAAGGACTAAAAGTCTTACCTGGAAAAAGTTCTGTCTCAACTGATTGCTGATTGCTCAAGCAATAGAAATGAACTACTAGGGCAAGCTGTAAGGGTGGGAAGGCATTCCAGGCAAAGTTAATCATTGGCCCTTTATGAGCGTTTGTCTCTTCCTGCTTTCTACTCACTGATAATAAGATGAATACGCCTCTTGTCCTACTCAAATATACATCTTAAAGGAAATGACAGCCAGCTAAATATAATAAAGCACAAGATTGCCCTAAAAGCACACAAAACAAACCTGGTTAATTGTTGCTCACCAAATGAACGCTTTTAAACCATGTTTTTATGTGGTGGATGGCCCGACTGAACTATGTGTATTCTTGCTTTCCTGCCTCGGTGTCTTGACTCATGGGAGTGCCAGTTGTGTCTGCCAACTTGTCTGTTAAGATCTTAGCCTTTATGCAAAGCCTGTTCACAGTTTTGGTTTGTTTGGATCCACAGTCAATACTTGGCACCAGCAGCCAGGAAATTAAAAGACTGTAGTATTGAGACTGTATTGTTTGCAGTTAGAGACCTCTCTAAAATGTTTAAGTGCAAAGATATCAGTCTGGAGACTAATCACTTGCTATGCATTAGAGAGCTGGACAATGACTAGGGATGATAGAAGGACAGTTGATGCCTTTGCGCTGTGGTGTTGGAGAAGAGTGTTAAATATACAATGGACTGCTAAGAAAACGAACAGGTGTGTCCTGGAGAGGGTGAAGCTGGCCTTCTCCTTGGAGGCAAGGATTCTGAAGCTTCATCTGACATACTTTGGACATGTTGCAAGGAGGGACCAGTCCTTGGAGAGGGACATCATGCTTGAGAGGGTGGAGGGACAACGCAGGAGAGGAAGACCCTTGATGAGATGGATTGATTCAGTGACTGGGGTAATAATGGGGGCAGGTGTGTCAGAGATGGTGAGATTGGTACAGGACAGAGCAGAGTTTAGAGCTGTTGTACATAGGGTTGCTATGAGTCGCAGGCGACTCAGTGGCACATAACAACAACAATCTGCTATTGCTGCTGTAACAATTCCCCACAAACTTACTGGCTTAAAACAACTCAAATTTTACCCACTTCTGGAGTTCATAAATCCAAACTTTTGAGTCTTGTGCAACACAATTTCACATGAGGTTATATTCTTTTCTGGAGGCTGTAACAATCTGTTTATATGCTCAACCCAGCTGCTAGTGGCTGATGCATTTCTTAATTTGTGACTTCCATTTTCAACACTAGCAATGACCAGTCAAGTCTTTCTCAGGATGCTATTGTTTGGGTTAATTTCTACTACTTCCATCTTGTAAAGACCCTCTACTCCTCTTTCATTTAAAGACTTGTGGTTGTAATAGGCCCATCCAGATAAATTAGATAATCAGCTGATAATCAAATTTAATTCCCCTGACAGCTTTAGTTTTTCATGCCATGTAACAATCACGTTCTGTGGATGGTGTCCTCCTAGGAGAAGGGGTGTTATTGTAACAACTACATTCTTTTTTTTTTCTAATTGAATTTTATTTTGTGTGTGTATACCATCAAATCAGATCTGACTGGTACAGGAGGAGATTGACCCTCCTCCAGCAGTCTGGTGGAATTGAACCATTCACCCCTGGGATTGCAGTGCAGCTTCTTGCCGCTAGGCCATGCTTCTTGCCACTAGGCCACCAGAGCTCCCAACAACTACATTCTTAAAGGGAGCTTTCATGGCCTAGTGATAAAGAGTTGCACTGCCAACTTAAAGGCATGAGGTTCAAAGCTACCAGCTGCTCTCCAGGAGAAAGATGGGCAGCAGTGTCTTCCATGAGATTTACTACCTCTGAAAATCCACTGAAGAGTCAGCTAGGAATCAGTTCCAATTCAACAGTCCATAAGAACAACACTCCTGAAGACATGAAGCATCAGATAAGTCCCTCTTAGCATCAGTTCCAAATCACAGCATCATCCTCCATTGTATTTCTAAGATTATAAATTTTCTAGAAGGGGACTGTGTGTCTTCTGTGCAGTAGTTGGCAGGCTATACCACTAACCTTTAGGTTAGCAGGCCAGCATTTAAGCTCCTATGCTAATAGGACTCCTATTAGGGCACTTCCTAATTTCCACTTCTGAGGTTTTGTTTTCTTAAACCTAGAAGCTTTCATGACAGACTCTTCAGGGATGTTAGTCTTTGACCCTAGAAGCGTTCAGTGCATTGTATATTATAGGATGTGAAGGGATCCACAAGCCAAACAACCTAAATGAAGTTTCACTAAAAATTATCACCAAAGGAAAACTTTGAAATGCCAAAAAATGAAATAATAAACTAAATTTTAAATTGCTACACTTGATATAGAAAGGCAATGAGTTCCATAATACAGGCTCAGAGAAAACATTTATGTGACTTGGTTATGGTACTATGGCCAGATAGAACTACTGCCGATACAAAAATGATACTAGGGGGGAGGCATGGGCAGGGAGAAAAGTGCAATAATGAATGAATGGAAATCCAAAGTCTCTGTAAACTTTCATTAAAATTAATAATTTTTTTAAAAAGGAAAAATGAGGCGCTCTGGTGGCCTAGTGGCAAGAAGCTGCACTGCAATCCCAGAGAAGCATGGTTCGAATCTACCAGATGCTCTGCCAGGAAAGGAGGGACAATCTCCTCCTGTACCAGTCAGATCTGATTTGACGGTACACAGACACACACACACACACAGTAATTTTTAAAAAAGAGGAAAAAATGACACTGATTAATAGATTTGTCTCATGGGGAACATTGTAAGTCTTGTGTCTTCACACCTGTAGTGTAAAGAAAATGCATACTATTGGGGCTTGGCACTCTGATTAGGATGGGACAGAAAAACGGAATTTAGTAAAGGAAAATCAGCAGTTATGCCTTATATTAATAGCTACAGTGTCAGTTCATCTCCCAGGGAGAAGAGTTCTCTCTACTAACATCTATGGGATACTTCACATCTGCCTTGAACATGGATTGCTCTTCTGCCAGTACATTCATTCTTCAAGCATAGTTTAAAAGTTGGTTATATGTAGAGAAGCTGGGCAATTAAACAGATCTAATACCATGAGATGATGTTATACTAGCTACAAGAAAGCACAAAATGCTTTAGAGAAGAACTTAAGATGCTGCTTAGTTTAGACCAAGAGAGTCATTTTGTTGTGCTGCTGTGTTCTCAAAGAGGATCTGTTTTCTCCACATGGTAGAGTTCTAATGTGAGTCCTAATAGATACATAGGTGTTCGCTAAGCTTTGTTACAAAGACTAAAAGTTGAGAAACTTTGGGCTGATGAATAGATGTAAGGGGTTAACAATTCACTAGTTAATGGATTATATAATATTTATATATATATATATACACACACACATAAAAATATATATATGCCAATATAAACAAATAGACTTAATAAAGATATTAACAGAGCACTTTAGTAAATGGCTTTAAGAAATAAGCATACATCCCAGGCATGTGTTTTTGGGTCAGTATCCCAAATATATATTTGTTGGATAGCAACAAGAAAGTGAATTATTAAGGAAGAAGTGATGAGGTGAGAAAAGAATGTGGTGTTACTATAAGTTACTGACAGTAGGCTTAGAAGTATCCAAGGCTGGGGAAGAGGGGTCTTTGTAATGAGTAAGCACCTCAGGCCTTGAAGGCAGCAAGTTTTGAGTTGTAAATCTTACCGTCTAGGGATAATGGGGCAGGACTGAAGGCAGCTGTGTAATATGCAATACAAGATGTGACGAGCGAGCCAGCTGTCAGGGAACTGATGTGGCCTGCACCATCTTTTTTTTTGGAAAAAAGGAGAGAACTCCAGGAGAGTAGGGCATCCTCAGGCCCAGTATAGGAAATATTTTGACTTAAGAAAAGGTCATCAAAAAAACCCAAAAGGTCATTATGGAGATCTCCAAGAAACATCAGGCATACAGATCCTAAAGAAGCTAAGAACCTTACTCCGAAACTTACAAAGAGAGCCTTTCTCAAGCACTTGTGACATTTGTTATAGCAGCACTTAAATTAAGACTATGTGCTGGAGAGTCAGTTCAGATTTGTGACCAAATGGGATAGAACTGTCCCATGTGGTTTCCTGTCCTGTAACACATAGGAACTGATTATCAGGTCTTCTCACTCACAGAGCCATTGCACGGGCTTGAACCCTGACTTCAGCAGTCAAGTGCCTTGCCACTGTACTACTTACTACCTGGTGTCACAATGGGACAATCTGCTGTCATGGGCATCTCCAAGGTGCTAAGGAGCAATGATATCATTTTAAAGACTAAGGTGCATCTGATTCAAATGATCTTTCCCACCACATGCTATGCATCTACAAATTGGACAATGACTAAGGATTACAGAAGAT
>NW_006399855.1:8362153-8402903 GCF_000299155.1 Elephantulus edwardii | reverse complement strand
AAATAGAAAAAAATGGACACTGACAATAACTTCATCTTGCTTGGTTCCACAGTCAACAATTTTGTTACCAGCAGTCAGAAGATCAGAAAATGTATAGCATTGGGAAAGTCTGCTGTCAAAGATCTCTCCCAAGTACTGAAGAGCAATGATGTCAGTTTAAGGACTAAAGTGCCTGATTCAAGCCATAGTCTTTCCAGTCACCTCCTATTCATCTGAGAGCTTGACAGTGAATGTGGTAGGAGAAGAATTTTTGCGTTTGAATTGTTGTGTTGGAGAAGTTTGCTGAATACTCCATAGACTGCCAAAGATAGTTCTTGGAGAAAGTACAACCAGAATGCTCCTTTGAGGCAAAGATGGCGAAACTATCTCACATCACATGTTGTTAGAAAAGGCTATTCCTTGGAAAGGACATCATGGTTGGGAAGGTGGAGGGTCAGTGAAGGAGAGGAAAACCCTCAATGAGATGGACTGATGCCGTGTCTATGGCGATGGACTGAAATGTGTTGAGGATGATAAAGATGGTGCAGGATAGGGCAGAGTTCAGTTCTGCTATTCATGAGATCATCATGAGTTGCAGTCTACTTGACAGCACTTACCAACATTCTTTACAGAAGCAGACTGCCATATCTTTCTTCCACAGAGTAGCTTGTTGATTCAAATCCCTGACCATTTAGGATCAAGAGAAGTTGAGCCCTTTGCTTTGCCCACAGTGTTTGGAACTTGGAAAAAAATTTTTTTTTCTAGTTTTCATCACTAAAAGGGCACAGAAACAATGATACTCCTATCAATTGTACTAAGTTAGTGCTAACATCTTGGTCTCTAAATACTATTTCTCACTATGAAGAACCAGGGCCCCTTAGTTTTTGTGTGTACTGAGAGTTGGAACCAACCCATACCTGACCCTCCAACATGTTTTCAGAGGCGGTAAATCATAGGAGAGTTCATTGCTCATCTTCCTGTGGAGCAGCTGGTGGATTTGAACTACATACCTTTGCATTTGGCAGCACAATTCCTTACCACTAAGCCACCAGAATTCCCTGGGATCCCTTAGAGAAATGGCTTTCCAAATCTAGAATACGGGAAGTATAAGGTGAATCTGGAGACTCTTATGTCACAAAGAGAAAAAAATGCTCAACAAATGACAATCATCTTCAAGTAACTAGAACTGTGTCCCTAGGGTTTTCAACAGCTGCTATTATCAGAAGTAGATCTTGGGTCCTTTAGGTTGGGTGTCCTCAAACTTCCAACCTTTCAGTTAGTAGCTATGTGCTAACCATTAATTGTTTGCACCACCCAGATTTTCCTGAGTAAGGGAGAGTTATTTAGTAAAAGGATAAAGCAGCAGACTTGAATTCTCCCTCTGGAGACTTTATATGCCAAAAGTGATGACTGCAGCACATCAGAGTACCTTGACTTCAACAACAACAACAAAATCCCCGAGCAAGTGATACTAAAAATAGGAGTGCAATGAAGTCCATATTTATTAGGACATGTACTAATAAAAATAGAAATGATTGTGATGTTGTTAGGCAATTATCAAACAGAAAAATTACAATGTTGTACTCACCAGTGTAATAATAGAGAGCTCTGGTGGTTTAATGGCAAGGAGGTTAAATGGCTGTGAACCCCAAGGCAGGTGGTTTGAATCCACCTTGCTCCATGGGGAAAAGATGAGCAGTTCTTTCCCATGATATTTACTGCCTCTGAAAGTCTGCTGGGAGTCAGCTATGAATCATTCTGACAGCAGTACACAACAAGTATAATAACGGGAATTCTGGTGATGGATGTAGTCTGCAGAAAACCGTTCTGCTAACCCACAATTTACACCTCTCTGGTGGTTCAAATCAATAATAGATTAAAGATGGAGAAAGATGGGCAATTTCTCCTGAGATTTACAGCCCTGGAAACCTACTGGAGGGTCAGCTGTGAGTCAGTTCCAACTTGACAGCAATGACTTGAGAATAAGTACAATAATTAACTAGCTAAGGGGTTTAAAAAAAAATGAATGCTGTATCCATTGGGTGAAAGATGTGGGGAAGCAGGTTTATCCACTTCTCAAAGTATCACCTTACACATGATTAATAATTTCTAAAAAAAAAAGACTACAATAAGTAAACAAACCTTCTCAAGTGATCACTCTTAGTCACAAATCATGTATCCTAGAGCAAAAACCATACAGACTGTAAACATAAAAGCCAAGAGGTTAATTAACATTCCAGAGAAGATTTAGTCTGAGGAATGTCCAAAACTCTAAAGCAAACATGGCCACCTATACTGACTGACTGTCAGATTGTGACTTTCAGTCTTTATTATATGACCAGAGGATTGAATTCATGTGCTCACTCCACATTTCCTGTCTGATAAAATGGCTTCCATGGTCTGACTCACCATAAAGGGCACCAGTAAATCAACTCTACGTGCAGGAGTGTGTGTCTTGTCCTGGGATAGTAAATGGGTTTCCTGTCTGAGGTGAAAGGAGCCTGTTTCAAACAACTTTGCCAACAAGGCTGGATAGGTCACTTGGTCATTCTGGCAAGTCGGAACTGACTAAGTTTCCAGGGCTATAAAATCACATGAGAAGATACTGCTGCTTTCTCCTGAGAATCAGGTGAACTTCAACCACCAGAGTCACTGCCTTTGGTTAGCTACCCAATTCCTTATGGATGAGGCCACTAGAACTCTTGTTCTCCTTGTAGAGTCAATATTAAGAAAATTCTCTTTGGAGGGAACTCTAGTGGCCTAGTGGCAAGAAGCTGCACTGCAATCCCAGAGGTGTGCGGTTCGAATCACCAGATGCTGTGTTTAAGAGGGAGGGATAATCTCCTCCTGTACCAGTGAGATCCGATTTAACAGTACACACACACTCCCCAAAAAAAAAGAAGGAAGGAAGGAGGGAAAGGAGGGAGAGAGGGAAAGGAGGAAGGGAGGGAGGGAGGGAGGGAGGGAGGGAGGGAGGGAGGGAGGGAAGGAAGGAAGGAAGGAAGGAAGGAAGGAAGGAAGGAAGGAAGGAAGGAAGGAAGGAAGGAAGGAAGGAAGGGGAAGGGAAGGGAAGGGAAGGGAGGAGGGAAAGAAAAGAAAATTCTCTTTGGACACTGTTATAGATTGAATTGTGATACCCAACTACCTTACATATAATGACATAATATAGATTTCCCTCCAAAAAACATGTATAGAATAATCCCCACATACTCACTCCCAGTACTCTCCCTCCCTTCCTTTCAGAGCCCCTTGTTGGGAGCTGATGTCTGGTCCATTTTGACACATAATCTGATAAACAGTTGTAAAAAAAAATTATTAAGAGTGGGATGTAACACCATTCATCCAATTGCAAATATGAACCATTAAAGGATAGTTTCCCTGGGTATAATCTGCTTCCTCTTTTGTTTTAAGAGTGATAAAAAGGATAAAGAAGGCGAGCTCTGGTGGCCTAGTGGCAAGAAGGTGTACTGCAATCCTAGAGGTGCATGGTTCAAATCCACCAGATGCTCTGCTGGAGAAGAAGGAACAATCTCCTCCTGTATCAGTCATATCTGATTTGATGGTATACACACACACACACACACACAAAATAATAAAATAAAATAAGATTTAAAAAAAAAAAGCATAGAGAAGCCTGCAGAGAACAAGGGACCTCAGTACTACCAAAGAAAAAGATCAAGAGCAGATCGCATCCTTGCATCCAGGCACTGTGCTAGAAAGCTTTCCCCTCCCCCCCCTTTTCTGGTCCTGCTCCCTGGTCCCTGGGAGCCTGTGCCCCCACCACTAGAGAACTCCTTAACATACATAAGAAGGACAAAATACATAGAAAATTCCAAGGCACTCTGAGCCAGGAAGCAAGTGCCTTCCTGTAGAACCAAGAGAGAAAGCCTTCTCTTAGAGCCATTACCTTGAATTTGGACTTTGAACCTCTTGATGGGCTGGAAGAGATCCATATTTGCTTCCATTCTAAAAGGGAGGATCCAGGTAGGAAGTTACACTGCTAACTGAAAGGCTGCGCCTGTCAGTTTAAAACCACCAGCAGCTCAGAGGGAGAAGGATGGGCTATCTCCTCCCCGGCCGTTTATGGCCATGGACGCCCAGGGGACGGTGAGCTATGAGCTGGTTCCAGCTTGATGACATTGGAACCTTGGCGACACAGTGGTTGAGCATCTGACAGCTAATCACAAGGTCTGTGGAGTCCCTTTGCTCACGATGACCTCATGTACAAAATAAGACAAAGCCCTGTCAGAGCCTGCACCATCCCCATCACCTTTGCTGTGCAGGCCACTGTTGCTGTCCCTGTTTCGTTCCATCTCACTGAAGATCATCCTCTTTTTCACTGGCCTTCTAGTCTCCCCAGCATGATGGCTTTCTCCAGGAACTGGCCCTTCCTGATAACATACCCCAAGTGTGTGAGATGAAGCCTCACCATCCTTGCCTCTAAGGGGCACCCTGGATGCACTTCTTCTGAGATACATTTAACTCTTTTGACTGTTATTGTTAAGAGTCATAAAGTCAAAACTGACTCAGAGTTCACACTCCAACAGGTTTTCAGAAGTTGGACATTACACTCAAGGAGACTGCCCAGCTTTTTCCTTGGAGCAGCTGGTGGATATGAACCGCCAGGCTTCAAGCTGGCAGTGCAACTCCTTATCCACTAAGCTACCAGAGCTCCCTGATATTTTGGCAGTCCATGGTATACTCAATCCTCTTCACTGACACCACAATCCAAAGGCATCCAAAGTTGCCTTTGGTCTCCCTTATTCATCATCCAATTTTCATATGTATATAACACAGTTGAAAAGATGACCGGGTTGTGTTGGTAACACTTTAGTCCTTAAACTTAAGACTCTTCTGCTCTTAAGCATTTTAAGTCCATGGCAGCATATTTTCCCAATGCAATCTATCATTTGCTTTCTTGGGGGGAAAAATAAAAGTGATGATCCAACAAAGTGCAGAAATTTTACATCCACAGGAACTGCCAGATATTCAAGCTGGATTCAAGGATATCATCGCTGATGTCAGATGAATCTAGCCTGAAAGCAAGGGAATGTCAGAAAGATGTTTAATTGTGCTTTATTGACTATGCAAAGGGATTTGACTGTATAGATAAAAACAAATTATGGCTAATAGTGAGAAGAAGGAGAACCTCATAAACTTAACTATGCTTATGTGAAACCTATACTTAGACCAAGAAGCAACTGTCTGGACAGAACAAGGGGACATGGCATAGTTTAAAATGAAGCAAGATGTGTGTCAGAGCTTGATGCTTTCTCCATATCTATTCAATCTATGATGAGTAAATCACTTGAGAAGCTGGACTGTAATAGGAAGAAGAATGTGATAGAAGGATTGGAGGAAGACTCATCAACAACCTGTGTTATGTAGATAACACAACCTTGCTCACAGAAGCAAGACTTGAGGGTGGGCCGTGACATCAAGGCCATGACGTTGGGCTAGCACGTGGCTCCAGCCGCATGGGGACAGCTGGCCGCTGTGGGGGTGGCCAGGCACTGACCGGCCAGGGGGTGGTGGTGGTGGCCGGACCACGGCATGGGAGCTGCCACCTGGCACGGGCGCCATGTCGGCGCAGCTGGAGGGTTAGGGTTAGGGTTAGGGTTAGTCAGGGCAGTTCAAGCTGTACCTGACGATCATCCTGCTCCTCGGTGCCGTGGCCTGTTGGTTCCTGCTTCACTACAGGGTGACGGACGAAGTCTTCAACTTCCTGCTCGTGTGGTACTACTACTGCACCCTGACCATCCGGGAGAGCATCCTCATCAGCAATGGCTCGAGGATCAAAGGCTGGTGGGTGTCTCCACTACGTGTCCACGTTCCTGTCCTGCTGACGTGGCCCAATGGACTGGTTTATCAGAAGTTTCGGAACCAGTTCTTAGCCTTTTCCATTTTTCAGAGCTGTGTCTAATTAAAAAAAAATTTAAAAAAAAGAAAAAAAGAAGCAAGACTTGAAGCATTTACAGGAGATCACAGGCCACAATCTTCAGTATGCGGTTCATCTCAACATAAAAAACACAAAAATCCTCACCACTGGTTCAATAGGCAACATCATCATGGATGGAGAAAAGTTGTCAACTCTTTTATTTTACTTGGATTCATAATCAACAGCTATGTCAGCAGCAGTCAAGAAATCTAAAAGCATGTTGCAATGGGGAAAAGAGGCAATTGAGGACCTCACCAAAGTGCTCAAGAGCAAGCATGTCAGTTTAGATATTGGGGTTCTCCTAATCCAAGTCTTGGTATTTCCAGTTGCTTTGTATGCATCTGAAATTTGATAATCTATTCTTTCTTTTTTTGTTTTTCCTCTTGCTGTCTTTTTTTTTTCCTTGTTGTGTACCATCAAGTCAGATCTGATTGGCACAGGAGGAGAGTGCCCCTCCCTCTCCAGAGGAACATCTGGTGGATTCCAACTGTGTGCCTTTGAGATTGCAGCACAGCTTCTTGCCACTAGGACATCAGAGCTCCCTTGTATCTGAAAGTTGAATAATAAATAGGAATGACTCAAGATTAATCAATGCCTTTGAGAATAACAAATTTGTCTTGCAGGAAGGACAAACACATTGCTCCTTAGAGGCAAAAGAGGTGAAACTTTGTCTCACATACTTTGGGCATGTTGTCAGGAAGGGCCTTGGAAAAAGAATATTGTGCGCAACTGTCCTTCCGCTGCGGCAGCCATAGACGTGCAGCAGCCATGGCTGTGCGCTATCCCATGGCCGCGGGCCTCAACAAGGGCCACAAAGTCACCAAGAACGTGAGAAAGCAGAGTCACAGCTGCTGCAGCCGCAGACGCCTCACCAAGCACATCAAGTTTGTGTGGAACATGATCCGGGAGGTGTGTCCCGCCATGGAGTTGCTCTAGGTCTCCAAGGACAAGCAGACCCTCAAGTTTATCAAGAAAAGGGTGGGGACACACATCCACACCAAGAGGAACCAAGAAGAATTCAGCAATGTCCTGGTCGCCATGAGGAAGGCGGCTGCCAAGAAGGACTGAGTGTGCCTGGCTGTCCCCCAAAGCCCTCACACATCTGATGTGATAAAATAAAATAAACAATTAAAAACAAAAGAATATTGTGGTGAGAAAGGTAGTGGGGTCACTGAAAGAGAGGAAGACTCTCAACAAGGTGGACCAACACTGTGACTGACTAATGGGCTCCAGCATGATGCTGGAAAGTTCTGATCTGTTTTTTATAGGGTAGCTATGAGTTGCCCTTGACTCGATAGCACCTAACAACAATGTCTCAAACTGAGCCATGTTAAAGGCATCCACCAGACAACTAAGATACTATTCAAAATTCTCTCAGCAGTTATGATTTTCCCTCACTACTCTTTCAGAGCCACGATGCTGGAAAGTTCTGATCTGTTTTTTATAGGGTAGCTATGAGTTGCCCTTGACTCGATAGCACCTAACAACAATGTCTCAAACTGAGCCATGTTAAAGGCATCCACCAGACAACTAAGATACTACTCAAAATTCTCTCAGCAGTTATGATTTTCCCTCACTACTCTTTCAGAGCCACATGAGGAGAGGCCGTAACACAATCACAGTCCATTTTTCACTTTTATCTATATACTCATCCAATTTACCCATAAGCCAAGCTTGACTTTTCATCTTCCCTCATCAGCTAGTTCTAAGAAACTCATATGTAGCCACAGATAAGGAAGAAGTACAAAAGTGGCGGATGGCATGGGCATCTGACGGTCCACCTAACCACACAGTTTTCTATCTACTCTCTATATCCCACTGTCTCAGTAGATCCTGGGTGTCCACTTTTGTTGTTTTATAGATTGCTGCATGAATAGGCTTTCTAGATCTTCTAACTTGCTGAAACTGACAGAACTCAGTTCATGACCGCAATTCTTGCTGCACAGTTACTTAATGTTTCATCATCAGGTGCTCCATGTCTACCAGGACAAAATTCTATTTGTTATCTGGCCATATTCTAGCACAGACCTTCATGACGCCTTTCTGCATTGCTGGTGTCACTCTCAACTCAAACTGTGTTTGGCAGTCCTAAACGAAACTTGTTCAGATATATGCGGATGGTTAACTGAACAAAGTAATGATTGGCTCCTTTACAAAAGCAGTGGAGGAATGATTACACTGTATGTTTGATGTTGCACATTCAGTCTGAAGACCTAAATGTTGCAGACCGAGGGTCCCAAAGAATGGAATAATTTTATAATTATTAATAACGAGACAACCAGCCAGGAATGAGATAGAGCAGAGAGCATAAAACAGGGGCCAGCAGTTCTCGATTGAAGACCCCAAGCTAAGCTTCTTTGTATCTTTATTGAAAAATATCAGTAAATCACAAAGATAATTCAATGCAAATGAAGCCAAGCTCTTTCTATTGAAAACCTTCTGCTTGACTCAGGAGGGAGGGGTTCACAAATGCAAGACTTTGGTTTACCCTTAAGGATTACTTTGATGCCTCAGGGTGAACTCTAGCTCAGGAAGTAACACTCCCTCTGTAGGGGGCCCCTTGCTGTCTCCTGTCTGCAGGGAACAAACAGCTCATTTTCTGGGATCTGCCACAAGAGAAATCCTAACTTATAAATCTGTAATTCCTTCAATTCCTGAACAAGGGTTTTCATATACTGTTTGGTATAAAGTTGGCTTCCCATAACTAAACATTTTTTTTTTATTCAAGAGATTTTTAGTCTAAAAACAGGTCAGATCTAGAATCTAAGCAAGAGCTTGTGACTGGTGACTGAGGGAGCTGCCCTCAACCACCTGCCCTGATTAGCTACACCAAAGTTGTTCTGATTGTACAGAACAAACACAGTTGGCTGCTCATTCATTTTGGTTGTTCATGAATTTTGCCTTAGGGATTCTTGTTGTATTAACCAGCTCTGTAACATTCCAGGTCAGCCGACTGCTTGCATAACTGCATCCACTAGGATTCTGATTGCTAACAGTTCAACTCTTGGTGTTGTTGTGTGCCATTGAGTCAACCATGACTCATAGAGACCCTACAACTAGGCGTTCCGATGGAAGAGTGCATAACATGTAAGGTTGCTAATCCACAGGCTATGTGTCTTTGGTGGTTGGAATCCAAGGGAGGAAAAAAGGGCTGTAAGGATTTACAATCTCAGAAACCTTGTGGAGGCTTCCTAGGAGTTGCAATTTACTGAATAGCAATGACAGAGAGATCATCTCCATAAAGAGGCCTGGTGGTGTAGTCATAAACACTGGGGCTACCAACAGAAAGGCTGGTGGTTTCACAGGAGAGCGTTAAGGCAATCCCCTCTTGAACAGCCTCAGAAGCCTGGTGGAAGGTTACCTGCTGGTAGATTTGGTTAGTTGGCTATCATTCCCATAGGATGCCAGGCGGAATGGTGGTCAATGCACTCAGCTGTAAGCCAAATGCTTGGTAGTTTGAACCCAGCAACCACTCCAAGGGAGAAAGATGTGACAGTCTTCTCTGGTTAATATTTACAGCCCAAGGATCCTGATGGAGGGTTAAGTATGAGTGGGAATTGACTAGATGGAAGTGGGTTAGGGTTTCTGAACCCCTGGTTGTGTAACGTGTTAAGTATTAGGCTGCTAACTGAAAGGTCAGCAGTTCTAATCTGGCCTCTCTGCCAGAGGAAGTCTCCTCCCATTAAGATTTACAACCTCAGAAACCTGACAAAGAATAAGCACCATAAAAAAAAAAATCAGCTCAATCCAACAGCAATGGGTTTAGGGGGTTTGCCTTATCATTCCCACAGCAGCTTTTCTGAAACTGGTTAAAGCATTCAGCTTTTAACCAAAATGAGCAAGAACTACCAGCAACTCTGGGGAAGAAAAATGAAGCAGTCTGCTTCCATAAGGATTTAGAGTTTAGAAACACTAGTCTGCCTGCAGGGTCATTAGAAATTGGAATTGACCAAAAGGCAGTGGGATTGACTGGTTGTGAATCATGCTCATATTCTCAAATATATTTTACCAGCTAGTATATTTCTTTCCACTGGCATACCACCTCAGTTTACTAGTAGTGAAGAATTTTACAACTTGTGTGTCAACTTGCTGGGATGATGATGTTCTGGTTTGGCAGTCTATGAAGAAGTTATCCCTCATGATGAGACCTTTTATAACACAATCATCTCCGTGATGATTTTAAAAGAAGACAAAACAAAAAATAATAACCAAAGATCAACTATGTTGCTCCTTAGAGGCATGACAGGTGAAATTTTGTCACACATACCTTGGTTGTTGTGTCCAAAGGCACTGTGTTGCTGAGTACTGTTGAATCAGAACTGATGCACAGCTGACCCTCCAGAGGGTTTTCAGAGGCAGTAAACTGCACAATAAAAGATTGTTCATCTTTCTCCTGCAGAGTAACTGGTGGATTTGAAGCACAGAACTGTGGGCTGGCAGCACAACTTCTTACCACTAAGTACTAGAACTGCCTCCAAAGGAATTAGTTCTTGGGAAAAGATATCATGCTGTGTAAACAGAAAGTCAGAGAAAGAGAGAATAACTCTCAACGGGTGGGACTAACACACTGTTTTCAGTGAGCTCAATAAGGAACAAAAATTCTGAGGAGAGCACAAGATATGGCAAGGTTTCCATCTGTTGTTCATCGGGTTGCTATGAGTCACAGTAGACTCAACAACACGTAACAACAGCATTGTCTGACCTCCCATTGCTGGGGCAGAAGTTGATCCTAGTATTCCTTAGCCTCCACGGCTTGTAAGTCACAGTTGTCAATCCTACAGATCTTACAATTCCACCAGCCTCCTTAACCTCTGAGCCAGCTGTGAGTCAGAAGCCTCCAATCTAGGGACTTTCCAGCCTCTACAACTATGGTGAGTCTTGTCCTTGATATAACTATTTCTAGTTTTATTTTTTCTAGAAAACCCAGCTTACGACATGTTTTACAAAGGGGGTGTGGAGCAGTAGACCTTTGGGACAGTTCCAAGGTTAAGGCTCTTGTTTTCTGGCAACAAAACAGCTGGAGGTGATTGGAAGCGTTCACTTCTGGCTTGCTCATGCCCACAGTAATGGATCTAGGAGTAGACGTGCCAATATAGCGTCATCACAGAAACACTAGGCAGAAAAGGAGGCATCAGCAGAACAAGAAATACAAGAGGCAGAGAAGCAGAGAAGCGAGGAAATTGAGTGGAAGCTGTGCAGGTGAGCATTGAAGCATGCATGCATGGGCAGGAGAACCAACAAGCTTCTTCTGCTGACCTATTTGAAGAAGAATATGGCATCAGGCAACATCAGGATGGATGGTGAAGAGATTGAGATTGTACACAGCTTTAGTTTGCTTGGCTCCACAGTCAACACTCTTGGAACCAGCAGCCAGGAAATTAAAAGGTACATTACCATGGGAAAGTCTGCTGTTAGGGACCTCTCCAAAGTACTGAAGAGCAATGGTGTCTCTCTGGAGACTAAGGTGCATTTAATATAGGCCATGGTCTTCGCAATCACTTGTTATGCATCAGAAAGTTGGACAATGACCAGGGAGGATAGAAGGAAAATTGATGCCTTTGAGCTGTGGTCCTGGAGAAGAGTATTGAGAATACCATGGACTGCTAGGAAAACAAACAGATTTTTCCTGGAAAGGGTTAAACCGGGTGGCTCCTTGGAGGCAAAGATTCTGAGGCTCCATCTAACATACTGTGGACATGTTGTGAGGAGAGACCGGTCCTTAGAGAGGGACATCATGCTTGGGAGGGTGGAGGGACGGCGCAGGAGAGGAAGGCCCTCTATGAGGTGGATTGATTCAGTGACTGGGATAATTGGGATGGGAGTGTCAGAGACAGTGCGATTGGCACAGGACAGAGCAGAGTTTAGGGCTGTTGTACATAGGGTCGCTATGAGTCGCAAGCGACTCGATGGCACATAACAACAACAACAAATGGCATCAGGATTGGGGGAAGATTCATCAACAATCTGCACTAAAAGAAAAAGGAAATAGCTCATCAATGATGAGCACAACAAGGTACTCTGAAGACATTGGCTGCTAAGAGAACATCAGCTGGAGCATCACCAACCTGGACAAGGAGTGTCAACAACAGTATTTTTCTGCAACCTCCATCCTAGATGAAGAGCCCTTTGTCAGAGCCACCATACACTTGTGTCAGGGCCACTGGGAACCATAGTGCAGAAGGAAGTCTGGGTTTAGGTGTCCCAAAAGTTAACTCTCAGCTATGTGCTGCAACAAAGATAAGATGGTCACTGATGACAAGTACAGCTGGTGGCAAGAGTACTAGGGTTTCTTCACACAGAACATCAAGGAGAAGGATGCCTATAAGCCTGATGGGATCAAATATGTGGAGAGATGGGCTAAAAGCTCAGCTTAAGGAAGCACTCTGGTAGCTGTCCCACCTGTTCTTTGGGAAGAGTTCTGGCAACATGAAGACAGTACAGGTCACAAAGAAGCTGGATGAGGTGGCTCTCTTGAAGAAAAGGAGCTCCAAGGACACACTCTAGGACAAGAAGGAGGCCCAGAAGATACTTTCCATTATACCCAATGGCAAGAACACAAATGCTAAAACTATTACCAGGTGAAGGTGGTCTTTCTCCCTTCACCTCCCTAAATTCTATATTAAATAAAGCTGTTGTGTTCTTATTTTTTTTTAAAGTAAATAAAAAGCAACAAATGCCTGCAGAAGAATGTTCTTGGGATTACCACCTGTAGAAGAGCAGGAAGCACACTGAGGAAAAAGAAAAGTTGGGTTGTAATGTACACTCAAAAGAGTTTTTATTTGATTAACAGTTCATTGGGGGCTGCAAGCCTCTTATGTGAAGCAATAGGGATCCAGAAGGGGGAGCTTTTTTATTTGATTAACAGTCACTTGTGGGCTGGGAGTCTCTTGTTTAAACCAATTAGGACCTGGTGGGTGAGCCTTTGTGATTACAGCTGGGGTCACTCAGGCTTAGTATGAAGCCTGATTTGCTTTTAGAGGTACAAACTAAATAGTCATTTTGTTGTATTTGGGGAAATACATTCCTCTAATTGGTACAGCACTTGTCTATGAATTTGCAGTACTGAGATAACCTATGGATTGCAGTGATACTGAAAGCTATGCTACTAATGTGCCAAATACGATGAGGGTTAATCATGGTGGGCAGCTTTTAGTAGAGCTCTCAAATTAATACAAACTAGGAAGTAGGACTGGCCATCTACTTCTTAAATAACAGGCTTTTGAAAATCCTATGAACAGTAGAGGTACATGCATTGTTACAGTATTAGAGGTAGAGCCGAGATAGGAAATCAGTCAAAATGAGGAAAGATAGTGGCAAACATAATTTTTTTAAAATTTTTATTATTATTAATTTTAATGAAAATTTACAGAGACTTTGGATTTCCATTCATTCATTGTTACACTTAACAAACAAATACAATTTTATAATTGGAAAATGGAATGTACAAAGCTTGAATGTTGGAAAACTAGAAATTGTGAAAAATGAAATGGAACACATGAACATCTACATTCTAGGCATTAGTGAGGTGAGATGGACTAGCTTTGGCCATTTTGAATCAGGTAATGACATACCATTCCTATCCTAGGAATGAAAACAAGAAAAATAGTATTGTGATTATATAAAAAATTACATTTCAAGGTCTATCCTGAAGTACAATGTTGTTAGTGATAGGATGTTATCAATCTGCATACAAGGAAGACTTGTTAATACAATTATTAAAATATAAGCTCCTACAGTTAGAACCAAAGAGGAAGAAACAGAAAATTTTTACCAAATCCTGGAGTCCAAAACTGACCAAACATGCAATCAAAATGTGTTAATGATAACTGGTGATTGGAATTTAAAAGTTGGAAACAATGAAGGAATAGTAGTGAGAAAATGTGGGCCTGGTGACAAAAATGAGGCTGGAAACAGAATGATCAAATTCTGTATTTGTAATGATTTATTTATTGCAAATGCCTTTTTAAAAAAGCAAAAACAAACAAACAAAAAAACCAACAAACAAACCCAGAGAGTTTATACATGGACTTCATCTGATGGACTGTATAGCTAGCAAATTAACTATATCTCTGGAGAGGGTCAATATCAGCAGTCAAAACAAGGCTAGGCAAAACTGGACTGCTATCTGCAGAAAGCTGAAGCAAGATCCATGCTTCTCACCATACACAAAGATCAACTCAAGGTAGATTAGAGACCTGTGGGTAAAGTTCCAAATCATAAAGGTCATAAGAGACAAAGTGGGACCAAGCTTAGAAGGGCTAGCTTACGGCATAAAGAGGTTAACAAAGACAGTCAGAAATAACACAACCAGGAGAGGATAAAATTGATGGATGGGACCTTCTAAAGATTAAATCTCTTGGTGCATCAAAAACTTTTCCCAACAAGGTGAGAAGAAAATCTACTGACTGAGAAAAAACATTTGGCAATACCATCCCAGCTAAGGGTCTCATAACAAAAGTTTACAGAATCCTACAGGGCCTCCACAAGAAAAAGATCGATAATCCAATTACAAAATGGGTAAAAGACATGGAGAGACTTTTCACAGAGAAGACTTTCGGATGGCACCCAGACACATGAAGAAATGCTCTAAATCACTGGCAATAAGAGCTATGCAAATCAAAACCACAATGAGATACCATCTCACCCCAGTAGCAGTGTCAAAGTTTAATAGAATAGCAAGCAATAAATGCTGGAGAGGATGTGGATACATAGAAACTCTCATACACTGTTGGTGGGATTGTGAAATGGTACAACCACTCTGGAAGGCAGTTTGGCTTTTCCTTAAAAAGCTGAACATAGAAATTCCAAATAACCCAGCTATTCCACTGTTAGTGATATACCACGAGGACATTAGAACTGAGATACAAATGGAGATTTGTACATCAATGTTCATAGCAGTGTTATTCACAATCACAAGAACATGGAAACAGTCCAAATTTCCAATCACAATCAAATGGATTGAGAAATTCTGTGGTACATTCACATGATGAAATACTAAAGCAGCACTTCGAAGCAACGATTTTGAAAATTACTGCATAACTTGGGAGAGACTGGAGAGCATTATATTGAGTGAACTCAGTCTCATAAGGATAAATACTGCATATGACCATTATTGTAGAGATGGAAAGATAACTAGTAAAACATGTATGAGGATCCAAGGGGAGGAGGGTGAGAATAGGCAGAGGAGAAATCATAGAGTGGCATAATTTGGTGGGTGGAGGAAGGGAGGTGATAAAGGAAATGGGAAAGATCCAGAGGGGATCTAGAAAGACATGGTAACAGTAGATAGTTTAATGGTGATTAATTTTATAAACAGAATGAATGGGAATGATACAACACAATCAGAATTAAGGATAGTGTGAAACACAATGTATATAAACTTTGTAAGCAAACCAATATATAATAAAAAAATTTAGGGGAGCTCTGGTGGCCTAGTGGCAAGGAGCTGCAACTACAATCCCAGAGGCGCATGGTTCGACCCAGAGGCGCACGGCTGGAATCCACCAGATGCTCTGCCTGGGAAGGAGGGACAATCTCCTCCTGTACCAGTCAGATCTGATTTGACGGTACACGCACACAAAATAATAAAATAAAAAAATTAAAAAAAATTTAAAGAACACCAAAAACTAGGCCAAGATCAGCCTGTCAATTACATAAGTGCAAATTCAAACTGAGGCTGAATAAAATGAAAACAAGTCCATGAGAACCAAAATAGGATCTTATGTCTATTCCACCTAAATTTCATAATCATCTTAAGAACAGGTTTAAAGCCCTGAATACCAAAGATCAAAGACCAGAACAGCTGTGAGATGGTATCAAGGACATCATCCATGAAGAGAGCAGACAGAAGAGAAAGAAAAAAAAACAACAAAAGGATGTTTGAAGATATTCTGAAAACTATAAGAGTGTCAAGAAGCCAAAGTAAAGGGAAAGCATGCCAAAGTAAAAGAGCTGAACAGAAGATTTCAAAGGATTTCACCAAAGAAGACATTCATGTAGCCAACAAGCATATGAATAAACATTCAAAATCCCTAGCTCTAGAGAGATGAAAATTAAAACTATGAGCTATCATCTCATCCCAGTAAGAATAGCAAAATTTACCAGAACAGCAAGCAACAAATGCTGGCAAGGTTGTGGAGAAACTGGAACCCTTATTCTCTATTGATGGAAGTGTAAAATGGTGCAACCACTGTGAAAGGTGGTATGGCGCTTTCTCAAAAACTTGAAAACAGAGATACCATTTGACCCAGCAATTCCACTACTGCGAATATACCCCAGAGAGACTATAACTGATATCCAAGCACGTTTATTGCAGTTTTCTTCACAATAACAAGGAGTTGGAAACAACCTAAGTGTCCATCAACAAACGAATGGATAGAGAAGCTGTGGTATATTCACACAATGGAATATTATGCTGCATTGAAAAACAAGGAACTCATGCAATATTATTCAAAATGGGTGAGCCTGGAGGACATTATACTGAGTGAAGTATCTCAGTCACAAAAGGACAAGTACTGCATGGTGCCACTGTTGTAAAGCAGGACTGACATCGGGGTTAGGGGGAGACTGAGAAAGATGGGTTCAATAATGTATGCTGCATCGAACAGATAAGGAAGAAAACTGTTTAAAAGGAATATGTGATTAGGTATTTTTTTCATGATAGGAGTCCAGAGCAGAGGTTGTGTAGTGGAGTGGACCTGGGGGGGGGGGTTTGTAAAACAATGAAAGAATTTTTCTTTTACTTTCCCAAGAGGGTAATGTACTATGGGGGAGGGTCGGGACAGAAGAAAAGTATAACAATGAATGAATGGAAACCCAAAGTCTCTATAAATTGTCATTGACATTAATAATTTTTTAAAAAAAAATATTTCAAAGGGCAGCTTGAGAAGACAATACAAAGTATTATAATTGAATATGTAGAGAGCTGGAACTGGGGAATAAAAAGGGAGTAACTCTGCATTTCTCAAGCCGAGATAACGGAAAAACAAATTTAAGCTTCAAGTTCCAATACTGAAAGATGCTATGAGCAATATGCTGAATGACCCAGGAAGCATCAAAGAAGATGCAGGGATCTATCACAATTTCTCAGTCAGTAGGTTTTCTTTTCACCCTGTTGGAAAAAGGTTTTGATGAGCCAGAGATTTAATCTCTAGAAATTAATTCATCAATTTTATCCTCTTCAGATTGTGTATTTCTGGCTGTAGTTGGCAGTCTTCCTATATCATAGACTAGGTCTTGTAAGCTTGATACCAGTTTGTCTCTTATGAACTTTATGGTTTGGGGCTTTACTCCCAGGTCTCTAATCCACCTTGAGTTGGCTTTTGTATATGGTGTGAGATGTGAGAAATTATAGTACATTCACATGATGGAATACTTACACAGCATGCAGGCATAATGATTTTGTAAATTACTACCCATCTTGGGAGGGACTGGAGACCATTATGCTAGGTGAAGTAACTCAGTCCCATAGGACAAATACTGTATAAGACCATTTTGTAGAACATGTATGAGGATCCAAGGGGGGCAGGCGGGTCAGAGGGGTAAGGATGGGTGGGGTGGTGGTGGCGGTGGCGGTGGAGTTAATCATAGGGTCGCATAATTTGATGGGTGGAGGGAGGGATCAGTAAAGAAAAAGAAAAAGATCTAGTGTGAAAAACAATGTATATGAACTTTGTAGGTAAACCAGTATATAATTAAAATGTTATTTAAAAAAAAAGATGTAGGGAATATACATAGTCACTATATCAAAAAGAACTGACTTACACTGAAAAAATTCAGGAAGCACCATATGAGCAGGAGCCAACGATAATAAAGGAGGAAGATGAAGCTGCACTGAAGGCACTGGCAAAAAAATAAGGCCCCAGGAATCGATGAGAAACCAACTGATTTGTTTCAACTAACAAATGTAGTCCTGGATGCACTCACCAATCTATGTCAGGAAGTTTGGAGAAAAGCTGTCTGGGCTTTAAGAGGTCTGTATTTATTCCTACTCCCAAGAAAGGTGATCCAAAAGAATATGGAAACTATCAAACAATATCATTAATATCACATGCAAGCAAAACACTGAAGATCATTAAAAAATGGCTAGAATATTACAAAAATAGAGAAGTGCCAGAAGTTCGAGAAGTGTTTAGAAGAGTTCATGGCACCAGGGATATCATAGTGATGTCAAATAGATTCCGGCTGAAAGCAGAATACAAGAAGAATGTCTATTTGTGCTTTATTGACTATGTAAATACATTTGATTGTGTGTATCATAATAAGTTAGGGCTAACATTGAGAAGAATAGGAATCCCAGAGCACTTAATTATGTTTATATGAAACTTAGACCTAGATCAAGAGACTCTTTGTGTAAACTGAGCAAGGGAACATTACATGGCTCAAAATAAAGAAGGGAGTTCGTCAAAGTTGTAATCTCTCTTCATACCTATTTAATGTATATGCTGAGCAAATTATTTTAGAAGGGGAATCTATGAAGAAGAATGTAGCATCAAGATTGCAGGAAGAGTCATCAATAACCTGTGTGATGCAGATGACACAGCTTTACTTGCTGAAAGTGAGTAGGACTTGAAGCACTTGTTCCAGAAGATCAAAGAATACAGCCTCCAATATGCTCTCCATCTCAAGGTCAAGAAAACAGTAATTCTTACCACTGGACTGATAGACAATATCATGATTGTTATTGTTGTTGTAGGTGCCATCAAGTACAACTCACAGCAACCTTACGAAAAAAATATCTGAACCATGCTCTATCCTGTGCCATTCTCACAATTCCTGATTCACAAGAGCCCACTGAAGCAGTCACCATGTCAAATCACTTGATTGAGGGTCTTCCTCTCCTTTGCCGACCCTCTACCCTTCCCAGCATCATGTCCTTCTCCAAGAAATACCCCCTCCTAGCAACATGCCCAAAGCATGTGAGTCGAGATCCTTGCCTCCAAAGAGCACTCTGGCTGCACCTTCTCCATAACATAGCTGTTTTTCTCCTGGCTGTCCATGGGATGTTCAATGCTCTTCTCGAACACCATAGCTCAAAGGAATCAATTCTTCTGTCACCCATATTCACTGTCCAGCTCTTAGATGTGTAGCAAGTAATCAGAAAGACTATGGCCTAAATCAGACACACCTTAGTGCTCAACTGACATCATTACTCCTCAATAATTTGGAGAGGTCCCTAACTGCAGATTTTCCCAGTGCAATGTGTCTCCTTATTTCCTGACTGCTGGTCCCAAGGGTATTAATTGTGAATCCAAGCAAGATGAAGCTATTGAAAGTTTCAATCTCCTCTCCATCTATCTCCTCTCCATACTGCCTACTGGTCCAGTGGTAAGAATCTTTGTTTTCTTGACATTGAGATGTAATCCATACAAGGCTGCATTCCTTCATCTTCTGCAAAAAGTGCTTCAAGTCCTCCTCAATTTCAGCAAGCAAGGTTGTGTCATATGCATAATGCAGGTTATCAATGAGTCTCCCTCCAATCCTGATGCCACACTCCTCTTCATAGAGTATAGCTTCTTGAGTAATTTGCCCAACATACAAATTGGAGAAGTATGGAGACAGAATACAACCCTTTTTGGAATTCTTTATGTTCAAAAGATTGCCTTTACCAAGATCATGACCCTTTCATAAATCAGTGCGTCTATAATCCCTGATCACTGTGAAGATTTAAAGACTAAGTCCCCTTGCATGAACTCAGGAAAACTCAAGAGGAATCCAGTTTTAAGTTCTTCATGGGGCAGTTGAGGTCTTCCTTGAGTGTGCAGTGTTGTTGTTTTTGTTAGATGCCACTGAGTCGAGTATGACTCATAGTGACCCTATGAACAACAGATCTGAACTTTGTCCTATCCTGTGCCGTCCCCTCACACATCTGACACACTCGAGCCCAATGTGGCAGTCACTATGTCAATCTACACAGTTGAGGGTTTTCCTCTCCTTCACCAACCATACACATTTCCAAGCATTATGTCCCTCTCCAGGGAATATCCTTCTCCTAGCAACATGTGTGAAGTATGTGAGGTCAAGCTTTATCATCTGTGCCTCGAAGGAGAACATTAGCTGCACATTCTTTAAGACTTATTTGTTTTTTGGCAGTCCGTGGGATGGTTGTTCAATACCTTTTCCAAAACTACAGCTCAAAGCATTCATTCTTCTTCTGTCATCCTTATTCACTGTTCACCTCTCAGATGCACAGCAAGTGATTGGAAAGACCATGGCCTGAATTAGATACACCTTAGTCCTTAAACTATGTCACTGCTCATCAATAAGAGGTCTCTGTCTGAAGAACTTTCTAGTGCATTATATCTCCTGATTTCCTGACTGCTGCTACCAAGGGTGTGATCGTGGGTCCAAGTAAGATGAAGTTGTTGACAGTTTCTGTTATAGTAATACTAAATAACTAATATTTTAGTCCCATTATCACAACCAATAATTTTAGGATTGTTGTCATTATGTGCTATCAAGTGAGAAGAGCCTCATAACTGACTTACAGCAAGTTTTCAGAAACAGTAAACTGCATAGGAGGAGACTGCTCATCTTTCTTCAGCAAAGCAGCTGGTGAATTTGAACCATGTGCCTTTGAGCTGGCAGCACAACTCTTTTGCGCTAAGCCACTGGTGCTCTCTAAAGTTAGGATTAATACAGTATTTCCACTACCATGGAGTTGATGCTAATAGCTATCACATTCTTCTTATAAAGTCTAGTTTCTCAACTTATTTGCTCAGCACACAGACTGAATAGGTATAGAATAAGGTTACATACCTGATACACACTTTGATTTTAAACCATGCAAGGTTCCCATGTTCTGTTCCACCAACAGCTTCTTGGTCTAAGTATAGGTTGCACATGAGCACAAGTAAGTGTTTTTATTCCTCTCAATGTTAGGCATAATTTCCCATGATCCACATGGTCAAATGCCTTTTCGCAGTCAATAAAACAAAAATACACATCCTTCTGCTATTCTCTGCTTTCCATCAGGATCCATCTGATATCTGCCATGATAACCCCGGTGCCATGTTGTTGTTGGTATGTGTCGAGTCGACTATGACTCATAGCGTCCCTATGAATGACTCTGAACCTTGCCCTGTACTGAGCCAACCTCATTATTTCTGCAATGACTCGGATAAGGTAAGGTACCCTATCCTGAGCCTACGTCATCATTTCTGATTCATGTGATCCCATTGCCACAGTCACTGAGTCAATCCATCTCATCCAAGGTCTACCACTTTTACACTGACCCTCTACCCTTCCAAAAGTGATGTCTTTCTCCAAGGACTGGTCCCTCCTGGCAACATGCCCAAAGTATGAGAGGAGTTTAAAAATCCTTGCCTCCAACGAACAGACTGGTCCCACCCTCTTCAACACAGACATGTTTGATCTCTTAGCAGTCCATGGCATGTTTAACAATATTCTCTAGCACCACAACTCAAAGCCATCAATTCTTCTTGTCATCCTTATTCACCGTCCTGCTCTCAGATGCAGAATAAGCAATTGAGAAGACCCTGGCCTGGAATAAGTGTACTTTAATCTCTAGACTGCTCTTCAGTCTCATTGCTCTTCAGTACTCTGGAGACATCCTTGATAACAGATTTTCCTCAATGCAACCTGTATTTTGATTTCCTGACTGCTGGTGCCAAGAGTGTTGACTGTGGATCCAAGCAAGATAAATCACAATTAAATCTCAATCCTTTCTCCAGGATCTTTGTTTTCTTGATGTTGAGAAGCAATCCAAATTGAAGGCTTTAATCTTAGACATTTTGCGCAAATGCTTCAAGTTCTCAATTTCAGCAAGCAATGGTGTGCCATATGCATAATGCAGGTTGTTGATGAGTGTTCCCAATACTACATTTTTCTTCCTAAAGTCCAGCCTACTGAATGAACTATTTCATATAGAGATTGAAAAGATATAGAGAAAGGATATATCTCAGATGCACTCCTTTCTTGATTTTGAACCATGCAGTGATCCCTTGCTTTGTTCTTGTTCTAGGTAAAGGTTTAGCACAAGCACAACCAGATGTTCTGAAATTCCCATCCTTCTCAATGTTAGCCTTAATTATAGTTTAATATTCTCTTTTTTAAGTGTTTAAAGATGTCATTTTATTGTTATTTAGGTGAAGGTTATAGTTTAATATTCTTATCCCCAAAGGCACACTGTTCAAATCCACCAACTGCTGTGCAGGAGAATGATGAGCAATTTTCTCCTGTGTGATTAACTCCTTCTAAAAACCCACTGGAGGGTTAGCTATGGAATGGTTCCAACTTGATGGTAAACAACAAATCTTCTATAAAACCACAAGTCAAAGGCATAGATTCTTCTTCTGTCATCCTTACTCAATATCCCACATTCAGGAGCATAGCAAATGACTGAAAAGACCATGGCCTGAATCAGATGCATCTTAGTCTTTAAATTGTTATCATTGCTCCTCTATAATGTGTAGAGGTTCCTGACAGCAGACTTTCCTCACACAATTTATCTCCTGATCTCCTGACTGTGGATCTAAGTAAGATGAAATCATTGACAATTTCAATCTCTTCTCTATCATGATGTTGTACATAGGGTTTTCAGAAAACAGATTCATGCTGGAGAGGGTTAAACTGGGCTGCTCCTTGGAGGCAAGGATTCAGAGGCTTCATCTGACATACTTTGGTCAGGTTGTAGGGAGAGGCCAGTCCTTGAAGAAAGACATCATGCTTGGGAAGATGGAGGGACAGTGCAGGAGGGGAAGGCCCTCTACGAGGTGGACTGATTCAGTGACTGGAGTAATCGGGATGGGTGCGTCGGAGACAATGAGATTGGCACAGAACAGAACAGAACAGAGTTTAGGGCTGTTGTACAAAGGGTCGCTATGAGTTGCAAGCAACTCGAAGGCACATAACAACAACAACATCATGATGTTGCCTATTTATTGATCCAAAGGTGAGAATTTTTGTTTTTAAAATTTATTTATTAATTTTAGTTAAAGTTTACAGAGATAATTTAGGATTTCTAGTCATTCATTGTTCCACTTTTCTCCCTGCCGGCCCCCTCCCCCCAAATCACTCTTCTCCTTGAAAAGAAAAACTCTTTCATTGTTATGCAATCCCTCCCCCCACCAAGTTCACTCCACTATGCAGCCTTCACTCTGGACTTCTGTAATGATAAGAATGTTGTTGTTGTTGTTAAGTGCCTTGAGTTGCAAGCCACTCATAGCAACCCTATGAACGAAAGACCTGGATGCCTCCTGTATAACTTTCATCCTTTCTCCAGGTTCATAGGGTTTCCCGAGGCAAGCTATTGTGGAAGAGGATGCCACCCTGCCTCCAAGCTTGTTTTAACTGGGGAGCTTCACCAAACACTGTCCACCATAGGTAACCATTCTTGCATTTGACTCAGCAGTGTCACAGTGTTCGGCTTCACAGCAACCATGAGTTACCTCTGTACAGCAAGTGGACATACCAGGGTTACATGAACTAGGAGTATGTTTCACCAAAAGCAATTAAAGCATGGCCCGAGTGTCTGATAGGATTTTAGCTAGTGCCTGGAGCAGGCTCCACCCCACCCTTACCCTTACTCGATGGGTCAGGGCCTCCCATCTGCCTTTGAAGGCCAAAAAGGACAGTAACACACAATGTGAAAGACCCCAGAAACTTCCCTTGCCTGTCTTCCACCAAGAAGAGCCGCCATGGAGACGCCAGCCATCCCACCTGCTTAGCCGTCTGACTTCTAGAGTGTAGTGAGACTCCAATCCCCCAGCCTTGTGAGGGAATGACAAGAATACCCATTCATAAATGCTTTTTAAACAGATCTCTCCTTCATCTGTTTCAATGCAATATATATCATTCCTCCCCTCCTTTTCTGTCTTCCCTTACTTCTAATGTCAGTCCCATTTTATAACAGTGGCCCTATGCAATAGTTGTCCTTTTGTGGTTGAGATATTTCACTCAGCATAATGTCCTCCAAGGGTCATCCATTTTGAATACTATTTAATGAGTTCCTTGTTTTTCAGTGCTGCATAGTATGCCATTGTGTGAATGTACCAGAGCTTCTCTATGCACTTGTTTGTTGATGGGCACTTGGGTTGTTCCCAGCTCTTTGCTATTGTGAACAAAGCTGCAATAAACATGTGTGTGCAGAGAATTTTTGTCTTCTTGATATTGAGATGGAATCCATACTGAAGGCTGCAGTCTATGATATTCTGCAGCTAGTGCTTCAAGTCCTCTTCACTCTCAGCTAATACAATGGTGTCATCTGCATAAAGCAGGCTCTTTTGAGTATTCCTCTGATCCACATTCTTCTTCATAGAGACCAATTTCTCAGATGATTTGCTCAACATATAGATTGATTATGTATGGAGAAAGGATACAACTCTTTGTATATAACACACCTTTCTCAATTTTAAACTATCCAGCGTTCCCTTCTTGTGTTTGGGGAAACAGCCTCCTTGTTTAAGTCTAGGTTTTGCATGAGCATGATAAAGTGTTCTGGGATTCCCATTCTTCACACTATTGGCCATAATTTGTTATGATCCACATAGTCAAATGTTTTTGCATAGTTGATAAAATACAAACATACATTTTTCTGGTACTTTTATCCAGGATCCATCTGATAAACTTCTGGCAGTTCTCTGTCAATGTACTGTTCTAGACATTTTTGGATGATCTTCAGCCAAGTTGTTATGCATCAGAGAGCTGGACAATGACTAGGGATGATAGGAGAACTGATGCCTTTGAGCTGTGGTGCTGGAGAAGAGTGTTGAATATACCATATAGGAAAACGAACAGATTTGTTCTGGAGAGGATGAAGCCAGGCTGTTCCTTGGAGGCAAGTATTCTGAAGCTTCATTGGACATACTTTCAACATGTTGCAAGGAGGGACCAGTCCTTGGAGAGGGACATCATGCTTGAGAGGGTGGAGGGACAGCACAGAAGAGGAAGACCCTCCACGAGATAGAAAGATTCAGTAACTGGGGTAAGGAAGGTGGGTGTGTCGGAGATGGTGAGATTGGCACAGGATATGGCAGGGTTTAGGGCTGTTGTACATAGGGTCGCTATGAGTCACAGATGACTCGCTGGCACATAACAACACCATGATATTACTGGTACTGTTTGATAATTTTCACTTTCTGTTTGTTGTGTCAGCTTTCTTGGGAATGAGAACAAATATGGATCTTTCAAGTCAGTTTGTCTGAAAGCTGTCAAAAATTATGATCAACTAGGAAGCAGGATTAACCATCCAGAGGCCTCTGAAAAACCTATGAACAGAGGAACACAGGTAGCAATAGTATTAGTGGTAGCACCTAGACTGAAAGTCAATAAAAATGAAGAGAAAAAGCTGACATCTTTTAATAACTGGGATATGAAATGTACAAAGTATAAACATAGGAAAACTAGAGTTGGTCAAATATTAAATGGAATGCATGAACCTCAACATCATAGGCATTAGTGAGATGAGAAAGAATGGCTTTAGCCACTTTGAATCAGACAATCACATGATCTCTTATAACAGGAATGAAAATCTGTAGAATCATGTTGCATTCATAGCTAAAAAGACAAATTCAAATTGTGTCCTCAAATATAATGTTTTGAGTCATAGGATATTATCCATATGCAAAGAAAGGCCTGTTAATATAACTATCATTTAAATATAGGTACCAACAGCAAAAAAGAAAATGAGGATTTTAACCAAATTTTGCAGTCTGAAATTGGCCAAAAGTGCGATCAAGGTGTGTTAATGATAATTGGTGACCCTTATGTTAATAGGGTCCTGTTATTTACAAAGGAACTCTGTGAAGTGTTGCTAACCAAAAGATTCAATTGTCTCTTTTGGGGAGCAAGTTGAGACAGTTTGCTCCATTTAATATCGAGAAATTTGATGAAAAGTGGCCATAAGTCAATGGTAGGTTTGTTGGGTTTTTTTTTTTGTTGTTGTTGTTTTTTTACTCAAATCCATAATAGACTAAATATTGGACTGCTAACCAAAAAGTTAGCTATTTGAATCCACCAACTGTACTCCAGGGAAAAAATGAGGTAGTCTCCTATAGTGAAGATTTTTCAGCATGGAAATCGGATACAGGGCTGCCATGAATTAGAATCACATCAGTATCGGTGGTTTTTATTTTGTAGCATCCCTTCAGAAGGCCTGGTGATCAAAGCACTCTGTGTAATCTACAGTTTGGTGGTTTAAACACACTAGTTGCTTTGTGGTAGAAAGATGAAGAGGTTACCATCCACAAAGATTTATAGTCTCACCATAGGAAAACCTATGGTTAGATTTTCCTTCTATAGTTTTATAGAGATACTTCAAGAAAAGAAAGATTCTCACCACTGGGTGAATTGACCTGATTAAACAGAGAAGAGACTGAGATTGTTAATAACTTCAGCCTGCTTGGTTCACAATCAATACTTTTGACACCAGCAGTCAGGAAATCAAAAGACGAACTGCATTGGGAAAGTCTGTCAAGGACCTACCTAGAGTACTGAAGAGCACTGATGTCAGTCTGGAGACTAAGATGCACCTGACTCAGGCCATGGTCTTCAAATTACTTGTTATGCATACAAAAGCTGGACAATGACTAAGGATGATTAAAAAAAAAAGGACTGATATCTTTGAGTTGTGATGCTGGAGAAGACTGTTGAACATACTGTGAACTGCCAGGAGAACAAACAGGTTTGTCCTGGAGAGAGTGAAAACAAGGCAGCTCCCAGGAGGCAAGGATTTTGAAGCTCCATTTCACATACTTTGGACATGTTTCCAGGAGGGATCAGTCCTTGGAGAAGGATGTCATGCTTGGAAGGGTGAAGGGACAGTGTAGTTGAAGACCCAGGATAAGATGGATTGACTCAGTAACTGGTGATGATGTGATTGGCTCAAGATAGGGAAAAGTTCAGAGATAATGTACATAAGTCACTGTGAGTTGCAGGTGACTCAACAGTACATAATAACACAAGAACAACATATATTGATAAGACATAGTTTTAAGACACACTTTATCAGATAGTGCATTTCTTTCCATTGTTACTACCCAAGTTTATTACTGGTGAACATTTTATAAACTTATATATTCAGGAACTACTAATAAATCATGTTGAGGCTTTTTATGGTTTATTCAAGTTCACAAAGGTGGTGTTGACTGTGGTGACTAAGATGAAATTATTGATAACTTCAAACTTTTCTACATGTATCATGATGTGGCCTATTAGCCAGGTGGTGAAGATCTTTGTTTTCTTGATGTTGAGATTTAATCCATACTGAAGGCAGTTGTCTTTGATCTTCTGCAACAAGTATTTCAAGTCCTTCTCCCTTTGAGCAAGCACAGTTGTGTCATCTGCATAATGCAGGTTGGTGATGAATCTTTCTCTGATCCTGATACCACATTCTTCTTAAATTAGGAAATGACATCATGTTCGGAAAGGTGTTGGGTCTGTGAAACAAAGGATGACCCTCAACAAGACGGTCTGACACAGTGGCTACAGCCATAGAATCACATATACCTGAGATGAAAAGGATGACACAGGCTAGGACAGGGTTAGATCTATTGTTTATTGGGTTGTAATGAGTCATACTTGACTTGACAGCACTTAGCAACAAGTTGACACAAAACCTTACCCATAACAACATGCATATTCAAGTGCATTTTTTTGTTTGTTTGCTTTTTTTAAGAGTGGTTACAGAACAGCAAACTAAGTCAGGCTGAAAGGTAAAGTTTAATACTTTATAGTGATAAGTTATAAATCAACAAAATCTTGATGGCTCAGATACACCTAGTTGTCAGTAGCACCCAGGGTTTTCTCAAAGTGCTTCCTAGGGAATCCACCTTGTACCAGTTTGAAGAGGAAGTGACTGAGAAAGATATTAAGGTATTTTGGAGTTCAGTCAACCACTACGAGACTAACAGTGTGAATCACATCACTTGTAGACAGAGCACAAAAAGCCCTTGGCATATATGGTACAATTTTCACCAGGAATGTACACTGCTGTGGCAGGACAATGGAAAGAAATGCAATATCTGGTAAAGTATCATATCTCTGAGAAATACAGACACATGTAGATTGATCCAAAATCAATCCATCCCACTACCTCCAGATGGATTCTGATTTCTAGTGACCCTGTAGAATAGAGTGGAACTTCCCATCGGGTGGCCAAGACTGTTAAGTCTTCACCAAAGCAGGCTGCTTCCTCTTCCTCTTGCAGGGCAGCTAGTGGGATTGAATCATCAATGTTTTGGTTAGCAGCTGAATACTGTAAGTACACTGCCAACAGAACTCTTATGAGGATAAACCAACCAAACCAAACCACATGGAGTTAAACTGCTTTTGAGCCATAACAGCCATCTATCAGGTTTCTGAGGTTGTAAATATTTTTTAAACAAATTGTAATATACTCCTTTTATTTATTATTTTCGTTTTTAAATTGTGATTTTAAGTTTACAGGCAAGGTGAATCTTCATTCATTCATTATTGCACATTTTCCCTCCCTCGTCCAGTTAATTTTTTTTTTAAGTCATTCACTGTTGCACAATTTTCTCCCCCCTTCCCAGACCATTTTGCAATGCACCTTATTCTGGACTGCTGTCATACAAATAATGTCTAATCATATATTTCTTTTAAAAAGTTCTTTCCTTCATCTGTTCCAATGCAGTGTTAATTATCTATCTAAAAGAGGGGGTCTTTTCCTAGTTTCCTCCCAAGACCCCATGTCAGTTCTGTTTTATAACAGTGGTGTTACACAGTATTTGTCTTTTTGTGACTGAGATTTCACTCAGCATAATGTCCTTCAGTGTCACCCATGTTGTGCAGTGTTTTACAAATTTCTTGTTTTTCAGCACTGCATAGTATTCCACTGTGAATGTACCATTCTATGCATTTTTCTATCCATTCATTTGTTGATGGGCACTTGAGTTGCTTCCATCTCTTAGCTACTGTGAATAACACAGCAATAAACATGAGTATATATATATCTATTTGGGTGGCAGTTATGGTCTCTTTGGGGTATATTCCCAGTAGTGGAATTGCTGGGTCAAATGGTATTTCTTTTTTAAATTTTATTGTATTTTGTGTGTGTACCGTCAAATCGGATCTGACTGGTACAGGAGGAAACTGCCCGTCCTTCTCCAGCAGAGCATCTGGTGGATTTGAACCACGCGCCTCTGGGACTGCAGTGAAGCTTCTTGCCACTAGGCCACCAGAGCTCCCTTCAAATGGTATTTCTATTTGCAACTTTTTTGAGAAAGCACCATACTACCTTCCATATCAGTTGTACCATTTTACACTCCGATCAGCAGTGAATAAGGGTTCCAATCTCTCCACAACCTGGCCAGCATTCATTGTTTGCTGCTCTGCTGAACTTTGTTATTGTTACTGGGGTGAAAAGATATCTCATAGTTGCTTTGATTTGCATCTCTCTGATAGCTAGAGATTTTGAGTATTTCTTCAAGCATTTGTTTGCTATCTGGATGTCTTTTTTGGTCAAGCGTCTATTCTTATCCTGTGCCCATTCTGTGACTGGGTTGTTGAGGTTGTAAATCTTAAAGGAAGGAGACTGGTTCATTTTTCTTTGTAGTTGCTTGATTAGAACTGCTGACATTTTGCTTAGTAGTCCTATACACTATGCACCACACCAGCCAGGCTCCTATGGGGATGATTTTAAAAAGGAAAACAAATCCACTGCTATTAAGTTGATTCTAACTCATGACAATCTCCTATCATGCTTCGGAGGTTTTAAATACTTATCAAAAGGAGACTGCCTCATCTTCTCCCCTGGAGCAGCTGGTGGGTTTGAACAACCAACCATCTATGAGTAGCAGCTGAATGCTTTGACTGTAATGCCACTAGAGGTCCCATGGGGATGATACCCAACTAACCAAACCCACCAAAAACACTGCCACTGAGACATTTCTGACTTACGGTGATCTTCCCTTGGGTTTTTAAGGCTGTAAATGGGTACTAGAGAAAATCTGTATGGAGAAGGCTGCCTCTTAATCCTTTTGCAAAGCAGCTAGTAAGTCTGAACCAGCAAGCTTTTGTTAGCAGCCCAACACATATCACATTCTGCCACCAGGATCTATTTAGGGTGTTTTTAAAAAAAAAACCCCAAACAACAAATCCACTGTTAGAGAGTCAAGGGAGTCAGCTCCTACTCAAATACCCTTCCACCAAATTTGAGGCTATAAATACAAGAAGAAACTCTCCATATTTCTCCCTTAGAGCTGCTGGTGGATTTGACCATTGATCTTTTGTTTAGCTGCCTGATTTGTTATGTGCTACACCACCACAGTTTTTCACATGGGATGATAAGATGCCAAAATAATAGTGGCAAGGTATTGGAGAAGAGTATTGAATACGCCATGGACTGCTAAGAAAACAAACAGATTCATCCTGGAGAGGGTTAAACCAGGCTGCTCCTTGCAGGCAAGGATTCTGAGGCTTTGTCTAACATACTTTGGACATGTTGTGAGGAGAGACTGGTCCTTGGAGAGGGACATGATGCTTGGGAGGGTGGAGGGACAGCGCAGGAGGGGAAGGCCCTCTATGAGGTGGATTGATTCAGTGACTGGGGTAATTGGGGTGACAGTGCAATGGGCACAGGACAGAGCAGGGTTTAGGGCTGTTGTACATAGGGTTGCTATGAGTCACAGGCAACTCGATGGCACATAACAACAGCAACAACGAGGTCAGAAAGAGAGGAAGACAGTCTACAGGATGGACTGACACAGTAAGCATCACTATGGGCTTGAGTATGACACAGATCATGAGACTGGTATATGACAGGACAAAGAATTGGGGAAAAAAAAATAAGGCCCCAGGAATTGACAGGATACCAAATGACATGTTCCAACTAACAGATGCAGTCCTGGATATACTCACCAGTCTGTACCAGGAAATTAAGAAGAGACCTATCTGGCCAATTGACTGGATGAGATCCATATTTGTTCTCTTTCCCAAAAAAAGGTGATCCAACGGATTGTGGAAATTATCAAATAATATCATTAATATCATGTACAAACAAAATATTGAAGATAAAACCAGCTGGCATAGTATGTTGACAGTTTCAGGCTGGGTTTAGAAAAGGCCATAGCAGCAGGGATATCACTGCTGATGTCATATGAATCTTGGCTGAAAGCAAAACATAATCAAAATAATGTCTATTTGTGCTTTATTGACTATGTAAAGGCATTAGACTGTGTGGATCATAACAAACTATGGCTAACACTGAGAAGAATGGAGATTACAGAACACTTAATTATGCTTATATGAAACATATACCTAGACTAAGGAAAACAGAAAGGGAACACTGCATAATTTGGAATTGGGAAAGGTTTGTGTTAGGGTTGTAACATTACTTCACACCTTTTCAATCTACATGCGGAACAGATCATCTGTGAGGCTGGGCTCTATGAGGAGTAATGTGGCATCAGGATTAGAGGAAGACTCATCAACAACCTTTGTTATGCAGATGATCCAACCTTCCTTACTGAAAACAAGCAGGACTTAAGACACTAGTTTATACAGGATCAACTGCAGCCCTCAATAGATGGAGAAAAGACTGAAATTGTCAATTATTTCATCTTGCTTGGACCCACATTCAACACCACTCGTACCAGCAGTTAGGAAACTGGGAGACGCATAACATTGGGAAAATCTGTTGTCAGGGCCCTTTCCAAAGTTCTGAAAAGCAATGAAGTCAGATTTAAGTGCATGATTCAAGCCATAGGCATTCCAATCACCTACCATGCATCTGAACATATCTGAGACTGAAAAAAGGAAAACGGGAGGAAAGTTAATCACAGGGTCATACAATTAGATGGGTGGGCTGTGTGAAGGAAATGGGAAAGATCCAGTGAGAAAAACAACTGTATTCGAAGTTTGTAAATAAACCAGTATAAAATAAAAAATAAAATTTTAAAAAAAGAGATAAAAAAAAATAGAGGAACCAGTACAACTTCCGTTGTAGTGCTGGAGAAGAATGCCAAATGTGCCATGGACTGAGAAAAGAACAGATATGTTTTGGAGAAAGTGAAACCAGAGTGCTCCTTGGTGGAAAGGATGGTGAAGCTTTCTCATATATGCTGGGCTTGTTGTTTGGAGAGGCCATTCCTTGGAAAGGGATATCATGCTGGGAAAGGTGGAGGGTCAGTGACAGAGGAAGACCCTCAATAAGATGAACTGACAGTGTCTATGGCAACGGGCCCAATGTGCCAGAGATGATGAGACTGGCACAGGGCAGTACAGGATTCAGACCTGTTGTTTATAGGGTCACCATGAGTCAGATACTCAATGGTACTTAACAACAAACAACAGGCTGGAGTATTTAGGGAGTAATTATCAAGTTTGCAACTTAGTTTCAAACTGCTTTATGAAATAAATATTTTTAGGTGGGTGTGTGTATTTACGCATATGCTAATAAAATGTTTATTCTTCATGAATCTACGTGAAGTGTACACCTTTGTCTGCATTTCTTTTAAAGTTTGAAAATTTCCAAAATATATACTGAAATGTTAAAAAATAGGAAAAAGAGGAGAATCCTAGTATAAAGATTTAAAATAAGCTTTTCAAAATATTGGAGGAACACTAAGAAGTTAGAAAGCTTTGAAATTTATGGTCCCAGAGGGTTTCAAATTGAAGGTAGTGTCTCGTATTGCTTTAACAAGAATATCACAAATGGATGGCTTTAACACACAGAAATTTATTTTCTTATCGTTTAGGAAGACAGAAGTTAAAATTCAGAGTTCAGGGTCTAGAGTAAGACTTTCTCAGACTTTCCGGTCCCAGGAGTTCTGAGTGGAGGGACTAGGTCCAGAGCATGCTCTCAGCTTTCCCTTGACAACCCAACTGACTGCTCTGCCCTTACGTCCATCACAACTCATAGCAACCCTCCCCACTGGATGTCCGAGATTCATAGCAACCCTCCATTGGGTGTCTGAGACTGGAGGAGACTGCCTGTCATTCTCTCCTGAAGTGGTTGGTGGCAATCACCAACCTTTTACTTAGCAGCCTGAGGGGAGTTACATACTTCCCCACTAGGTCTTCTCTTTTTGGTGGTAGTAGGTTCTTTTCTCTCTGCTTGTCTCCTCCCTTAACTCTTGCACAATAAACAGTTAATACAGGCTACACTCCCCTTACACTGAGTCAAAGCTATGACAAGATTATAGGTACTGTATCCCACTCAAATCTCTTGCATCAGATCAGGGCTGATCACATCATGAGAAATGATTTCATCATTATGTAACTGCCACCCACTGAGAAGCATGGACTCCTGGTAATAGTTTTGGAGGACACAATTCAGTCCATGTCAGGTAGTGTTCATCATTATCAAATGACTACAAAATGGTCAAGGGACACTCAGACTGAAATGCATCCTAAAGATTTAATATCAGAGTCTCCAATAAGATCAGGGGGGTGGGGTGAGGTGGCAAAAATGTCAGTGAGCAAGTATAAGTAACCTAGCCACTTGTTCCTTCTCTGCCCACTGCTATTCAGCTAGTCAAAAGTTCAGGAGTCACCAAGGCTCCTACTCTTGATGAAAACCTCCCTGGATCCTGAGCCATTCTCACAATCTCAGCTGGCCCTAAACCCACTGTTGCAGCCACTGGGTTAATCCATGGACTAATAAGCTACAGTTTCCAGTTCTCCTGACAGATCAGTGGCTGAAAGAAACAAACTAGCTGCCATGGTGTTGAATTTGGCACATCTGTTGTTCTAATCACTAGAGTTGTGTTGAAAACACAAAGGCTGGCGATCTGAGTCCACTAACTGCTCCATGTGAGAAAGATGCCTAATCTCCCCCTTGTGATTTACAGGTCCTAAAAACCTGCTAGACAACTAGCCAGAGTTATAAGTTGGTCTGACTCCTCAGAAATGTGCTGCATTTTTTTTTTGGTAGGGGGGTTGTGCATGTGGAGGGGAAAGACTACCCATCCCTCTCCCTCCATAACCAGCTTGAACCACTGGGTACTTAGCCTTTTGGTTAGCATGGCAACATCTGAGCTACAGGTAGATCAGTGGCTGGTGTTTATCACCTTCCACTGAGAACAAACTCAAACCCTTCCACTGATTTTTAGAGGCTGTAAATGCTTAGGAGGAGACTGTGTGTTTTCCTGTAAAGCAGCAGGTGGATTCAAACATTTTGTCTTTTGGTTGGCAGCACAAATTTTTATATAAAAGTGCCCCCTAGACCAGTGATGAGAAGTGGGAAAATTAGCAATTTTGATCCACTAGCAGAGAAGAGAAAAATTTCAGCTTGCTGGGTTCCATAATCAACACTCTTGGTACCATCAGTCAGGAAATCAAAATTGCATTAAGAAAATCTGCTGTCAGGGACCTCTCCAGAGGGTTGAAGAACAATGATGTCTGTCTAGATGTGCCTAATCTAGACCACAGTCTTCACAATTACCTTCTATGCATCATAAAGTTGGATAATGTCTAGGAATGATCGAAGAAGGATTGATGACTTTGAACTGTGGTGCTGAAAAAGAGTATTGAACATACCATGGACTGTCAAGAGAATAAATAGGTGAAAAGGTAACACCAAGCTTCTCCTTGGAAGCAAGGATTTTGAAATTCGGTCTCATACATGCATTTTAGGGATGTGGCCAGGAGGGACCAGTCTTTGGAGAAGGACATTGTAGGAGAGGACGACCCTGGATGAGAAAGATTGAAATAGTAACTGGGGTAATGTGTCGGAGACAGCGAGACTGGCTCAGGATAAGCCAGGCTTTAGAACTGTTGAACATAGGGCTGCTATTAGTTGCAAATGACTCGAGGGCACATCACAACAGCAGAGGCCTGTTTCTTGGGTATTAAAATTATTGGAACCAAGCCTGAGATTAGGGTGAGCTGAGCGAGGCAGACCTGCACTTTTCATAGAGGGTGGGTTCTTGTTTACTTTAAATGTTGACACTTTGTTCGTCATGGTCCACCCCTCCCCCCCGTTTCCTTTCATTAGATTGGATTAAAATATTGTATTAAAGTGTTTAAATTATTTACTATCCTTACTTAGTCCTGGTTGTCTTATTAAGGGATTTGAATGGCATGCCGAATACTTTGGACTTTAACCTACAACATGGTAAACTGCCAGACTGGATCAGATCAGCGTTTTCAGTTTAAGTTTCTTAAACCCACCCCTGCACTTAGCGCGTCTTGAATTCCCACTTCTTTCGAAAACCTCCAATTCAATTTCATATCCCAGCTCCTTTGTCTACCCACAAAATACCGCAGTTTCCCGCTACCTTTATCTCCACGTGAAAGCCCCACAGGAGATGCTTCAATTATCCAGCATTTCTGGGGTGCAACCTTACCAGAGTTCTTTACAAACGCTTCCTGCAGAGTTCTAGGCCTGAGAGTTGATACCATGACAGTCGATCTGTTCAAATGGGCGGGGCGCTTTCTCATTGATGCGCTCAGTATTTGTTTAGTGCTGCCTCGTCCCGGCGACAGTCCAGCGGGAGGCGGAGCGAGTCCAAAATGGCGACTCTCAGGCTGGCGCGCTCCGTGTTGCTGGGGCTTTGAGGTGGTCGCCAGGGGTCGGGGGGGACGATTTCCCCGCCACGGGGGCCCTGGAAGATGAATCGGGGGCTCTGCTAAGGTTAGGCGGTGGGGGTGGAGAGAAGTGGCAGCAAGGACTGCAGTGGAGTCAACGGAGCGGGATGTGCGAGAGTTACTCCAGGTCGTTGTTGAGGGTCTCGGTGGCGCAGATCTGCCAGGCGCTGGGCTGGGACTCTGTGCAACTCAGCGCCTGCCACCTTCTCACGGACGTGCTGCAACGCTATCTGCAGCAATTGGGACGGGGCTGCCATCGGTACTCTGAGCTCTGTAAGTACCGGGCTGGGTGAGGGAGGGTTGCATCTGGCAAGTCACGAGTGACACCTTCAGCCTCCCGGTCTCTATCTTAGCATCTTTGAGTTTTCAGTTCTCCACTCCTGTGCAGAAGCCTTGTGTCCTCTTGGCCCCTGACTCTGCGTTGCTTTCCCTTATCCATGAAACTCAGGGCATCCCTTTAGTGCCTCTTCCTCACCCGCTAACTTCCCGCCACCAGTTTTGGAACCGTGTCTTGGTTCTCAGCTCCATACCCTCTAAATTATTCTCTGTTTTTTTGGTGTACATCAGTCTTTCATGTTGTCTCATTTGCAGTGCATGCAGAACCATCCTCAGAACGTTTTACACTCTCTTTAACCTAGGTCCTTTTCCTTCCTTGCCCGCAAACTACTACAACTAGTTGTCACTGGCGCTCCGTCTACCGGCCGTTTCATACAAGACCCGGCTATTTTTCAGCTCACGAACGACACACTCATTGACAGGTCTGCTCCGTTAGGGACCCGGCCCTCTTCTCTCTGTATTTGGCTGTTTCATAGTCAGCAGCTGTGCTCAGTTTCTCCAGTTTAGCTTTGTCAGTTTCACTGATTAGTTTAACTTTCACTTCCCAGTCTACCATTTTTTCTCCCAGAGTGTGGTTTAGGGTTTATAGCAATTGATGAAGACTCTCTAGGTATTCTTAGCCACACTTTTTGCTTTATTAGTGACTATCAGGTTATGTCTCTTTCTGATAACTTGGAGTACTTGACAAAAGCTATTTGTCACAATGATAGGAAGTGTGGGGAGGAAGGGGGGACTGCCATTCATTTAAATTCCAAGTCTTTATTTTCATAATGGCAAACTGGAGAACTGGATAAAGTGTTTCATAGGATTTTGTGCTTTGTTAAAAGGGTTCCCAGAACTCATGTTATCTGTTGTCAGTTGTGTGTGTATTTCCATTCCCTATCACCTTGTTCTGTACTCTTCTGTTTGTTTCACACTCTTCCCTGTCCCTTTCCCTTCCTTAGGAGCATCTGGAGCTCTCTTCATTATGTTAATAGTCTGTAACCTAGTGTGTGATACTATAACATAATAGACATCTAGCAAATATTTCTTATGTATTAGGGAAGCTCTGGTGACCTAGTGGTAAGGAGCTGCACTGCCAACCCAATGTCAATCACCAGCTGCTTTCCCGGAAAGAGATGAGCAGTCTTCTCCGGTGTGATTTGCTGCCTCTGAAAACCTGATGGAGGGCAGCTGTAGGTCGGTTCCAGCTTGAGGGCACCTGACAACCACCACCACCACCATCATAGTAGGGAGCTCTGGTGGCCTAGGGGTAAGGAATCGAGATGCCATCCCAGGGGTAGGCATTTGAATGTACCAGCTACTCCAGGGAGGAAGTTGGGCAGTCTCCTCCTGTGCATTTTATGCCTTGCAAAAACTCACTGATGGGTCAACTGTGGCAGTGAAGATTTTTTGGAAATTTACCTGCAAATACACAGTGAACAGTCTTCTCTTGGCTTTTGCTTTCATCAGTCTTCTGTCCGAGTCCTTTAGTATAGTCTTAAGGGTTATGTTTAGTCCAAATTACATTTTTGCTACCAAGTTCCCCCCCTCCAATAAAAGAGATAAATGCTCTGTTTTTTTTTTGTATGTATCTTTTTAATAAAACTATTCTCTGAACACAATTATCTTTCTTGCTTTATCCACAAAGCAGAATATTTGCTATCACTCTCATATGTTTCAAAGTGATTGAGATCATTGCTATGCATTATTGTGTATTTATTTCCTACTTACCTGATTTCTGTTGTCAGGTTTTTTATTATAATGAGAATACAATTATCAGGTTCATTCTTCCTTATTGTAGTTTTGTGATTTTTTTTTCGTAAAAGATCCTAATTTCTGATATGCTCAGTTACTGACACTTTGTATATTCCTTTTTTATACTACCATAATCTTTAAAATTAATTATATAAACTAAGGCTACTACTATGCAATTTTATATTTTTCTCTTTTAAATCTATTCTGTTTTTCATCAGTTTGAGTACAAACTGAGTTATGAGCTGGGCTTTGTGCTGGAACCATAAAAGTTACTTAGACATAATCCCTACCTGTGCAGTACATTCAGAGGTGTCAGTTTGTCAGCAAAAAGAAACTGATGGCATTTGTTTCTGTAAAACTTTTTTTCTTGAATAATGCATATCATTGGTTTTCTATCATAGGTTAACTCTGTTTGTACTCAAACTGATGAAAAACAGAATAGATTTAAAAGAGAAAAATATAAAATTGCATAGTAGTAGCCTTAGTTTATATAATTAATTTTAAAGATTATGGTAGTATAAAAAAGGAATATACTAAGTGTCTGTAATGAAGCATATCAGAAAATCCCAGAACATTTAATCGTGCTAATGCGAAACCTATACTTGGACCAAGAGGCAGTCATCAGAACAGAGCAGGGCAACACTGCATGGTTTTCAAAATTGGGAAGGGTGTACGCCAGGGATGTGTCCTATCTCCATACCTTTTCAACCTGTATGCAGAGCAGATTGGTGGACGATCTATCAACAATCTGCGTTATGCAGATGATACAACTTTGCTCGCTGAAACTGAAGAGGACCTCATGCACTTACTGCAGAGGGTCAAGGACTGCAGGCTTCAGTATGGACTGAGGCTCAATGTCAAGAAGACAAAAATTCTCACCACCGGACCAATTGGTAGCATCAGGATGGATGGTGAAGAGATTGAGAGTGTTCACAGCTTCAGTTTGCTCGGCTCCACGGTCAACACTCTTGGCACCAGTAGCCAGGAAATCAAAAAACGTATTGCAATGGGCAAGTCTGCTGTTAGGGACCTCTCTAAAGTACTCAAGAGCAACGGTGTCTGTCTGGAGACTAAGGTGCGCCTGATACAGGCCATGGTTTTTGCAATCACTTGTTATGCATCAGAGTGTTGGACAGTGACTAGGGAGGATAGAAGGAGAATTGACGCCTTTGAACTGTGGTGCTGGAGAAGAGTATTGAATGTACTATGGACTGCCAAGAAAACAAACAGATTCATCGTAGAGAAGGTTAAAGCAGGCTGCTCCTTGGAGGCAAGGATTCTGGGGCTTCGCCTGACATACTTTGGACATATTGTAAGGAGAGACAGGTCTTTAGAGAGGGACGTCATGCTGGGTAGAGTGGAGGGACAGCGCAGGAGGGGAAAACCCTCTATGAGGTCGATTGATTCACTGACTGGGGTAATTGGGATGGGTGTGTCAGAGGCAATGAGAGTGGCATGGGATAGAGCACAGTTTAGGGCTGTTGTACATAGGGTCGCTATGAGTCACAAACGACTCGACGGCACATAACAACAACAACAACAATGCATTTCAGCCCATAATGAATTTATCAGTTACTCTAAGGTAATTATTTCTTCAGATGTTCAAGGACAGATGTTTTTATATGTGCTGCTGCTGTTGATTGCTGTCAAGTAGAGCATGACTCATAGTGACCCTATGAACAAAAAGGCCTGAAGTCTTTCTATAACTGTCATCATTTATCAGAGTTCAGAGAGTTTCAACAGGCTTGTTATTTAGGAAGTGGATGACACTCCTGCTGTATTATGTACTAAATATGAGTATATGTATTAAAAGCAGGTGCTTCCGGATGACCCTTTAAGACTGATACTGTATCTTAGTAATCTTATTGTATAGACAGTCAGTGCAAAAAAATTAGGATAAAACAAAGATGTTTGTGAGTTATGAATTCTGGGATAGAATTAATACATCAGGAAAGATGACATTTGAGTTGAGTTAGGAAGTGTAGTTGTATAAAGGTAGAGTGTAATAGTATATTGTCGTTAGGTGCCATCAAGTCAAGTACGACTCATAAGACCCTGTGAACATCTGTACCATCTTCACACTTTCACAGGAACCCGTTGTGGCAGTCACCGTGTCAATCCACCTGGTTGAGGATCTTTCTCTCCTTCACTGATCCTCTACCCTTCCCAGCATCATGTCCTTCTCCAAGGATTAGCCCCTCCTAGTAACATGCCCAAAGTATGTGATGCAAAACTCCATCATTCTTGCCTCCAAAGAGCGTTATGCTGCACCCTCTCCAAGACATATCTGTCTGTTCTCTTGGCAATTCATGGGCTGTTCTTTGTCCTTTTCCAGCACCACAGCTCAAAGGAGTCAATTTTTCATGTCAACTTTATTCATTGAATAAGAATGTTAATTCATTTAATTTATTGAATTAACACCCTTGGGGCCAGTAGTCAGGAAATATGGAGACACATTGCACTGGGAAAATCTGCAATTAGGGATCCCTCCGAATTATTGAGGAGTAATGATACCAGTTTGAGGAGTTAGGTATATCTGATCCAGGCCATGGTCTTTTCAATCACTTGTGCATCTGAGAGCTGGGCAATGAATAAGGATGACAGCATAAGGATAAAGGTATTGGGAGGAAAATAGCATAAACTAACATATAAGAGTGAGATTAACTATGATAAAAGTGCCAGAAGGTGACCAGCTTGACAGATGTAGGCAGTTTGTAGAAAGTGGTAGGATTAAAGGTTAAACAAACCATAGCATTGTGATCCATAGAGTTTTTGTTGTAATCCATAGAATTTTTATTGAGTGATTTATGGAAATAGATCATCCTGGCTGTCTTCCTAGTTCAGCTTAGTCAGGAAATCCGTTCAGCATCATACTAATATACCAGCTTCCACTGCAGATAGGTTGTAGCTGCATATGAGATGCAATTTCCTGTGTGGAAAGCAAAGATTTTATCTCTGAACCACTACCACCTACCATGGAAAATATAGTAGAAAATAGGAAAACATTGCCTTCTCCTAAAGAGAGGAAAAGTATATGTTGTTGTTGTTGTTATGTGCCGTCGAATCGCCTGCGACTCATAGTGATCCTATGTACAACAGCCCTAAACTCCACTCTGTCCTGTGCCAATCGCACTGTTTCTGACACTCCCATCCCAATTATCCCAGTCACTGAATCAGTCCACCTCATAGAGGGCCTTCCTCTCCTGCGCTGTCCCTCCACCCTCCCAAGCATGATGTCCCTCTCCAAGGACC
>NW_006399855.1:8360616-8361368 GCF_000299155.1 Elephantulus edwardii | reverse complement strand
GTCCAAGTATAAGTTTCGCATTAGAACGATCAAGTGTTCTGGGATTCCCATTCTTCTCAGAGTCAGCCACAGTTTGTTATGATCTACACAGTCCATTTCCTTTGCTGTATTTCTGTTATACTTTGTAGAAGTAACCTATGCTTATAGAAAATTTAGACTGTGGAAGTGTTTAGAAGTGGAAGTCTGCCTTAATCATTTCCTTCTCCTTTCCTCTGAGAATATATATAATTATTTTTTGTGAATGGGTTAATATTATTTTTAAATTTTTATTAAATTTTATTAATTTTAATGAATATTTACAGAGATTTTGGATTTCCATTCATTCATTGTTGCACTATTTTCTCTACCCCCCATTTATATTTAAGAACACATATATGTGTGTGCAATTTTTATAAACTTTGAATTTTTTAAAATTTTACAGTGATTTATTTTAAATAGAATGAATTTGACATGATCATTGGAGATTTCAGTGAAAAAATAATTCTTTAGGCTGTTGGAAACCAAGAACTGGAATTTAAATACCAAACTCAAATGAAACTCATCACTATGGGAATCAATTCTGACTTACAGTGACCTTGTGGGACAGGGTAGAACTAATTGCCTTACAGGGTTTCCAAGACTGTAATCTTTTTTTTTTTTATAATATTTTTTTTTTATTGGGAAAAACATATTGGGGGTACAAGGAGGTGAGGGTTGGGGGCAGAAGGGTGAGGATGGGCCAGGATCCAGTTGCAGAGCTGCACAGTTTGGTC
>NW_006399855.1:8352153-8359451 GCF_000299155.1 Elephantulus edwardii | reverse complement strand
AGGTCCTTGGAGAGGGACATCATGCTTGGGAGGGTGGAGGAACAGCACAGGAGGGGAAGATCCTCAATGAGGTGGATTGATTCATTGACTGGGGTAATCGGGATGGGTGTGTTAGAGGCAGTGTGATTGGCACAAGATAGAGCAAGGTTTAGGGCTGTTGTACATAGGGTCGCTATGAGTTGCAAGCGACTCGACCACACATAACAACAACAGCAACAACAGCAACAAGTATTGCTGTTGTTGTTATGTGCTGTCAAGCTGCCTGCAACTCATAGCAACCCAAAGTACAGTAGGTCTGAACTCTGTCCTATCCTGAACCAGTCTCACTGTCTCCCTACCCCCAATACCCCAGTAACTGTGTAAATCCATCTCTTCCGGGGTCTTCCTCTCCTGAACTGTCCCTCTACCTTTCTAAGCATGATGTCTTTCTCCAAGGACTGTTCCCTCCTGGCCACATGCCCAAAGTATGTGAGACAGAGCTTTAAAATCCTTGCCTCCAAGGAACAGCTTGGTTTCACCCTCTCTGGGACAGACCCGTTAGTTCTCTTGGCAGTCTGTGGTATGTTCAAAACACATCTCCAGCACCACAACTCAAAGGCGTCAATTCTTTATCATCTTTGGTTGTTTTCCAGCTCTCTGATGCTTAGCAAATAATTGTGAAGACCATGGCCTTTGTCAGGCACACCTTAGTTTCTGGAGTGACATTATTGCTCTTCAACACTCCAGAGAGGTCCCTGACAGCAGATTTTCCCAATGCAATTTGTCTTTGAAGATCCTGACTGCTGGTACCAAAAGTATTGGTGGTCAAACCAAGCCAGCTGAAATTTTTAACAATCTCAGTCTCATCTCTAGCATGATGTTGCCAATTTGACTCATTGGTGACAATCTTTGTTTTCTTTTTTATTTTATTTTATTATTTTTGTGTGTGTGTACCGTCAAATCTGATCTGACTGGTACAGGAGGAAATTGCCCCTCCTTCCCCGGCAGAGCATCTGGTGGATTCAAACCGGCAATCTTTGTTTTCTTGATGTTGAGCTTCAGTCTATACTGAAGACTGCAGTCCTTGACCTTTTGCAGCAAACAACTTAGGTCCTCCTCAATTTCAGCAAGCAAGTTGTGTCATCTGCATAGTTCAGGTTGTTTATGAGTCGTCCTCCTCATAAATCTCACTATACCTAAGTTTTTATCTAGGTATTAAGACTATACCACTCTCTGTCCATTTTTAATTTTATCTTCTACTTATATCTTAAGATTTATTTGCAAATTATCTTTATAATCTAAGTTGTGAATTTTCTTGCATTTTTGAAATTGGTTTTGTGGTATTAATTCAGATAATGAATGTCAGCTATATGTTGGTCACTGTTTTAGGCAGAGATATGTTTAAGAATAAATAGAGGAAAAATAGAATTAAATAAATGAGCTTTGGTGACCTAGTGGTAACAAGCTGCACTGCAATCCTAAAGACACATGGTTCAAATCCACCAGCTGCTCTGCAAGAGGATGAGCAATCCTGTGTGATTACTGCTTCTGAAAACCCAATGGAGGCTCAGCTATGAGTCATTTCTGACGCTATGGCACAGAGCAGAGAAAATATAGTGGGTATATATTTACATAGTCAACAGAACATTCTAATTACCTGTTAGAAAAAATAGTAACAGTAATATTTATTGAGGGTTTGCTGTGTGTCAGCCACTGTTTCTGATGCTTGATTATCAATAAACTTTAAACATTTGATATTTGTTATAATCTAGCTTTTAGTTTGAATTATCTGTCTTCTGGTTGGTTTTCAAATCATATTTAAAACTGACTTTAAAAATCAGCTTTTGGGGAAAAACATCAGCTTTTCAGAGCTCTGGTGGCCTACTGGCAAGAACCTGCACTGCAATCTCAAATGTGCATGATTCGTTATCCACCAGATATTCTGCTGGAGAAGGAGGGGCAATCTTCTCCTGTACCAGTCAGATCCAATTTGACAGAATATACACAAAAATAGTATAATAAAGTAAAAGAAAAAGGTTTTTTTAGGGGAGCTCTGGTGGCCTAGTGGCAAGAAACTGCACTGCAATCCCAGAGGCGCACGGTTCGAATCCACCAGATGCTCTGCCGGGGAAGGAGGGACAATCTCCTCCTGTAACCAGTCAGATCTGACTTGACGGTACACTCACACAAATAATAAAAAAAGGGCAAAAAAGGTTTTTTTTAAAAAAATCAGCTTTCAAACTTATTTAAATTCTAAGATACTCTTTAAAATCTATTCTTTTCAGTAACTACGTCCTAAATATGTATTATCTTTGACTCGGAGCTGTGTGTAATACTTTTTTTTAATATAGAAAAAAGTATTCATTGAAACTTTCTTAGAATGATTTTATTTGCTTTTGATTGGTTTCAGATGGCCGAACAGATCCTATTTTGGATGATGTTAGTGAAGCTTTCCAGCTGATGGGAGTTAATCTTCATGAATTAGAAGACTATATTCACAATATAGAACCTGTTACTTTTCCACATCAAATTCCTTCATTTCCTGTTAGCAAAAACAATGTACTTCAGTTTCCTCAACCTGGAAGTAAAGATGCAGAAGAAAGGAAAGAATACATTCCTGACTACATGCCACCCATTGTGTCTTCTCAAGAAGGTTTGTGGCTCTTTTGTTGCTTTCTTAGTCATGTATTTGTGACTTTTCCAGTGGATTTTAAATCTTTGCTTTCCAAACTGAATTATAAGAACCTATGTCATATGAATTCTAGAAATGCAATACAATACTTTTGTGTTATTTACACTGCTAATGCCCCTAAACTGGTGATGCCAGTTACAAGTTGTAACAGAATGGAACCAGGCAGAATTGGGACAATATCAAGGTTATGCCTAAGACATTTGTTTCCTTTGTAAATTTTAAGAAGGGGAGAGCAGAATGTGGTCACAGATGGAAGCTTTTCAATATGACACTGAGATGTTTTGGGGGGAGGGAAATTGTAAGAATCTAGTCTGAAAAACAATGTATTCAAATTTTATAAATAAACGAGTATAATAAAAAAATAATGAGATGTTGGGTAAATTAGGAAATCTTTGAAATGAGGGAAAAGTGAGTCCTTCTCTTCCCTTATAATAAGTTGGGCACTATTGCTTTATACTGGGAACAGTAAGTGGTAGTGAACAGTCATTGAGATGCAGAGTCAGCTATTTTATAGGATGCATAGAGATATTTATTGTTAGGTTATATAGAACTTTTTATTATAAAGTGATAACTAATGAGGTGCAGTATGTACAGTTTTATTGCTGTTTCTTTTTTCCCCTACATGATTCTGCACGTTAATCACTTAGGTTTACTGAAACATGAAAGAGACATAAATAATAATATGTAATCTCCAATGCAGATACAAAACCCCCACAGTTTTTGGTAAGCAAGTCGATAAGTTGCAATTACTTTTTTAGAATCTTCTATTTTATTTTAATAGCATTTTGAAGTGTTAACTATTAGTTTTATGCACTAAGTTTAGAATCAAAACCCATTATGTATCATTTGAAAACTGCGAAGATAGTTGAATGTCACTTGTAGGAATCTATTTTAGATTGGTGGACCATCATCAAATACTTTGCATTTGAGTGTAGTGGTATAAGTAAATTTGCCCAAAATCAAGCACTATATCCATTCTTATTAATAGCTATTATAATTATGGAAAGAGGTTGCTTTAACCTTTTGGAGAATTACAGTTTTCTGGTTTGAGTCCCATATGAAGTAAACTCTGTTGATAGCTTAGCTATTTACTTCTTTAAGGTCTTGAAGATTTAATACTGAGTGAAAAAAGATCTAAAAGTAGGAATCTATAAATCCAGAACCTTTGTCTTCAGTAAATAATTTGAACTTAGTTAGGTAATGTACTATTTGTAGGGCCTTGATTACAGAAGTTCAGTTCCTTATTTCTCCTTTCTAGGTCTTCTGATATTAACAGCCAGGACATGGAAATCTACAGATGCACTTCAGTTTTTTTCCAGCTTGCTTTAGTAACTGCTTAAAGTTCTGTATCTGTATTACTCCCCCATTGAATTTCTTTGTTTTTGTAGTGTGCATTACCTTTGAGCAAATCTAACAGTTTATAGTGACCCTAAAAAATTCTACCTGATCTTGCACCATTCTCACAGTCTTGCTGTGCTTACGCCCATTACTGAAGACATCGTGTCAGTCTGTCTCATTGAGGGCCTTCCTCTTCTTTGCTGACTCTCACCTTTTCCAAGCATGATGTCCTTCTCCAAGCATTTGTCTCTTCTGATAACATGCCCAAAGTATGTGAGGGGGAGTCTTACCATCCTTACCTTTAAGGAATACTCTGGCTTCACTTGTTCCTAGATTGGTTTGTTCTTTTGGTAGTTCATGGGTAAAGTCAATATTCTTTACCAACACCATATTTCAAAGCAACAGTTCTTTGGTCTTCCTTATTCATTATCCATCTTCTGCATATGAAGTAATTGAAAATACCATGGCTTGGGTGAAACACCACCTTAGTTTTTACAATGATATCCTTGCTTTTTAGCATTTTGAAGAACAGTTTGCCAGCAGTTTGCCCAGTGCAATGTATCTTTTGATTTCTTGACTGCTGTGTTTTTGGATGTTGATTATGGGATCCGAGTCAAATTAAATCCTTGACAACTTCAGTCTTTTCTGCACTTATAATGCTATTTATTGCTCCCGTGGTAAATATTTTGTTTTTTGTTGAGGTGTAATTCATATTGACGGCCATTATCTTTGAGATTCATCAATAAGTGCTTTAAGTCTTACTCATTTTCTGCAAGCTTGGCTGTGTCATCTGTGTATCACAGTTGGTTGATGAATCTTTTTTCAATCCTGATAGCAAATTTCTTTTTATAACCAATCTTCTGAGATTATCTGCTCAGCATACAGATTGAATTGCCCACCAAAGAGATTGATGGAATACCCACTGAGGTGTTTCAATTGACACATGAATCCCTGGATGTGCTTATTCATCTATAGCAAGAAATTTGGTACTGCAATCCCAGAGGTGTGTGGTTCAAATCCACCAGATGCTCTGTTGGAGAAGGAAGGGCAATCTCCTCCTGTACCAGTCAGATCTGATTTGACGGTACACACACACACACACACACACACACACACACACACACACACGTGTGCGCACGCATACCAAAAAAAAAAGTAACAATGAATCTGAGACATATGGCATGAATGAACCTGGAAGACATTGCTGTTGAGTGTGACCTTATGAATAGATCTGAACCCTACTGTTCTGTCCTGTGCCATCATCACCTTTGACATACATGAGCCCATTGTAGTTACTGTGCCAATCCATTTGATTGGGAATCTTCCTTTCTTTCACTGACCTCCACTCTTCCAGGCATTATGTCTTCTTCCAAGCATGTTAGGGGGAGGAATAATCTCTCCTAACTACATGCCCAAAGTGTGTGAGCTGAAGCTTCTCCATCTTTGGCTACAAGGAACATTCTGGCTGTTCTTTCTCCAAGGCTTATCTGTTTGCTCTTTTAGCTGTTCATGTCACTTCAGTACTCTTCTTGAACACCACAGCTCAAAGGCATCAATTCTTCTGTCATCCTTACTTACTGTCCAGCTGTCAGTTACAGCAAGTTATTGAAAAGACTGTGGTTTGGATCCATCACAAGTTAAATCTGCAAACTGACATCATTGCTCCTTGGCAATTTAGAGAGGTCTCTGCCTGCAGATTAACCCAATGCAGTATGTCTCCTGATCTGACTGTTGGTACCAAGAGTACTGATTGTGGTTCCAAGTAAGAGGAAATAATTGTATGAGCATAATTAAGTGTTCTGGAATTCTCATTCTTCTCAGTGTTAGCCACAATATGACTAGCTTTGGAAGACAGTATGCTGAGTGAAATAAATCAGTCACAACTGGATCTTATTTTATGAAACTACTATTATAAAAATAATATGTTTGTTCACAGAAAGAAACATTCATTGATGTTTCCATGAGTTGGAAGAGGTAAGAGAGAATAATTATCTCTCAAGGTAGACAGGTGCTAACTTAAGTGAATGAAAGACAGTTTATGGGGGAAGTTAGCACAGTGAAACCAAGGTAGAGATAGATACAGAAAAGAAAGCTAGAGTAAAAATAAAAGGCCTTTGGTTTAGAATGTATGTTACATTCTTATTTATAACAAACTTACGCTTTCTGTCACGAGATAAATAAATATGACTAAAATTTAAAAAAAAAAAAATAAAAGGCAATAGCAGTGAATACTGTTATACTTTATATAAATGTTGCAATCTTGCAACAACAGTAATAATAACAATGTACATGTAGTTACACAGGTGTTAGGTACACTGATTGGAAGTGAGAGGCCATATGGGAGTACATCCACTTGTATATATAGCCAAGCAGTGGTTAGTCCTACATGTATATATAATATACCCATGTGTATAATAGAGGATCTGGAGCTGTTCAGAACAGTTTTAGATTTACAAAAAAATTGGTAAATATAGAGAGTTTGTTCTCTTCTACTCTGCATCCAGTTCCCTATTATTAATAATAGCTTACAATAATGATACATTTGTTCCAATTAACAAACCAGTTTATTTATTTATTGGGATTTCCTTTATTTTCATCTAATGTCCTTTTTCTCTCCTGGCTCCTAGGACACCACATTATTTTTAAATGTCATGTCCACTTAGGCTTCTCTTGGCTGTGATAGTCTCTCCAGCTTTTCTTGTTTTTTGCTGCCTTGACAATTTTGAGAATTATTGACCTGATGCATTGTAGGCTGTACCTGCAATCGAAATTTGTTGGGTTTTTTGGCTTGGATACCACAGAGATAAAGTGCCATTTTTGTTACACCATACCTGATTTATCCACATCACTAGCCTCAGGTGTCTGGTTTTTGTACGTTAAAAACTTCCCTTCCTACCTCATTTTCCATCCTGGGCTCTTTGGCTCTTTCATTCTCTGCAGCCCACATTTCAGTAATAGGGTATTTTTGTTTTCCTTCACTGAGGGTGGGATAGCTACATCAGTTATTTGTAATTCTTCTACATGGGCGATTTGTATATATTCCATCCCTCAGAGGTTTCTGTTTTTATTATGAAGCCCTTTTAAAAAGGAAAAAATTACAGGATGAAGAAAAATTAGCAAAATAGACAGTACGGGATGACAAAGCAAAATATTACAATAAAATGTGCAAGGAGTTGGAGTCAGAAAATCAAAAGGGCCGAACTTGCTCAGCATATCTTAAGCTCAAGGAACTGAAGAACAAATTCAAACCTCGAGTTGCTATAATCAAGGATGCTTTTGGCAGAATGTT
>NW_006399855.1:8328786-8350703 GCF_000299155.1 Elephantulus edwardii | reverse complement strand
TGACTGGGATAATTGGGATGGGAGTGTCAGAGACAGTGCGATTGGCACAGGACAGAGAGGAGTTTAGGGCGCTGTTGTACATAGGGTCGCTATGAGTCACAAGCGACTCGACGGCACATAACAACAAACAACAACATATTAACTAAGTATTTTGAATATAAAATGAAAGGCTCCCTTCACTTTGATAAAGTTCTGTTACCCAGTAATAACTTTATTTAACAAATGTGAGTCCTAGATCTTTTCATGTGAAACTCCTTGACCCTTAGACTCAAGAAACTGACAGAAGTCTAACACTTACTACATATTTTTCAAACAACTAAAATCTGTCTTCTACTCCTGTCCTTCTCTTGCAACAACTTTCACTGAGATCACCAATTACTGCCTATTCCTGAGCTCATGGAGATATTCCCTACCTCTTCCCCTTCCTGGTTATTGTTAGGAGTCATCAAGTATGGCTTATAGCAACTCTGTGAATAGGCAGCCTGAACCCTGCCCTCTCCTGTGCCATCCTCACCATCTCTGCAACACTCAAGTCCATTGCTGAAGTCACCATGTCAATCCATCTCATTGGAGGTCTTCCTCTCCTTCACTGTCCCCTAATCCTTTTCCAAACATGCCCCTCTCCAATGAAGAGCCTCATCTATCTACATGTCCAGAGTATGAAAGACGAAGCTTTCCCATCTTTGCCTTCAAGGAGCACTTCAGCTGCACCATCTCTAAGATATATCTATTTGTTCTCTTGGCAGTCCATGGGATATTCAGGACTCTTCTCCAGCACTGCAACTAATCAGAAGATTAAATACTTTTGTAACTACCCCATAAGACAAGAAATAGAACTTTATCAACTAGTCCCAAATCCTCTATGTAACAGAGCTCAATCTTAGCCTCCTTACTCCGAAAGTAACTGCTATCTTGATTTTATAATAATAATAATGTCTCTGCTTTGTGAAAATTGTTTTAGCAGCCAAATGTATATCCCAGGACATTTTTATCTACTATTCTTTTCCACCCCCCCTTACCTTTTTAACTTTATATGTCTTTTAAGTCTCATAGTATACAGATTGTTTTGTACCCCTTTCCTGTTACCTAATTCTTCATTTTCTTACAATTTTGTTGGTGAAAACTCTGGTTCTTTTGATTTTTAGGACTTTCTACCATCTGGAATTTTGCTGAGTGTATTCCTAGAGTTGAGCATGCTTCTCTTTTCTCTGTATTCCCTCACTCTGAGATTTGATCAGGTTAGAAAACTGTTATATCAGAAATCCAAAGAGTGGTTTTTACCTTTTTGCTATTAACAGTGTTGATGTTCACTCAGTGCTTAGATCCACTGATTCATTAAGGATTGCAAAACAGTGATAGCTTGGTTTTGCATTTATTTTGTTCTTTAGGTGGAATAATTTTATTAGGAAGTATTCTCCTTTGTCCACTCCAGTAACTCAGTAATAGAGTTCACAAAGGAAAAGCAGGACAGATGCTTGGCTCTTTCATTGTATATACCCACTTTTTAAGATAATGAATTGGTTATAGTGTGCTCCCCGCCCCCCCCCCAATACAATACATCTTTTGATTTCTTGACTGCTAGTACCAAGGGTTGATTGTGGCTCCACATTAAGTGAAGTCTTTTCTCTATCTATCATGATGTTGGCCATTCATCCAGTGGTGAGGATTTTTATTTTATTGCTGTTGAGCAGTGATGTCAGTTTAAAAACTAAGATGCACCTGATCCAAACCATGGTTTTCTCAGTTACTTACTGTGCATATGAAATCTGGATCATGACTAAAAAGCACATAAGAAGAATTGATGCCTTTGAGTTGTGGTGTTAGAGAAACATACTGACTTGCCCAAGGACTGCCAAGAGAACAAACAGGTCTGTCTTGGAGAATGTGAAATCAGAGTCCTCCATGGAAGCAAGGATGGTGCGATCTCATCTCTTATACTTTGGGCATGTTGATGGGGCCATGAAAGGAGGGACCAGTCTTTTGAGAAGGACATTATGCTTAGAAAGATCGAGGGTTAGCATAAGAAAGAAAGGTTCTTACCAAAATAGATTGATCCAGTGACTGTAGCAGTGGCTCAGATGTGTCAGAGATGGTGGGAATGGCAAAATGTAGGGCAGGGTTCAGATCTGTTGTTCATAGGGTCTCTACGAGTCACAGTCAATTTGACAGCATCAAACAACAATGACATGTAGATTTTCCCAAGAAAAACCCTTTAGAACTAATGGATTTAAACATATTTGATTGGTTTCAATCATTTCTGTCATTCTTATTTTTACTTTGATCGTCCCAGTTTTGACCAGTGGAAATTTCTTTTATCTGATGTCTGAGTCCCTTTGATTTTCCTCTAGTTGTCTGTGATAGCTTCTTTGCTATCTGATGTTTCTTTTTTTTTTAAAATTTATTTATTATTAAATTTTATTACTTTTAATGAACTTTTACAGAGATTTTGGGTTCTCATTCATTCATTGTTGCACTGTTTTCTCTACCCTCCTCCCCAGTTCATTCTTCCCCCCCCCCCAAATGTCTGTTTTAATTGTTCAATTGCCACAGTGCTTGTCAAAGCCAGTTCTGATTAATCTCCTTTGTCAGTGTGTCCTTTGCCATTCCCTATCACTCCTCCCTGAGAGAGACTTCACCCTGATTCATAAGGAAAAGCGGATGGCATATTCTCTTAGCTACTTCCTGCTGAAAAGGGACGCTGTGGGTTTCAGGGTGGAGATCTTCTCTCACTACTCTAAAGGGCCCCTTTGGCAATAGGAAACACATAGACTATTATGGAGATTGATTTTGGAATTTAGATGCACTGTTATCAATTGTGCTTAGCCGTACATGTTCATATCCTTGAAGATGTATCATGGAAGTGTTGCAGCCTAGAAGACACAAATTTAACTAACAAGTTAAAAGTACATGAGTCAAAAAATTAACAAGCAATAATATTCTGAGTAGACGTTCTAGTAGTGGCACAAATCAAGTTACAGAGGGAAGGTGCTTCTTACAATAAAACGCCTGTAGACTAGCACTTTGTCTATTATAGTGTAGAGGTTAGGAACCACAAGATGTAGAGGCTCAGCTATGTCATTTATGCTTCTTAAGTCCTGGAGCAAATTCCATCTACCACTGGGCTGTTTTACAACTCGGAAGTTCACATGCAAGGTAGAGGTGAAGTAAGGAACTGCTTATGAGGTTTTCCGTCTATTCCAACAACTAAGAGATAGTGAGAAGAATTGGGACCTCAGAAGGCTTTTAGGACCAATTAGTAGGTTCTGTGTCCAGGAGAAAATGAATATACTTACCAGTAATGTTAATGCTCACCCACAGCTCTTCTGGGAGGATCTAAATCGTTGAAGCATCCTCCTTTGTTTCCAGCTGGGAGCTGGGTCCTGCCAGTCCTGTCTGCCACGAGGACCTGATGTGGGCCACCTTGGCCAAGTGTCCTTCAGAGCCACACTTAAAGCAAGTGAGTGGGAGCTTCCTCTGTACTCCCTTGCCTATCTGTGGCTCTCGTCTGTGACACTGTCTACTAAGTGGCCCAGCTTTCCACAGTGGAAGCAATTCTGACCTCCTTTATTACCTTTGGGTGGCACTGTCTGATGTTTTTTAATGTTCCAGGATCAGCTTGTACAATCTTGCCAAACATGTGGAGTCAGGACTTTTTTTTTTTTTAAATTATTTTTACATGAAGCCCGATTTCTTGAGAAATGACCATTTCAAGTGTATTAGGAATACTTAATACAGCTAAGTTGGTGATTGTTTCTACAGGCACTTAAATTCATGCAAAGATCTATAGTTGGATGTAGAGGAAGAGAGATTTTCATGAGTTGATAACATCTTTGTTCAATAAAATTTTTATTTTATACTGATTTACTTACAAAGTTCATATACATTGTTTTTTACACTGGATCTTTTTCGTTTCTTTTACCCATCACTCCCTCTACTTATCAAGTTGTGCGACTCTATTATTACTCCCCTGCCCATCGTTACCCCTTCTGCTCCTACCCTTTACCCCCTTGGATCCTCATACATATTTTACTAGTTGTCTTTCTATTTCTACAGTAATGGTCTTATACAGTATATGTCCTTATGGGACTGAGTACAGTTAGCATAATGCTCTCCAGTTCCTGCCAGGTTAGGTAGTGATTTTCAAAATCATTGCTTCTGCATTCTGTGTAGTATTCCATTATGTGAGTGTATCATAATATCTCAATCCATTTGCTTGTAGTTGGACATTTTGGCTGTTTACATATTCTAGTGATGGTGAATGACCCTGCTATAAACACTGATGTACAGATTTCTGCTTGTGCCTCAGTTCTCATTTTCTCAGGGAATATTCCAAGCAGTGGAATAGCTGGGTCATGTGGAATTTTTATTTTCAGCTTTTTGAGAAAATGCCAAACTGACTTCCTGACTGTTTATACCATTTTTTTTTAATTTTAAAAATTTTATTTCATTATTTTGTGCGTGTACCATCAAATCAGATCTGACTGATACAGGAGGAGATTGTTCCTCCTTCTCCAGCAGAGCATCTGGTGGATTTGAACCGTGTACCTCTGAGATTACAGTGCAGTTTCTTGCCACTAGGCCACCAGAACTCGCCTGGTTGTACCATTTTACAATCCCACCAATAATGTATGAAAGTACCTATCTCCCAATATTTATTACTTTGTTGTTTTTGTTGTTAGGTGCCATTGAGTCACTTGCGACTTATGTTGTTTGTTCTTGTTATGTGCTGTCAAGTTGCTTGCGACTCATAGCAACCCAGTGTACAACAGCTCTAAACTCTGTCCTGTGCCAATCGCACTGTCTCTGACACTCCCATCCCGATTAACCCAGTCGCTGAATCAATTCACCTCATAAAGGCCCTTCCCCTCCTGTGTTGTCCCTCCACCCTCCCAAGCATGATGTCCCTCTCCAAGGACCTGTCCCTCCTTACAACATGTCCAAAGTATATTGGATGGAGCCTCAGAATCCTTGCGTCCAAGGAGCCACCCGCTTCAACCCTTTCCAGGATGAATCTGTTTGTTTTTCTAGCAGTCCATGGTACCTTCAATATTCTTCTCCACACCACAACTCAAAGGCATCAATTCTGCTTCTATCCTCCTTGGTCATTGTCCAACTCTCTGATGCATAACAAATGATAGCAAAGACCATGGCTTATATCAGATGCACCTTAGTCTCCAGAGAGATACCATTGCTCTTCAGTACTTTGGAGAGGTCCCTAAGAGCAGACTTTCCCATGGCAATATGTCTTTTAATTTCCTGTCTACTGGTGCCAAGAATGTTGACTGTGGAGCCAAGCAGACTAAAGCTGAGAACAATCTCAATCTCTTCACCATCCATCTTGATGCTGCCAATTGGTCCAGTGATGAGAATCTTTGTCTTCTTGACATTGAACCTCAATCCATATTGGAGGCTGCAGTCCTAGCAACTACTATTACTTTACACATATTTTTAATTCAAATTCAGTACTACAGGGCTTTTGCCTATTTATTGTATTGATAAAGTACTTGCTTTCATCTATTCCATAAATTCTGATTCTCAGAAACAGAGAAGACAATAGAAATAGAGTATTCTGTAGTTACTCATTTGCTTTATCCTAGATTGTACATGTTGTTGTGTGCCACTGAGTCAGAACTGATCCATAGCTGACCTTCCAGCAGGTTTTCAGAGTCTGTAATTGCATAGGGAGAGATTACCCATTCTTCTCCCACAGAGCAGCTGATGGATTCAAACATGCCTTCAGGATTGCAAGGCAGATTTTTACCACTAATGCACCAGAGCTCCCTGGTGGGATTATACACACAGTACCAATTATTACTGAAACAGGTATAAACATTTTTTTTCTTTGCTTATACTATCCTATAAATTACCTCAATTTTTCCATGATTGTACTATGTGTATACTCTTTGTAGAGCTCACTTTTCATCCGTTTTTTGAATATAGTTTTTCTTGTGTATATTTGTTTTCCACTTTGTTAGATGACATTATCCCTTTATTGCATATTACTTTCCCCTTCATCTACTTTATTTATGTATCTTTTACTCATTCTTGAAGTGAGTAAAACCATTCTTGGGTTCAGACACTCACTGTTCTCAAATTGGTAAGCCAGTTTCCAGTGGCTTAGAGGTAAGGAGTTGTACTACCAATTCAAAGGCATATAGTTAGAATCCACCAGCTGCTCTGCAGGTGGAAGATAGGAAGTCTCCTTCAGTGTGATTAAGTGTCTCTGGAAGTGCTGTAGGGTCATCTGTGAGTCAATTCAAACTCAAGGGTATGTAGCAACACCACCATTATCTCTGTGACTATTTTGTTATTCCCTTCTTTCAGATCAGTTTTCCCATTGCATTTCACTGTTTTAACCAGCACTGGTGAATAGCACTCAGATTCTGAGGGTTTTAGTGATTTATTCCTTCTTGCTTATATTTGGGGATCAGTAGCTCAGGACAGGGCAAGGTTGGTACAGAGCTGCTGTACATAGGGTCGCTATGGGTCACAGGTGACTTGATGGCATATAACAACAACAACAACAACAACAACAACAACAGGTATAATTACTTAGTCATTTAGTTTTGTTGATTTCTCTGTATTTATTTGGCAGTTTGGGAAGATTAAAAAATTAGAATGCCCTAACTGCCACTTTGTTTTATGATTCCCCTTTTTAAACTTTTTTACTGTGTTTATCACTGTTGGACACTCCTTGAAACTACTCTAACTAGTTTCTTTAAGTGATATTATAGTCTTTTAATTCTTCTACATAACTTTAATACTTTGTAATTTTCGGTGGATTTCTCTTTCTTGGATCTTCTACTTTTAATCGTTATTACTGTTATTGTTAAGTGCCATTGAGTTAGTTCTGAGCCATAACAGCTCTAGTCCTACACCAGCCTGTAGTCTGTTAGGAGTTCTGGTGGCCTAGTGTATACAGAGTGCACTGCTAATTCGAAGGTGGCCCATTTCTGTCACTTTAAATTCACTAATGCCTCTGTGGGAGAAAGATGGATAGTCTCATCCCGTGAGATTGACAGCCTCTGAAAGCCCACTCACTCTAGGGTCAGCTATGTGTTAGTTTAGATTCAACAGTGAGTTTTAGCTATGCTTTTTTTTTAGTAATCTGTTATATGTACAGTCACATTATGAAACAATTTGAAATGTAAGAATTACCAACATATGACAGAGACATGAAGTGAGCACATGTCGGGAAAGTGGTGGCAGCAGACTTACTCTATAAGACCATTGTCACAAAAATTTGTAAAAAAATACAGTATCTGTGAAACACAATAAAGCAATGCTAGGCTCCTCCCTAGCTCCTCTTGGACAGTTTCCCTTTCATTATCTTTTGGAGAAGGAGTGTAAGGACCTGGGTAAAGGTTATTCGTTGATCCAAACTAACAATGCAAAGGCATTGTTTTGTTGATTTTTTTTAATCCTTACGGTATTGGAATAAAAAAAAATTACCTTTGAACTTTCATCACTTGCTTTATATTGTTGAATACAAATTTCTTAGCATAAATTGTAAGGCCCTTCGTCACCTCACATTTCTGCCTACTTTACATGTTCATTTCTTGCCACTCCTGCTTTAAGCTTCATGATACTCCAGAATCTTGAGATTGCTTACAATTCTTAGAAGGAACTATGTACATCTGTGTCTTTATTCACACAGTTTTGGCGTTTCCTTCTTTGTCATGCTCACCTGCACGTCTTCTGAGCTCCCATGCTACATATATCTCCCATTACACTTCAAATATGTTTTGTTATATGTACTAGTTTTGTGACAAGAATTTATGTTGGTCTTACTTCATCTTTAAATCTTATGTTCATTCTCTGTTTTACCTCTTTTGCCTTAAACTTGTAGTCCTAACATTTTAACTGAGAAAATTCAGGACATGGAGAAAGTTACTGAGTAGTGCTACTCTTGGGAAATTTGTTTAGAAAGTTGATTTCCCAAGTAATACAACTAATAAGTGACAAAGATGGTAATTATATTCCAGGTGTGTTAATCTTTGCTTAGAGTAGAGGTATAAAAGTGAAGTAAAGCTTATCTGTGCTCTTCATGTTTTTGTTTTCCCTTTCCAAATTGACTTTTTTAATGTAGGGGCATTTTTTTAAAGAGAGATGCAAATCAAAACAACTATGGGATATCATCTCACCCCAGTAAGAATAGCAAAATATAATAGAACAAACAGCAAGCAACAAATGCTGCCAAGGATGTGGAGAAACTGAAACTCTTATTCACTGTTGGTGGCAATGTAAGATGGTGCGACCATTGTGGAAGGCGGTGTGGCGCTTTCTCAAAAAATTGCAAATAGAGACACCATTTGACCCAGCAATCCCATTACTGGGAATATACCCCAGAGAGACCATGTCTGCCATCCTAGCAGATATATGCACACCCATGCTTATTGCAGCTTTGTTTACAATAGCAAAGAGTTGGAAGCAGCCTAAGGGCCCATCAACAAACGAATGGATAGAGAAGCTGTGGTATATCCATACAGTGGAATACTACACAGCATTGAAAAACAAGGAACTCATGCAGTATTATTCAAAGTGGGTGACCCTGGAGGACATTATGCTGAGTGAAATATCTCAGTCAAAAAGGGACAAATACTGCATGGTGCCACTGTATCAGGGTGGGGGTATGACAGAAAAAACTGGATAAATTATGTATATTGTATTGAAACAGATGAGGAAAAGAACAGATTAGAAGTGATATATGATTGAGTATTATGGTTAGCACAGGAATCCAGAATTAAGGTTGCATAGAGAAGTGTACTCGGGGTGGGGGGGTGGGGGGAAGGGACGTGGGAATTGTATACTAATGAAGGAATTTTTTTTTTCTCTCTTCAGAGGGGGAAGCGAGCTGGTGGGGAGGGGTGGGCAGGGAGAAAATTGTGGCAATGAATGAATGGAAATCCAAAACCTATGTAAAAAAAAAATAAAAAATTTATAAAAAAAAAACCCAACAAAACAACCAGAAAAACCCCAACCATATTTTAACTGTATCTTGTTTGATTTTTTTACTCAGGTTGCTTTTTTACTTATTACTATAAAGTATCAAGTTAGATTTCTTATAAATGTGTAGCTCTTGTTTCTGCATTCAAACCAGCAAACTGTTCTTTTGAGTGTAGGCACATGCAATCTAGACTAGAGAGTGAGTGTACCAGCTTACACATTCATGTTTAACAGATTACAATTTAAAGCAGAATGAACATCCACATTTAAAAAGAACTGCTAAAATTTTCTTTGTTACGTTTTCCCCTTTAATATGTCTAAATAATAAAAACCACTAGAATACATTTCTAATATATTCACATTATTTTTTATTTCAACAAATTAACCATATCCTATCTTTAAAAAGTAACTATTTTCATATTTTACATGTCGCATTCATGAAATTCATCAATTTATTTCTTCTTGGCATCTAGAATAGAAAAAAGAGTTCCAGAAATATTTTATAAGTTAATATTTTCAGAAATTTAACATCTTTGTTCATTTTCTGTTAACTTTTTTGTTAACATTTTTTCATTTTCTTGGAAAAATTCCCACATAGGTTCATGAGTTTGTGAGCGAGAAAAGAAAGAGGGAGAGGAAGAAGCAGAGGTACAGGGAAGGAATGCAAACAGGAAGTTGGTTTGCTGTTGTGTACCATCAAGTCAGAATTGATGCGTAGCTCACCCTCCAGCAGGTTTTCCAGGCAGTTAATGGTACAAGAGGAGATTGCCCATCCTTCTCCCATGGAGAAGCTCGTGGCCTTGAACTGTATGCCTTCAGGATTGCAGTGTGGCTTCTTGCCACTAGGACTCCAGAGCTCCCCTGATAAGGCGTTGGAAGGAGTAGGGCATTAAATTCTATTTGACTGGCTTGTTAGAAGCTCCTGAAGTTAGAACCTTTGGTAAAAGTTAGGATTTACTATCCTCTTTGAATTTTGTCTGTAGTAATGGAGTAATTGTGGGTTTTTGTTTTTGGGAGTTTTTTTTTGAGTAATTGTGTTTTATTTAACCAATTATATAGCTAAGTAATACTCTGCAATTTTAGATAAAGAATATCAAGTTGTTTACCTTCTTTAGATTGATTACACACGATCCTTTGCTATGATTACTCAAGTGGGATGAAATTTTGTCATTCATCCAGTAATTTTGGAGTGTCTTGACCTGACAGCACCTAACAACTGTATACCAGAGACACTGCTTATTTCTGAATATACAAAGATAAACAAACTAATAAATGATCTTTCTTCCTTCCAGGATTTTACAGTTTGAGGGAAGGAAGATTAGGCTAATACTCAAATATTTAAAATTTTAATTTGTTGTTTAAGAGTAAACAGAATACTCTAAAACTTATCAGAAGTAAAATAAATGAGTCTTTTAGAAGTTTCTATCTATCATAGTATATTATATTGAGGGAGTTCTGATGGCCTACTGGTAAGAAGCTGCACTGCCAACCCAGAGGCACGCAGTTTGAATCCAACAACTACTCCGTGGGAGAAAGTTGAATATTCTCTTCCCATGTAGTTTACTAACTCTGAAAACTCACTGGAGGGTCAGGTATGAATTTGTTTCAACTTGATGGCACATAACAACATCATTTTTTTTCCTCCTTTTTCTTTTCAGAGAGGGGAGCAAACTGGTGGGGAGGGGTGAGCGGGGAGAAAAGTGCGGCAATGAATGAATGGAAATCCATAACCTCTGTAAATGTCTATTGAAATTAATAAAAAAAGTAAAAAAAAAGAAATGAGGGAACCATGGACTTTTTTTTTAACAGCTAAAATAAGATGATTGGATTAAGAAATTCTGATAAAATGAAGATGGACTTGATATGATACCTGTTTCGAAGAAAATCTTGATAGAGCTTCTTGCAGTTATCCATGTGAAAGATGATTAAGGGCCTGGATTTTTACTATTCTGAGATATAGAACATGGGCTAATTTTCAGAAGTATTTAGTAGACAGGGTTTGATCATAGATATGGCATGATAGTGCTGTAGAACAGAACCAGGCTTACTGACTGGTTAAATATCTAAATATTCAGGATTTATACTCAATATTTAGATATTTAAATTAAAAACTAAAGATATTTAAATTAAAACTAAGCAAAGGTTTATATACAGAAGGAAGCAGTCTTTGATGGATGAAAGAGAAGGAGGAAAGTCAGCAAATAGATAGCAGATACTTAATTTTAAGTTGAATGCAGGAAAAGGCAGTATACAATCAGCACTAACACTAAAGAAAGAAAAGACATGGAGCGGTACATTGCAACTATCACCAACAAAGATAAAGGCTTTTACATATATATTCTTGTATTTTCAGTAGTAAATGTAGTAAATATTAGTCTTAATGTCTGATAAGACCAATATGTTGTTGTTGTTGACCATTGAATCAGAACCAACTCATAGTTGAACCTCTCTTGAGTTTTCAGAGGCAGTAAATCACAGAAGAGAGAAGAAAAGCAAGGATGCATAGAAACAATTAGGCCAGAGGACTAGTGGACTTTAGGAAACTCAATCTCCACTACGCTGAGACCAGAAAAACTACATGGTCTCTGGCTACCAATACTAACCATTCTAAAAGAGATCACACTAGCAGGACTTGGGCAGAGTGGGAAAAAAATGTGGAGCAAAACTGAAAATCGTTAGATTTTCCAGGGTTGCTGGTTTGATAGAGAATGATAAAACCTCTAAGACTGTGACCCTTAGCAACCCTTTGAGCCTGGATCTGAACTCACACCAGTGACTTAGCTTTCATCCAATCAGTAGCAGTGAATTATAACACTAGAGAGGTATTCCCGCCTTAGAAAAAGTTATCAAAAGGGCAACATTGAATCAAAGATAAAGCTCAAAAGGCAGAAAAGAGTTGGATAGAAAGATTAATGGAAATGAAAATGAAAGGAGTAAATTGGAAGAGTGTGGTTACATTTTGAGTGTTATAATTAGTACCATAAAAGAAAATGTGTATGAATGATTGAGTGGAGAATTAGTTTGCTCTGTGGACTTTTACTCAAATCACAATAAAAATAAATAAATATTTAGTCCAGAAATGTTGTTGTTGTTATGTGCCATCGAGTCGCTTGTGACTCATAGCGACCCTATGTACAACAGCCCTAAACTTTGCTCTGTTCTGTGCCATTCGCACTGTCTCTGACACACCCATCCCGATTACCCCAGTCACTGAATCAATCCACCTCATAGAGGGCCTTCCTCTCCTGCGCTGTCCCTCCACCCTCCCAAGCATGATGTCCTTCTCCAAGGACCAGTCTCTCCTCACAACATGTCTAAAGTATGTTAGGCCAGAAATAGATTAACATAATTTGGAATTAAAATTTACACTGAACACCATATTCCTCAGGCAATGGGCTATTTATCTAAAATAGGAATTAATTATCTCTTTTAGTTATAAAAAGCAAAAATCAGAGTTCAAGATCATTTAATCTGGGAGGATACTGGAACACAGATGGTATTGCTTGTTAACAGTACCAGACTCATTTGCTTTAAAAAGGTCAGATGGGGATCTAGTTTATTTTTTTCAGTGCTTGTTATATGCTCCACACCTTGCTTGAGTGCACAGGCTGTCCTACTATGATCTCAGTTTAGTGAGTATATTTAAAGGTGATTTTTCATTTTGACTAAGTGGGTGAATTATTACTCCACTTTTTCCATTTAAGCTTCACTTACAACTAGCACATGGTGCATTGATTCACACTGTGAAGATCATTGTGTAACTCAAAATTGTATAAAACTGATGAGCTTTGAGAGAAATGAAATAAAGATGGATGCAACTATGTGGGCTGTATTGCTCAGATCTTTATGATTATCCTAATTTCTGTATGTCATTTCCATGGTAGTTGATGATGGTGTTGGTGGTGAAGTTATAGTCCTCTGCTTTTAGTAACTTTTATCAACTTTTTCTGACAGACATATTTAAGGTTTTTCAGTTTTAGATAACATAAATGTTGTTACTTTTATCTAATTTTAATACAAGAAACCCTCTCTTGCTTTTCCCACCTGTGATCATTGTGCTGTGGTGTTAAGTAGCTGTTGATGTTATTATATGCTTAATACAGTACCATGTATATCATTAACATTCGTTAATCCATCATTTCGCTCATGTAGTCACACTTGGCTTATGTTCATAATTCACTTTCTAGCAAGGATTGTGTAGTGAAAATGTAATTTTAAATGTACTATGCTATTGGTAGTATTTAATAACCATCCATGTTCAAATAAGAAAATCCTTTCTTTATGTGGAAGGGATTGCAGTTCAGTAGGTGGCACCATTTCCTTTTCTGTTAGTGTTGAAAGTTCAGTTGAATACCAAGAATGTTTCAAAATCTTGAGAAAAAGCATTCAACTTGAATCTTTGATGATGCTTTGAAACTAGTAGCAATTTTGTGTACAATATAACTTCTATAGAATTTTATTTGCAAGAGTGGTTTTATGATCTGTATACATAATATTTCTTTATCTCAAGATAATTTTCACATAGGACAAAATACCTTTTGTCTTGTCAGAAGTCTGATGGTATTACTTCTGGAAAAAATGGAAATTATTTCTATTATTATTTATTTTTGCTTATTTTAATTTTTATACAATGCCTTCTAACTTACCTTAGAATATACTTCACAAGTTAACAGCTTACTTCTGTTTAAACACAACTGCTTTCTTTGCATTTTAGTGTGCCTCTCCATTTTTAAGGGCGCTCTAGTGGCTTAGTAGTAATAAATTGCACTGCCAGCTCAAAGGTAGATGGTTCAAATCCACTGTTTCTTGATGGGAGAAAGATGAGCAGTCTTCTCCTGTGCAGATTTACTGCCTCTGAAAACCCATTGCAGGGTCAGTTATGAGTCATTTCCCACTTAACAGTATATAACAAAACCAGCAGCAGCGTCCATTTTTTAGTTATGAGAATATGTAGCTAATATAGTTTGGCTTTGCTCTTTTTACTTAACATTGTTTGTATTCTGCTTTTTTTTCAGATAATCTTATTTATTATGTGTTTTCTTTGTTTTTGTGTATTTTTTCATATGCACTGATTTTAAAAAGTTTATGCTGCAGTTTACTCTTTTTGGGGCATTTTAAATATTACAGTGTTGAAACAAGTATTTTTGTCCGTATTTTTCTTTTATAGTATCTTTTTACAATAAATTCCCAAGGTAGGAGCTTTCAGGTCAAAGGTGAAAGCATATCTGTAGTTTGTGACACATATTACACATTTCTTTCCAAAGTATTGTATCAGTTTACCTTGCCATAATGAATGTGTGATTATACCAGTATTGAGCAGTCTCACTGGCATTGAATTTCAAAGTATAAATTTTTTTCCGCTAACTTGAAAAAATTTGGGGAAGTAATTTTGTTTTATAAGTGTTTGTTAAAATTTGAGAGCTATTAAAAGAAAAATTCCCCATGTAACATAATTAGTAGTATTATTTTAATGTCATTTTCCAAGACTTTATTGTTGTTATGTGTCATTGAGTCACTTGCAACTCTTAGCTACTCTGTATGTAATAGCTAGGAATGCTGCTCCATCTTGATCCAATCTCACTGTTTCTGACACAGTTTCCCCCACAACCCTAGTCACTGTGTTACATCTTTCTAATCCAGGGTCTTCCTCTCTTGCAATGTTCCTCCAACCTTCCAAGCATCATTATTTTCTCCAAAGACTGGTCCCTCCAGGCTGCATGCCCAAAAAGTGTGTAAGATGGAACTTGAAATCTTTGTCTCTAAGGAGCAATTTGTTTCACCCTCTCTAGGACAGACCAACCTGTTTTTTTTGGCAGTTTTTGGATTCAGTACTCTTCTCCAGCACTGTAACTCAAAGGCATTGGTTATTCTTCTGTCATCCTTTCATCTTTATTTATTGTCCAGCTTTCTGATGCCTATTAAGTAATTGCAAAAACTATAGCCTGGATCAGGCACACCTTAGTCTCTAGACTGATACCCTTTTTCTCCAGTACTCTGGAGAGGTCCCTGACAGCCAGTTTACTGAAAGCAATTAATCTTTTCATTTCCTGACTGCTGGTGTTAAGAGTTGATTATGGAACCAGGCAAGCTGAAATTGTTAATTTAAATTTCTTTTCCATCTATCATGATGCTGCCAGTTGGCCCAGTGGTGGGAATCTTTATTTTGAAGCAGGGCTTCGATCCATGTTGAAGCTTGTAGTCTTTGATCTTCTGCAGCAGATGCTTTGAGTCCTCCTTAGTCTTGGCAAGCAAGGTTGTATCATAAGCATATTGCAGGTTGTTGATGTGTCTTCCCCTAAGACAAGACTTTGTTCGTCTGTGTATGTGTACACACTTACCTATATGACTGTTTTTTAAAAATTTTTATTGTATTATTTTTACTTGTACCTTCAAGTCAGATCTGACTGGTACAGGAGGAGATTGCCTCCTCCTTCTCCAGCAGAGCATCTGGTGGATTTGAACCACATACATCTAGGATTGCAGTGCAGCATCTTGCCACTAAGCCACCAGAGCTCCCCAATATGACTTTTTTAAAGAAAAAGTCTGTTTTAACAAAAGTTTACAGACAACTTGGATTTCCATTCATTCCTTGTTGCACATTTTCCTCCTTCCCCCCCGCCAAGTTGGCTTTTCTCTTTAAAACGATTCTTTCATTGTTACACAATTTCCTCCCTCTTCCCCCCCCCTCCCCACCCAGAGTTCCCTTTACTTTGCACCTCTTTTTCTGGACTGTTGTCATGCAAATAATACCTAATCATATTTTTTTTAAAAAGAAAAATTATTTATTTTTCTTCTTGTGTGCTGTTGAATCTGATCCGACTGGCACAGGAGGAGGTTGCCTCTCCTTCTCTAGCATAGCATCTACTGGATTTGAACCGTGAACCTTTGCTATTGCTGTTCAGCTTCTTTGCCACTAGGCTACCAGAGCTCCCGTAATACATTTATTTTTTAAAATATATTTATTTTAGATAGTTCTTTCCCTCATCTATTTAAATGCAGTGTTCATTATTTATCCCCTCTTTTCTTAGTTTCCTCCAACCCTCATGTCAGTCCTGTTTTATTACAGTGGAATTATGCTGTATTTGACATTCTACAACTGAGATATTTCACTCAGCATGGTATCTTCCAGGGTCACCCGTTTTGTATAGTATTTTATGAGTTACTTGTTTTATCAGTGCTACATAGTATTCCGTTGTGTGACTATTATCACAGCGTCTCTATCCATTCATTTGTTGATGGACTCTTGGGTTGCTTCCATCTCTTTGCTATTGTGAACAACACAGCAATAAACATAGGTGTGTATCCTATGTGACATTTTTAACATAGTTTAACTACATATAAATTTATATTCCATATTCTTTAAGTATTTCACTTACTATATACTATCCCTTGAATAATTTATATTTGCTAAACACTGGTAGGTATTGGAGTTAGTAAGGAAATGTATAGGATGAATGTACATGATTCTGTTTCAGTAGTTCTTGGTTTTGCTGGTTTATGCTGAACAAGTTTATCTTTGGGCTAGGGTGATAGTATGGAGCTAGAAAATTTTGTTAGGTAGTTTGCTATTAAGACTATTAAGATTTAAAGTTAGATTTTAGATGTATTATCTTAAAAAAAGATTATTTCATTCTGCTATATAGTTAGTCTGTGGTGGCCAATGTAAGGAGTTGGCACTGCCAACCAAAAGACATGTGGTTCAAATCCACCAGCTGTTCCCTGGGAGAAAGAGAGGGAGACAGGGAATCTCTCGTGTGATTTACAGTGTCTAAAGACCCTCTGAAGAGTTAGCTATGAGTTGATTCTGACTCAACAGCACATAATAACATCACAGTATATACATACACTTTTTCTAGCCATCATTGTAACTGGATGTCGCTTGTTGGGTTGTTGTTAGGTACCATCACTGCCACTGTGACTGCATGAACAGCAGGTTGAAAGCTTCTGCTGTCCTGCACCATCCTCATGATATCCTCTATGCCCACGCTCATTGTTTCAGTCACTGTGTCAGTCCATCTCTTGGATGATTCCCCTGTCTTTTCAGACCCTCTCCTTTTCCAAACACAATCTCTTAGTATAGAAGATTTAGATTTTTTTGTTTTTACTTAAGTGAATACCACAGTAATAAAATACTTTTTACTTTTTATTGAGTTAAATTTGATTACAATTGTAAGGATGTTAGTGTTGCACAATTAGATGCGTGGGTGGACTGAAGGAAGTGGGAAGGATCTTTTGTGAAAACCAATGTATTCAAACTTTGAAACCAGAATAAATTTTTTTAAAAAAGAAATAACTGCTTGCAGAATTTATGTAAAAGCCATTTATTTAATTTACAACCACTTCTGTTGTATGTGCCATTGAGTCAGAACCAACCCCTAGCTGACCCTTCAGTGCGTTGTCAGGGATAGTAAATGGTATGGGAGGAGACTGCCTAGACTTCTCCTGTGGAGTAGCTGGTGGATGCAAGTCATGCGCCTTTGAGTTAGCAGCACAGTTCCTCACCTACCTGGGCCATCAGAGCTCCTTTTAACACTACTAGTAATCTAAACCACCCATTTTACTTCATTCTATCATTTAAACATGGTTTTAATTTAGTAGAGGTTTTTCTTTGCATTTATAACTTTTAAACTCTTTAGTACCAACTAAATATTTTTTTGAGAAAAAATATTCTTAACTCTTGTTGGTACTGGTATGATCCGATGGCTCTAATTTTTGGTTTTGAAAAATCTTTTTGAAAGAATTGGCATTTTGTGATTTTTATTCTTTGGACCTTTCCATAGAACAAAGGAAATTCTTTCCTGTCCTATTTTCAAATTGAATAAAATTCATTCTGTCTTGATATTACTGTATGGGTTCATTGGACTATTTATTACATTTAAGATACATTATAGAATCTTAATGATTGTGTTTTCTAGTGTTTTGAAACATTTTATTATTTCACCAGTTTCTTAAATTGTTTTTTGTTATTCGTCATTATCCACTTATTATTCTTCTCAACTTACCAAAACAAAACTAAAGCTATAATAATAAGAAAATAGATTCATTATGAAATCACCTGGATAAAATGAGATGAATAGTTAAAATAAATAATTATCTTTCATTTTCCTTATTGTGGTACCCAATTTTGCTTTATCATTCAAGATATACTAAAAAGATATGGTTATTTGTCTTTGTGTGTCTAGAGTATGAGAGACTGAAGACTCAGGAGAAATGTCTCCATAGGATTGATAGTGTACATGAAACCATAACCTTATCTACCTTATCTTAAGATCAGAAGAATTTGAGGGTGCCAATACTGATTGTTCTGATCAGGAACACAGTAAGTTGATGGATCTTAATAGATTGGGAGAAAATGTTAAATAGAATTTTTAAAAAGTTTATATTTACTAGACCAATTAAGTTTGAAGGATTCCCAGAAACTATCACCCCGTGATACTCTTTAAATCTTAAACCTAAATTATTTCATGAGGTCTTTTTTTTAGCTAAATAACAGATTGGCTCTAAAATAAAATATTTTACCCAGGAGTACAGTGCTTTTTCAAAGATCATCTGTGTGAGACCAGATGGCCAGCATTTAGTTTAAAGCAAAGGTGGGAAGGCCAGGGAAACTATTGTAAGAAACTAAAAAACAGAGCAAGCAGAATGGGAGTAGTGAGAAAGTTAACACACTGTATAAAATTTAACCAGTGTCAACTTAAAAATTGTGTAGAAATGTTAACTGGGAACCAAATTTGCTCTATAAATTTTTGGTGAAAACACAATAATTTAAAGAAAAAAGAAGAACTTGAAGAGTTGTGGTAGGATGCTTCCCAAGTCTGGTGCCTGCTAGTGATAGGGAACAGAGTTTTAACTTCAGCTCGCAGACCTCCCAATCCTTTGACAACAGCGGCAAACTTCTCTATAGTGGAACAAGTAAATATATCCTCACTCTTAAAAGTAATCAAGAATAAAAGAGAATGAAAATGGATGGGAAGTTTTCATTTTCCTTATTATATATGTTACAATTAACTATAAATAATGCAGAAAAAAGAAAAATGTCAGAAATATATATAAATAAATGCTGGAAACACTATCTTAGATTGCTTTTAACTTTCACTAATTGATGCCTTTGAGCTGTGGTGCTGGAGAAGAGTGTTGAATATACCATGGACTTCTAGGAGAACAAACAGGTTTGACCTGGAGAGGGTAAAGCCGGAATGCTCCTTGCAGTCAAGGATTCTGAAGCTTCATCTGACATACTTTGGGCATATTGCAAGGAGGGACTGGTCCTTGGAGAGAGACATCATGTTTGGCAGAGTGGAGGGGCGGCAAAGGAGAGGAAGACCTTTGATGAGATGGATCGATTCTGTGACTGGAGTGGTGGGAATGAGTGCGTTTGAGATGGCTAGGTTGGCACAGGATACAATGGTGTTTAGAGCTCTTGTACGTAGGGTCGCTATGAGTCGCAGGCGACTCGATGGCATGTAACAACAACAAACATAAAAATTTAGTTACTTATAATGAGAAAGAATAAATTGATATTTCATAATTAATCAATTCAGAAAGAAAATGCAAAAAAGAGCAACATTCTTGGAGTATTAGGTCCTGATGGATGATGAAATCTCATATGCGACTTATTCAGATGATAGTATCCCAGTTGAATAATCTCAAGAATTAATGCCTGATAGCTTTTAAACATGTATCTTCTCTAGCTTTCTGAGATATATTTTCATACAATTCACTCATTTAAGGCATAATTATATAATATATTCACATATATGTGCAAACATCATCATTTTAGAACATTTTCATCAACTCCAGATGACACACTGTACCTTTTTACCCTATTTTTTTACCCTATTTTGTACCCTATTGTTCTCACAGCCCAAGTAGCAGTTCCTAATCTACTTTCTAGCTCTATAGATTTTTCTGAGCTTTCATATGAATATTTTTATACAGTATATGCTCTTTGTAATTATCAAACCCCAAAACCAAATCCACTGCATTGGGGTTGATTCTGACTCATAGAGACCCTATATGACAGAGTAGAGTTTTCAAGGCTGAGTGTCTTCAGCAATCTGCTCCGTGGAAGAATGTATATAGGTAGTTTACTTCTGTAAAGATTTACAGTCTAGGAAACCAAATAAAGTCTTGCAGTGAGATAACATTGAATCAAAGTTGTGAGTTTGGGTTAATTTCTAGTTTACTAAGCCTGATAATTCTTTTCTAGGTCCCTAGTGATAGCATGGTCAGTGTAAATTTGAAAAGTCTCACTTTCCTCCTTTCCAAAGACCATTTAGATTATATTTTTTCCAAGGCAGAGTTGTTCAGTGTTCTGAAAATATTGTGTAGTAAACATTCGTTGGCAAATAATTAAGAATATTAAAAAAAAAGAAAAAGATGAAGTAGACCACCTTGTCTTTTCCCCACAGAGTGATTGGTGGCCTTGTTGAAGTCTTAACCATGGTTCCACAAGAGCTTTTCTTTTGTGATTGGCTTCTTTTATGTAGCATAATGCTCTTAGAGTTTTTCCATGTAAATAGTATATTTCTAAGAACAAATGAGAAATACAGAATTGTCATCTAGTCATTCAACAGTAAGGATGTCATCATTTAATTACAATTTTTGAGAAGAACCTAGTCCATTTGATTTTACTAAAAAGTTGTGTGACAGTATTTTTTTCACATTTCATGATTGTGCATCAAAATTTACCTGATACAAAATGCTTGCTGCATTTAAGCTCTTACAAAAATTTATAAGGATTTTATTATTGAAATCATATTCCTGTAAGTTTTTCATAAAATGGCTTAAAAATAGAAAGGTTCCATTGGACTTATATGGTAAATGGTAATGGCTATTCTTCATCAGACACTAAGGGTTAAAGTGAAAAATATTTGTCAGATTCCAAGGCATTATTACATTTTAGCACTTCTTAGTGTCCAGCCCTTATTGTGTCTGACAGATGCAATTGGGAATGGTTAGGAGGAAATAGTAGTTACGGACCCATCAGCAATGGAATGAAAAACTCAGGAAGTCTCAGTACCATGGTAAAGAAGAAAAACTCACTTTCCATTTCCTTTTATGTCTAGTATGGTCAGATTAAAGGAGAGTGAGATGTAGGTCGAAGATTTTGTCAATAATAGATTATTACCAGTGGGTAGAGCCTATGTCAGTAGGCATTTGGTGATCAGCTAAAAAACCTTACCAAGTCTCCTGATAGTTGCTGGATATCCTGTTGCAAATTAAATATGACACAGGGATACACTGAGTTTTACATCTAAAGAATTTCTTGAAGTTTAACTTCCAAGTGAAATGGTTAGTATATTCACATTTGTAAAGCTGGTTTTGTTTGGGAGGACACTACAGTATTCTGCAGTATTAACTTTAAAGCACTTTGAGAAAATAAATGTGCTTTTCTGTTTCAATATTCTACATATCTCAGCTGTTCTTACAAATCTGTGCAGTTGACTGCCAAAGTGGTATTTCATTTTCTGTGGCAGCCACCACGGTCTACCAGTAAATAGATATTTATAGTGTAACAAAATTGTTTTATGGAAGGGTGCTTTGAGACTTCTCCTTTTCAACTTACCTTTTCAAATTTATTTTATTATTTTTTGTGTGTGTGTGCCATCAAATCAAATCTGACTGGTACAGGAGGAGATTGCCCCTCTTTCTCCAGCAGAGCATCTGGTGGATTTGAACCACACGCCTCTGGGATTGCAGTGCACTTTTTCAGATTTTACTAACTAAAAGGTAAAAATTCATTTCCTTTCGATACAATGTCCCAGTATATTCCTTCCATCTTCTTTTGATACCTCCTGGATCATTTAACATTCTGCCTAAAGCATCCTTGATTGTAGCAACTCGAGGTTTGAATTTGTGCTTCAGTTCTTTGAGCTTAAGAAATGCTGAACTAGTTCGGCCCTTTTGATTTTCTGACTCTAGCTCCTCACACATTTCATTGTAGTATTTTGCTTTGTCATTCCGTGCTG
>NW_006399855.1:8315649-8326671 GCF_000299155.1 Elephantulus edwardii | reverse complement strand
CTGGGGCTTCGTCTGACATACTTTGGACATGTTGTAAGGAGAGACAGGTCTTTGGAGAGGGACGTCATGCTGGGCAGAGTGGAGGGACAGCGCAGGAGGGGAAGGCCCTCTATGAGGTGGATTGATTCAGTGACTCGGGTAATCGGGATGGATGTGTCAGAGGCAGTGAGATTGGCATAGGATAGAGCAGGGTTTAGGGCTGCTGTACATAGGGTCGCTATGAGTCGCAAGCGACTCGATGGCACATAACAACAACAACAACAAAAGATAAAAATGTAAATTTATATCACATTTTGATAGGGAAGAATCTAAATTCTGAATTTGATTAAACTTAACCACTTTTACAGACTTTGTGCTTAGATGCTGCACACTAATCTAAGGGCTTTGCACATACTGCCTTACTTAATCCTCATAATCTCTCTTTGACATAAGTACTATTATTATCCTTGTTTTTTATATGAGGACACTCAGATGTAGAGATGGTCATTAACTTTCAGTGTTTTTCACTAATTGGTGAATCTAAGAAAGAGTTGAACTTAAGCATTCTGATCCAGAGAACTAAATTTTTGTTCCTGAGCTGTTTTGCCCCAGAGATAATTACTATAAGTAGTACTTTCATTAATATTGTATCATCCTAGAGATTCAAAGATCCTTGAGGAAAGTTTTGGGTAAATTATGCCACTGGACACATCCTGCAGATACTGGACTTCTGGAAAAACTTAGAGTTACTGCTCTGATTATGAAGTTATATATAAAAAATAAACCAAAACAACCGAACTTGAATTTTTTCCTACATTTGAAATATCTTCAATAGTTATTGTGGTTCATAAAGTTCAATTTCATTTAGTATTGTTTATTTCCTAGATTTTTGTTACATATTTTTCCTTTTAGAATACACTAAAACTAGAGCTGTTGTTATAGGGTTACATGAAATCTTTCGATGATTGATAGAGGAGAACAGTCTCAAAGGTTTCAAGACTTTAACCTTTAAGGAAGCAGAATGCTGTGTCTTCTGTAGATCACCTGGGGGGTTTGAACTTCCAACCTTTTGATTAGCCCCTGAACTTTTAATCACTATGCCATAAGTATTGTTTATTGCTTGTTAGAACTGTTTAGAACCATTGAGTGATATTTTAATATTGCTTAAAATGAAGATTCCTTTTTTCCTAATAAATTCTCTGTATCTGGACTAGGGTTAATTGCTCAGCCAGCAAACTCAGTGGTGTTTTCTGTTTTCAGTGATGTGCCTGTAAGTAAAATCTTTACTCTGTTTTAATTAAGAAGCAAACTTGACAGTCAGTACTGTTTTCATTGATTTGCTTTCCTGAGTGAAAAGAGTGCTATATTTATTTTACCCTGGGATTGAAAGGACAAATTTATGCCATTAGTTTGGGAAAAACCATGTGTTAGAGGCAAAATCTATACCATATGTAACTTTAAAGTGGGAAATTTGTACTATTTCAAATATTGACCTTGAAGTACATGTTGTAATGTTTAAGATAGCTTTATGGTTTTAGATTTATTTCCCACTTCCCTCAAATTTCTGTCAGTCGGTCTGTCCCTTAAGTTCTTGGTGCTATTTTGTACATGCTTATGCTGTGGTCATTATAATTTATTGAGTTCTTTCAGCAATTCCCCTTGATTGTAGGTGCTAAGCACAATAGGAAATATATGTGAGCAAAACAGACCAAAATTCCTACTCTTTCTGCATTTATAATTTATTTGTGTGATATACATTGTAAATAAGCATAACAAATAATTAAGTTGTCTAGTATTTTTGGAAGGAGCTTAAGAAAGAAAATAGAGAAATTAAATTTAAGGAAAAATTAAAAATGCTGAGGAATGGGAGAGAAAGTTGCCATTAAAAATATGACAGGTAGACATCATTGAGAGAGATTTATTTGAAAAAAATGCTTAAAGGAGGTGAGGGTGATAGCCAATCAAGATATCCTTAGAATAACATTACAAGCAACAACAACAAAGAGCAGAATGGTGGTAGAGATGTAAAATATTGAAGTATAGGGGAAGAAATATACCAGAAGAGATCATGGATGGCTTTATAGTAGGACTCTTTTATTCTCTATAAGATGGATAGATATTGAATCATTTTAATATTTAATAAAAAGTATTATAGAAAAAATTTACACATATAAAAGTAAAATAACTAGGTACCATATATATATATGTGTGTGTGTGTACACACGCACACACACACACCCACACACACACCCACTCAAGAAGCCCAATTGCACAGTGGTTAAAGACTCAGCTGATAACTGCATGGTCAGCTATTTGAACCTACCAGCACCTCTGGGAGAGGAATGACCAGGTGATTTGCTCCTGTAACTATTACCTTGTTTTCATGTCAATTCCAACTCATGAGCCATAACAGGACTACTCTATAGAGTTTCCTAAGTTCTAAATCTTTGTGGAGCAGATCGTGGGTTTTAAAAATTTTTTTTTATTACTCTTGACTTATTTACAAAGTTTGAATACATTGTTTTCCACAAAAGATCCTTTCCTTTCCATTTTCCTCACCCCACCCACCTGTTGAGTTGTGCAAACCTATGATTAACAGCCTATCCTCCAATCCTTACCCCTCTATTTCTACTTTCTCATCCCACCTTGTATTCTCATATTCATTCTACAATAATGGTTTTGTACAGTATTCATCTTTTTGGGACTGAGTTCACCCAGCATAATGCTCTCCAGTCTCTCTCAAGTTAGGTAATAATTTACAAAATGATTTTTCCTCTGGGTTGCATAGTATACCATCATATGAATGTGACACAACTTCTCAGTCCATTTGTTTGCGATTGGACATCTGGGCCAGTTTCATGTTCTTGTGATGGTGAATAATAATGCTTCTATGAACATTGGCATACAAGTCTCCATTTCAGCCTCAGTTCTCATTTTCTTAGGGTATATTCCAAGTAATGGAATGGCTGGGTCATACGGAATTTCTATGTTCACCTTTTTGAGAAAGCGCCAAACTGCCTTCCAGAGGGGTTATACCATGGTACAGTCCCACCAACAGAGTAAAAGAGTTCCTATCTCATCACATCCTCTCCAACATTTATTTCAACCTTGCTATCCTGTTAAACATTGTCACTGTTACTGGAGTGAGATGATATCTCATTGTGGTTTTGATTTGCATCTCTCTTATTGCCAGTGATTTTGAGCATTTCTTCATATGTCTGTTGGCCATTTGATTATCTTCCTCTGTGAAATTTCCTTCCATGTCTTTTGCTCATTTTGTAATTGGATTATCAGACCCTTTTTTTGTGGAGACCCAGGAATATTCTATAAACTTTGATTATGAGACTTGTCTGATACTTTATTGCCACAATGTTTGTTCCCAGTCAGTAGGTTTTCTTTTCACCCTGTTGGAAAAAGATGAGCACAGGGATTTAATCTTTAGAAGGTCCCATTCACCAATTTTTTTCTTCTTCAGATTGTATGTTTTTGGCTGTATTTGGTAGTCTCTTTATATTTTAGAGTAGGACTTCTAAGCTTGATCCAAGTTTGTCTCTTATAAACTTTATGGTTTTGGGCTTTACTCCCAAGTCTCTTATCCACCTTGAGGTGATTTTTGTAGATGATGGTTTTGAACTGATCACCTTTTGTTTAGCTAAATATGTTTTCACTCCTGTGCCACCAAGACTCCTCTTTCAAGATTACTACCTAGTTTTGTCTTTTAGTGTTGCTATGAGTCCAAATCAATTGACAGCACACAGTAATATTACTCAGCTTTTACATCTTCTCATGGCCAATTTTATTTCCTTTATATCCTCATCCACTTTTTCCTCTTCTATATTTTTTTTTAAATTTTCCCTATTTCCCTTTGGGATGTAACTTTCTAATAAATCTGTCTTTACTTTTTATCTTAAATAATATTCAGTGTATTAATGAATCCATAATGGTTTCATTTTCATCCTTAAAAGTAACAGTTCTTTCCCCCCCTACAATAGTATTATCACATACCTCCCACATCAATTTCTTATTATAGTCAACACATTTTTTTTCTCATAAATGCCATAATTGTGCATTTGCTATTTATATTTTCTTTTAATCAGAATCCAAATAATGTTCACACAATGTAACTGATAACCTTTTCCCTACTTCTGCTTTCCTCTTCTTTCTCTCTGTATGCCTTTTTCTCTTTTTTTAATTTACTTAAGAAACTTGATTGTCCCAAAGAGTTTCTCATGATCTGAATTTTGCTTATAGCATCCTAATGATTTTATGTTACATAATTTTGTCTATGTTCTATAAACTGGATAATTGGACCTAAGAACTTGTTTTAGGTTTGATTGTTTTAAAAAAAATTACCTCATTTTTATTATGCAAATAACATGGTTGTCATACTTTCTCTTTTGCTAAACTTTCCACCACCCCGGATCCAAGATACTTTTTTTATTTTTATTTAATTTTATTATTTTCTGTGTATGTACCATCAAATTGGATCTGACTGGTACTGGAGGAGATTGTCCCTCCTTCTCCAGCAGAGCATCTGGTAGATCAGAACCATGCACTTCTGGGATTGCAGGGCAGTTTCTTGCTGCTAGGCCACCAGCGCTCCCTGGATCCAAGGTATTTTCATGAGGGCATGGTTAATAAAAAAAAAATACTATATGACACATACATTATTTGCATAAAAATAGGATCATTCATAGTTAAGTGTAATTACATCACAGATATAATGTGTGTGTATAATGTGAATGAACTGTGAACCATTAATTCAGTAGAAGTTGCAAAATGATGATAACCTAACTTTTTTTTTCATGTGTTAGCTGGACTACTTCCATAACAAAAATTTACTGGTTATTTAGCAGTATAATTAATGTAGAAAAGGATAAAGTTTGAACCCATTTTTGGAGCCACTGTATCAGTCCGTCTAGTTGAGGGTCATCCTCTTATTTCTTGGTCCTCTCCATTACCAAACATGAGATCCTTCTCCAGGGGTTGACCTTGATAACCTGTCCAAACTCTGTGGGACTTCTAAGCTTCAAACTCTACATTTTTCAAGGCAGCTTTGTCATTCTTTTTTCAGTTCAGATTATGTGTTTTTAATATTATTTGCCAAAACTTTAATTCAAAGGCATCAATTCTTTGCCATCTTTGCCATGCATAAAAGGTGGGATTTTTTTTGTTTTTTAATAAAATTTTTATTTTATACTGATTTACTTACAAAATTCATATTGTTGTTGTTATGTGCCGTTGAGTCGTTTCCGACTCATAGCGACCCTATGCACAACAGCCCTAAACCCTGCTCTATCCTGCGCCAGCCGCACTGCCTCTGACACACCCATCCCGATTACCCCAGTCACTGAATCGATCCATCTCATAGAGGGTCTTCCTCTCCTGCGTTGTCCCTCCACCCTCCCAAGCATGATGTCCCTCTCGAAGGTCCTGTCCCTCCTGGCAACATGTCCAAAGTATGTCAGACGACGCCCCAGAATCCTTGCCTCCAAGGAGTAGCTTGGTTTAATCCTCTCCAAGATAAATGTTTGTTTTCCTGGCAGTCCATGGTACATTCAGTACCCTTCTCCAGCACCACAGCTCAAAAGCATCCACTCTCCTTCTGTCCTCCCTAGTCATTGTCCAACTCTCTGATGCATAACAAGTGATTGCAAATACCATGACCTGTATCAGGCGCACCTTAGTCTCCAGAGAGACACTGTTGCTCCTGAGTACCTTAGAGAGGTCCCTAACAGCAGACTTTCCCATCGCAATACGCTTTTTGATTTCCTGACTGCTGGTGCCAAGAGTGTTGACTGTGGAGCCAAGCAAACTGAAGCTGTGAACACTCTCAATCTCTTCGTCATCCATCCTTATGCTGCCAATTGGTCCAGTGGCGAGAATCTTTGTCTTCTTGACATTGAGCCTTAGTCCATACTGAAGGCTGCAGTCCTTGACCCTTCGCAGCAAGTGCATGAGGTCCTCCTCAGTTTCATCAAGCAGGGTTGTGTCATCTGCATAACAGAGATTGTTAATAGATCTTCCACCAATCCTGATGCCACAATTCTCCTCATAGAGCCCAGCCTCTCGGATAATCTGCTCTGCATACATGTTGAAAAGGTATGGAGACAGGATGCATCCCTGGCGCACACCCTTCCCAATTTTGAACCATGCAGTGTTACCCTGCTCTGTTCTGACTACTGCCTCTTGGTCCACGTATAGGTTTCATATTAGCACAATTAAATGTTCTGGGATTCCCATTCTTCTCAGAGTCAGCCACAGTTTGTTATGATCCACACAGTCAAATGCCTTTGTATAATCAATGAAACACAGATAGACATTCTTCTGGTATTCTCTGCTTTCAGCCAAGATCCATCTAACATCAGCAACAATATCCCTAGTACCACGACCTCTTCTAAACCCAGCCTGGACTTCCGGCAGTTCTCTGCTGATGTGCTGTTCTAATCGTTTTTGGATGATCTTCAGCAGAATCTTGCTTGCATGTGAAATCGATGACACTGTTCTGTAGTTTCCACACCCAGTTGGGTCACCTTTCTTTGGAATGGGAACAAATATAGATCTCTTCCAGTCAGTTGGCCAAGTGGTTGTTCTCCAGATTTCTTGGCACAACTTGGTGAGCACATCCAGGGCAACATCTGTTATCTGAAATACTTCAATTGGTATACCATCTATTCCTGGGGCCTTATTTTTTGCTATTTCCTTCAAAGCAGCTTGAACTTCTTCCTTCATCACCATACGCTCCTGCTCATATATTATTTCTTTAAATTCCTCTGTATCTGCCAATTCCTTTCTATATGCATTGTTTTTTTTCACACTGAATATTTCTAGTTTCCTTTACCCACCCCTCCCTCGACTCATCAAATTGTTCGACCCTGTGATTATCCTCCTGACCATGCTCATCTCTCTGCTCCTATCCTCCCCCCTTGGATCCTCATACAAATTTTATTGGTTATCCTATTTCTACAGTAATTGTCTCATACAGTATTTGTCCTTATGGGACTGATTTAGTTCTCTTAGTATAATGCTCTCCAGTACCTAACAAGTTAGGCAGTGTTTTTCAAAATCATTACTCCTGCATGCTGAGTAGTATTCCATTGTGTGAATGTACCATAATTTCTCAATCCATTCATTTGTAGTTAGACATTTGAACTGTTGCCATATTCTTGTGATAGTGAATAATGCTGCGATAAACATTGGTGTACAAATCTCTGCTTGTGCCTCAGTTCTCATTTTCTTGGGGTATATTCCTAGCAGTGTATATTCCAAGCTGGGTTACATGGAATTTCTATGTTCAGCTTTTTGAGAAAGGACCAAACTGCCTTCCAGAATGGTGGTACTATTGTACAGTCCCATTTAACAATGTGAAAGAGTTCCTATTTCTCCACATCCTCTCCAATATTTATTACTTGCTGACCTGTTAAACTTTGCCACTGCTAATAGGGTGAGATGGTATCTCATTGTGATTTTGATTTGCATCTTTCTTATTGCCAGTGATTTTGAGCATTTTTTCATGTGTCTGTTGGTCTTTTGCAGCCCAAAGCAGTATGTTTGGTTTATTGACTGTTGTTTCCATTGGCATTGATCATGGCTCCAAGTAAAATGAAATTCTTGATATCTTCAATCATTTCTTTATCATGATGTTTCCTATTGATCAAGTTGTGAGGATTTTAATTTTTTTTTTATGTTGAAGTGTAATTATACTGAAAGCTGTATGTAGTCTTTGCTCTTTATCATTAAGTATTGGATGTAGTTTTAAACAAGGTTATGATATCTGCATATTCCTAGTTTTTAATGAGGGGTTTTTTTTATTGCTGAAGCTGAGTTCTTCATATAACCCTACTTCTCAGTTGGACCATATAGACTGGGCAAGTGTGATGGAAAGATATGACCCTCACATAAGCTTTTCCTGCTTTTAAACCATTTACTATCCCCTTGTTCGATTGAAACAACTACTTTTTGGTCTTTTACAGGTTTCACATGAGCACATTAAGTGTTCTGGAATTCCTGTTTTTTTGCAATGTTATCCATAATTTGTTGTGAACCATACAGTTGAATGCCTTTGCATAATCAATAAAACAAAGATAAATATATTTCTAGAATTCTCTGCTTTCAGTCAAGATCCATCTAACATCAGTAATGATAGCCTTCTCTTCTGAGTGGGACTAATTTTTGATAGTTCCCTGTTGATATACAACCAGTTTTCAGCATAATTCTTATATGTAATATTAATGGTATTTTATGGTAATTTCTACATCCTGTTGGATCATTTTTCTTTTGAATGTGTATTTATAAAGAACTCTTCTAGTCAGATGTGCAGGTACCTCCATTCAGAATTTCTTGGCATAGACCTGTGAGTTCTTTGAGCATTGTGTCTTTTTTTTGAAACATCTCAGTTGGTCAATTTCATCAGCCTGTTTTTCACCAGTGCTTTCAGTGCAGCTTTACCTTCTCCCTCAATACCATTAGTTCTTGAGCATGTGCCACATCCTGAAACAGGCGGATGTTGTTTAGTTCTTCTTAGGATGGTGACACTTCTGGATTTTAGGGCTTTTCCCTCTTTGCTTGAGAAATGCCAACTGTGTTTTTCCTTTTTGGTTTCTTAACTCCCAAGATTTTCCTTATTATTATTATTAATTTTTAAACTGTCCTTTGAAACCTTCTGTTTAGCTCTTTAGCTGCTGCATCATCATCATCATCATCATCATCATTTCTTATGTTCACTTTACCTACACTTTGTCCAAGAGAAAGTTTTCAGTCTTTTCTGGTATTCATGTTGATATTTTTTTCTTTTTAATGACCTTTTACTTCTTTATGCATAATGTCCTTGATGTCATAGCACAGCTCAATTGAGTTATTTGTGTTTAATATGGCAAATTTATGCTTGAGATAACCTCTAAATTCAGGTTGGGGTTGTTATTTGTTTGTTTTTATGTCTTGTTGAGTTAGACTATGATTCATACTGACACTGTGCACAATAGCTCTGAACCTTGCTTTATCCTGAGCCAATCTCACTGTGTCTGACACATCCACTCTTGTTACCCCAGTTTTTGTGTCAGTCCATCTCATCCTGGGTCTTCCTCTTCTCTTCTGTCCCTCACCTTTCCAAGCATGATATCCTTCTCTAAAGACTGATCCCTACTGGCTATATGCCTAAAATATGTGAGATGAAGCCTCAAAAACCTTACCTCTAAGGAGCAGCGTGGGTTCACCTTCTCCAGACAGACCTGTTAGTTCTTTTGGCAATCCATGGCCGTTCAGTACTCTTCTCCAGCATCACAACTCAAAGACATCAATTCTTTTTCTGTTATCCTTGGTCATTGTCAAGCTCTCTTATGCATATCAAGTAATTGCAGAGACCATTGTCTGGATTAGGTGCACCTTAGTCTCTTGACTGACCTCCTTGCTCTTCAGCACTCTCCCAAGGTCCCGACAGATTTCCCTAACGCAGTTTTTATTTTGATTTCCTGACTGCTGGTGTGAAGAATGTTGATTGTGGAACTGAGAAAGCAGAAATTGTTAACAATCTCAGTCATTTCTTCATCTGTCATGTTGCTGCCACTTGGCCCAGTGGTGAGTGAGAATTTTTGTTTTCTTGATGCTGAACTTCAGTTCATATTGCACCCTACAGTTCTTGACCCTCTGCAGCAAATGCTTCAGGCCCTCCTCAGTTTCAACAACTAAAGTTGTGTCATCTGCATAACACAGATGTTAATGAGTCTTCCTCCAGTTCCAATGCCACATTCTTCCTCATAAAATCCAGCCTCTCATATGATCTGTGTTGCATACAGATTGAAAAGATGTGGAGATAGGACACATTCCTGACACACTCCTTTCCTGATTTTGAACCATGCAGTGTTTCCTTGCTCTGTTTTGCCAAATGCCTACTGGTCCAAGAATAGGTTTTGCATGAGCATAATCAAGTGTTCTGGGATTCCCATTCTTCTCAAGGTTAGCCCCACATTATTGTGATCCACTCTGTCAAATGCCTTTACGTAGTCAGTGAAACACAGACAGACATTCAAATGGTACTCTGTTTTTGGTAAAGATTTATGTGACAGTCTAAATTGAGTTGGGATAGATACTCTAAATTCAAGTGGGATAGACGTTGGCTCTTGTAGACTTGATTTCCATTTTCCTCATCTTCAATTTGAACTTACATATGAGCAATTGGTGCTCTGTTTGGTAGTTAGTTCTCTGGGTTTGTTTTAACCAATACTGCACTTTTTCAGTTTTCATTCTTGTGTATTCCTTCCAGCAAGTATGCATGTATATTAATAATTTGTGTTCTTGAAAATGGGATTTCCAATGAATAACTCATTGGTCTTGCAAGGTCATTGGTCTTCTGATCCACTGCATTGTTTGTATTAGCAAGTACATATTTTCTAATAATTAATACTTCTTTGTTTCCAGCTCTTAAATTCCAACGACCAGTAATTGTCAGTGCCTATTGATTGCATGTTTAGTCAATTTCAGACTGTAGAAATTTGTAAAAAGTTTGAGTGTGTGTCATCATCTCAGATACTAGTGGTTGCTGTTAAAATTTGAATAATTCTCGTATGAACTGGTCTGTCTTATAGGCATCTGGATATTTTCTAAAATACTATATTTCAAGTTCTTTTTATGATGAATATGACACTATTCCTTTTAATTTGTCACTCCTGGCAGACCATATGATTGTCCCGTAGTAGACCATATGATTGTCCAATTTTAAATGACCAGTACCAGTCCATTCCACCTGACTTATGCCTACAACATTGCTCTTCGAACATTCCATTTTATTTTTCACAACTCCCAATTTTTCATCTTCATAGATGTACACTCCGTGTTCTGATCATTAATGGATATTTGCTGCTATTTCTTCTTCCATGTCATGCCACACTAGCAAATGAAGGTCCCAAAAGCTCTACTCCATCTACATCAAGTGTAGCTCTTCCTCAAGCACATTTTGAGTGCTTTCCACCTTGAGGGAGCCATGTTTTTGTACTGTATCAGACAGTGTTCTGCTATCTGTAAGATTTGTACTGGCCAATTTTTTTTTCT
>NW_006399855.1:8270859-8315549 GCF_000299155.1 Elephantulus edwardii | reverse complement strand
CCCCCCCCAGCAGTAGGTTACCAGACCCTTCATTCCAGTCTGTCTTATCTGGAAGCTCTGAAAAAACTTGTGAACCATAGAAGCTCATAGTTGAAATACTCGTAGCGTAGCCTCCAGCCTCATTGTAGTGTGCAAGCTACAATAGTATATGGCAAACTGACAGAGGAGCGGTGGGTCATCATCCTTATTTTAATGTTCAGATATTCCATTTTTCGCATATAGGTAACAGTTACTAGAGCACATAAGTAGTAAGCCTTCTGAATGATAAATAGCAGTGCAGGATCGATACTTGTTTCTATACTGTACTGCCATGGCAGTAAATTAGAAAAATGTTATCCTAATGTGTACCACTGAAGACTCATGAAGAGTAGACTGAGACAATTAAAAGTGTTGTCTGTACAACACTTCTGGGTGAAAATGGAGAATTGAACCCATGTATCCACTTTTGCTCCCTCCTAGAACCTTACCAAAACAACAATATAGAGATACTTTTGGTGTTTGTTGTAGCTTTAAGATTATAAATTGAATAGAATGAAAAAATAGAGAAGCCTAGAGTGACGAATTCTGTGACATGGGAAAGTAGATGGTGAGATGGTAAACAAGAGACCAGTAAACCCTAGAGGCTCAGACGCAGAACACCAGGCATTTCTGCAAGTAAGAGATGGTTTGAAAATCTAGAGAAGAAAAAAGATGTACAGATTCATTCCCTGACATGATATAACTGCGTGCTGGTTTCTACCAAAGATTAGATGTTCAGAGAGTGAAATAGAGATACTCTGGATTAGAGAGAGGAAGAAAACCAGATTTAGTTTAGAGCGGAAGTGTCATTCTGTAAGGGATTAATGGAGTGTGTATTTACTGGATGCTGACATGTCCAGCCTTCTTCCCACTCTTGGCTTTCATATCACTTGCAGCCAGACCTTCATCTTCCAGTCAAGAGATCAGAGATTTCTCATAAAGATCTAGATGAAATACCTAAAGATACCAACAGCAGGCATTTCCCAACTCACTGATCCTGTTAGATCCCTCTAAATTCAAGCCCCTGGTTCACAATCCTCAGTGACATACTTGAAGTCTCAGTCAGTCCCACTGAATATTTGATCTTCTTCAGAGTTTACTGAAGAAGTGCTGTAGAGAAAGACTAAGTAAGGTACACCCAACTCAACGCATGGCATTTTCAGTTGATTCCTGTGTGTGATAAACTTAGACAGTGAATAAAAAGATTTAAGAAAAATTGATGCCTTTGAATTGTGATGTTGGTGAAGAATATTGAATATCCTTTGTACTGCCAAAAAAAAAAAAAAAACCACCACCAAACTCAACCCCCCAAAAAACACAACCAAACAAATCTCTTTTGGAGGAAGTGCAACTAGGGTGTTCCTTGGAGGCAAGAATGGTGAAGTGTTGTCTCAAATTCTTTCTGCATTTTGTGAGGAGGTGACTGTCCTTGGAAAGAGACATTGTGTTGGGGAAGGGAGATGGTCAGCCAAAGAAATGAAGGCCCTTAAAAGGTAGATTGACACAGTGACTCCACTGTGGGCTTAAGCATGATGGCACAAGATAGGGCAAGGTTTCTATCTCTTGTTCATGGGATTTCTATGAGTTGTAGTCTAAACAGTATTTAGCAACATAAGTCTAAGCAGATAATCAAGGAATACTAGACAGCTGAAGAAAACTTTTAATGTGCAAGAGAACAAAATTAACATACAAAGCAACTTAGATGACGTGGAATCATGCTAGTTCAGAATTGGACATGAAATTATTATTTATATGCTATGAAAATACAAGAAAAATTATAACTGTGAAATAAGAGGATCCTACTTTACAGAACGAAAATATAAAAGAAGAAAAGAGTAGAAAGAACAGAAGTAGCAGTCTGGGACCAGAAAAGTTCTTAAAACTCATGTGAGCACAATGTAAGCTAACATAAAGAAATAAAATCCAGTAAAGTGTTGGAAGACAAGAAAATCATATAGAAATGGGAGAAAAAAATTTTTAAAGAAATAAATATCACACTTATTGCCGTCAGTTTGGAACTGACTTAGCTCTCCAGTGCGTTCTCAGAGACTCTAAGCTACATAGGAGGAAATGGTTTTATCTTTTTTCCTCAGAGCAGCTGGTGGATTCATACCGTCAGAGAGGTGTGTCCTTTAGGATAACAGCTCAACTCCCTATGAACCATGCCACCAGGTCTTCCCTAGTGAGGGAGGAAAAATTACAGACCAAACCAGGAAGGAGGTGCAACATCAGGCTAGTAAAAAGTCCAGAGAAGCTAAGGTCTGAAGACCTAGTAACAGTGAACATCCCTAGAGCCAGACTGTGGTTTTGAAATGATACTTCTCTTTGAAAGAAATTAAAACACCTTAGAAAAATTACTGTTTCTAAGTCCAGTACAGGAACTCTTCCAAGAGTTGGAAGCTGTCAAGACTATTATTGTTAGGTGCTTCTTGAGTCAACTTGGTCTCATAGTGACTCTATGTGCAAAAGTAGTACTTAACAAAATGTTTAGTAGCTTGCCCTACTTCCAAAAAGAGATGAAAATGCACAGATATATGTATTTGTTACAGGGAGCTCTAATGGTGTAGTGGTGAAGAGTTGCACTGCCAACCAAGGCAGGCAGTTTTACCACCAGTTTCTCTATGGAAGAAAGATAGGCAGACTCCTCCTATGTAATTTATAGCTTCTGAAAACCCACTGGAGAGTTAGCTCTGAGTCAGTTCCAACTCAGTGGCACATAACAACAATATATATTTACTTTACTAGTATGAAAAATACATGTAGTTCACAAATAATAAAATGTTGTTGTTGTTATGTGTCATCGAGTCGCTTGTGACTCATAGCAACCCTATGTACAGCAGCCCTAAACTCTACTCTGTCGTGTGTCAATCGCACTGTCTCCGGTACACCCATCCCGATTACCCCAGTCACTGAATCAATCCACCTCATACAGGGCCTTCCCCTCCTGTGCTGTCCCTTCACCCTACCAAGCATGATGTCCCTCTCCAAGGACCGGTCCCTCCTTACAACATGTCCAAAGTATGTTAGACGGAACCTCAGAATCCTTGCCTCCAATGAGCCACCCCGTTTAACCCTTTCCAGGATGAATCTGTTTGTTTTCCTAGCAGTCCATGGTGCCCTCAGTACTCTTCTCCAGCACCACAGCTCAAAGGCATCAATTCTCCTTCTATCCTCCTTGGTCATTGTCCAACTCTCTGATGCATAACAAGTGATAGCAAACACCATGGCCTGTATCAGGCGCACCTTAGTCTCCAGAGAGACACCATTGCTCTTCAGTATTTTTGGTTCCTCATAAACAAAAAGAAAACCAAAAAAACCAACAACTCAGAAGGGAGCTTTGGTTGTCTAGTCCATAGGAAGTTGAACTCCTAACCCAAAAGTGGCACCTCCCTGCAAGATATTTAGCATAAAATTGACAAATAGAATAAAGAACAGTATTTTAATTTCTGGTAGCCATGGAATACTTCTGTTAAAATTTTCTGAACTTTCATTTGCATTCGTTGTTATGTGCTGTCAAGTCATAACTACCTCATGGTAACAGATCTGAACTTTGCCCTATCCTATGCCAGTCCTCACCATCAACAGCATTCTCAAGTCCATTGTTACAGTCCCATATCAGTCCATCTTGTTAAGGGTCTTCTTCTCTTTCTCTGATCCTCCACCTTTACATCATAATGTCTTCTTTAAGGACTGACCCCCCCCTGACAAAATTCCCAAAGTATGTGAAATGGAGCATCCCGTTACACTTCCTTGAAGACAGACTGGTTTGTTCTTTTTTTTTAAATTTTATTTTTTAATTTATTTTATTTTATTTTTTTGTGCGTGTACCATCAAATCGGATCTGACTGGTACAGGAGGAGATTGCCCCTCCTTCTCCAGCAGAGCATCTGGTGGACAGACTGGTTTATTCTCTACCAAGATTACGATTCATAGCCAAATTAAACCAGAACTTACAGAAGAATATTGTTTTCTATTTCTCTTTGTGTTAATGAAGGATACATAATTGAAACAACAATATATTCTGTTTCTCTTTGTGTTACTGAAGGACACATAATTGAAACAGCGATATATATGTTGGAACATCACTCATTGGTCAGTGATATGAGCATTTTCTTTACATAGTTGAATATTGTCTTTGAATACTAAAAGAGTACTTCCTCACAATTTTCATGCTGTCTACATCGGAATGGCTATTGATACAACAAACTTAAATTTAATCTACATTTTCTTTATTATTTTAAGTCTAGACAATAAACAAAACGATAAATCTTGCCATGTTTTATAGTATTTGCTGATTCCTGTGATGTTAGTACACCCACATTTAAGAGCAGCTTGTGAATTTGAATCTCTGATCTTTCAGTTAACAACCCAATGTTTAACTTATAGCATCACCAAGGCACCTTGGGTTTTATGTGTTAATTTAATTATACATTTATATGACTTAAAGGAGCTCTGGTGGCCTAGTCAGTACAGAGTTGCACTGCTAAACCCAAAGTTATGTCTCTCTAGAGGTTCAAATCCACCAGTAGTTCCATGAGAGAAAGACGGGCAATCTCTTTGTACAATTTACAGCCTCAGAAACCAGTGGAAGGCCAGTATATAATGTAATTTTATTTGGTAGTGGTGTATCTGTGAGAGATCATTTTGCAAATTTTAAAAAATAGATTTAAAAATCTTATTTAAATAAATAAGTCTAAATTCTTTTTACTAAGGGAAACTTGCCCTGAATCCTTTGTAACAAAGTAAAACAAGTAATGATTTCTGTAAAACAAGTAATGATTTCTTAGTTTTGGTTACTTTTTGAGGAATATCTGTGTAAGTCAATGAAAATCATGAAACTAAGAGAACTGTCTTACACTTTTAGCTCACTAGAATGAAGGTAGATGGTGCCTTGGATTTAGTAGTGTTTAATAATAATAATAATAATAAATAATGATAATATGATATCATTATTAAGAGTACCTTGAATACTGTAGATTTCCCAATCAGTGTTCTGAAGTTTCTTTGAATTTACTTTTGAATCTACTTTGATTCTACTTTTTCTTGTTTGAATTACAGTTAGTGATTATTTCTGAAGTGATGTTCTTTAAATAGTCATTCTGGTGCCTCAAATAAATGGATGTGAACCCTAAGGAAGAGGAAAGGAAAAACAAAGATTAATTGAATTAAAATGCAGTATCTTCAGTAAGCCATAAAACCTTCTTTTTGAAACTGTGTCTTTCCTATCACAGGTACTTAGTTTTATCCCATTAGCAAGTTAGAACTGTTTATCACCACAGCTCTCCTCCACGATAAGTCTAGGAGGGAGTTCTTTGGAATTGGAGGAGGAATTGGCAGGATGCCTGCTGAATCGCAATGGGTACTCCCAGAGAGGAGGAAGCTTGGTGCCGCAAAGTCTTTGGAACATTCAAGTAGACACTGGATAGTGTATTATTTGGTGGATTGTCACAGGACTCTACCCAGACTTGTTTTAAAGTTTTAAAAGGCATTTTGATTTTATGTTGCTTGAATTCTTCATCCTATTTGTGAGTTATTTCATGAAAGGGTAATTGTATTTTTATTTGAGGGAAATAATGACTTTTTTCTTTCACACGAGTATAAATATCATCCAAGGAAAGGTCTTAACTTTCTCTTAGCTTTTTCACATGATTATTTACCTCAGTATCTTAAGTGATGTTTTTGTTAAGGTTAAGAAAGAAAAAGGTAGGTGAAAATGAGAGAAGTTATGAAACTCCTATTAGCTTTCTAAACTCATTGGGGGGGGAAATGCTGATTTTCAGCTAACTCACATTCAGTGCTCTTTTCAGCATTTCTGAAATTCCCCTCCTCCCGCCCTTCAACCTTGTCAGTTGAGTTCTTTTAGGTAGGTAGGAATAGGAAGCAGTGTATTTTGTATGTTTATGGGGCTGACATACTACAAATAGATTTGAGTGACTTTAGTAGCATATTAACTTTTGAGCTTTGTTTCATTGCACTTGAGAACATGAAATCATGTTTTAATTTATATCCCACAGTAGAAAAGCTCCAACAGCAAAATAACCCCGTTTTTTTCAAAATAATAGTTGACCTGATTGGTAAAATGAATCACTGACCTTTCTTTCTCAAGGAATTTTAATACTGGATAATAAAATCTTTATCTTTATTTCAAAGCCATAGGCTTATAAATGATCAAAAATTAGTAATGTTAAAAGCAATTTCCAATACTTTTAATAATTTGGATTTTAGTTCTGTCACTGTATTTTTTTATTTCATTTTTCTTATTAGCACCCCCTGTTTGAGAATTTTTTATAAAACAGTCATTTATGCCAGCTGTGCTTTTTTCGCTATCCTTGGCTTAAGTAGTTTTTCCATTGGTTAGTTAAGAAAACGTCAGACTTTTTTTTTTTTTTTTAGTGTGGGTGCAAACTAGGATACTCACCAGGAGTCAGGAAAACAGTGTTGACCGTGGAGCCGAGCAAACTGAAGCTGTGAACAATCTCGTCAGACTTTTTTTTTTTTTTTTAGTGTGGGTGCAAACTAGGATACTCACCAGGAGTCAGGAAAACAAACTAACACTGATTACTAAATTCCTAACTGTGTCATGTTGAATAGATATTGTGAGTTTATTTACTAAATTCTGTCTTTTAGTTTGTTTTGATTCTTAAGACATCTATTATTAATTAAAACTTACATTAGGAGTTGCAAGTCTGACGCAGATACACAACATATTTAAAGCATTGTCTAGGCTACAGTCAAATGTCAAGTATATGTAGCAACTATTAATTGTTTCAATGTCAGCTTTTCCATTGTCAGCTTATCCGGTATATGATAGTTTATTTATTTTGTTAAAAAGGTATTAGTTAGCATATAAGCATTCATATACATTACATTTTGCACATATACTTCATGTTTTATCCAGCCATTGGTATACATTATATGTCATAGAATTAATTGCCATTGCTCTATGCCTAGGGAAAAAATGAAGAGTTCATGAAGTTCTCCTTTTGGCTTTGCTGCCTCCTGTCTAAACTAGTCCCTTTCAAAGAATAGTGTGAGGTATAAAACTGGATGACTCCAGAGGGTAAAGGAATGTGAAATAAAGTCCAATCCTGTACCCTCCAGAATAGTTAAAACAAGTTATTGATAATACAGAAGAGGAATTTTGACTGAAAGTGATGAAACCTTTTAGTCCACTAATTTTAAGATGGATGGTAAAATATAGGCATAAGAAAAAAAAAATAGCATGCTGAGGTTTTTTTAAAAAAAGTAATAAAACTTTGATCTCTAATGGCTTCAGATGGTACTTCATTTTGAAGGCATGATATCAGATTTCAACAACATTTGACAGTATGGCTATAGCACTGGGCATTTGCTCTGTAAGTGGAGTTTAGGTACTAAAGTTTAAGGATGAACCAGCTTTGCTACATTCTGTACTTATTGCTTCAAATACATAATTTTAATTAATTAATCCTCACAACTACTCAAGAAAGTAGATATTAATATCCTTATTTTAGATTTAAAAATGGAGGCATAAAGAAGGTAAGCTATTGTCTGAAACCACACATTATGTGGCAGGGCCAAGTTTTGAAGCCAGTTTTGTCTGACTGCTCTTGTGCCTATTTTTAATGTTTATGAATTAATCTTACATTTGAGTTATATTTGAGAATGAATGAGGAGAATTCAGAAAATGATGATTTTCTCCCTATTTAATTTACTGAGATGTGTTGATAGGAATGATACCCGACTCTGCCATGTGTACGTGTTTAGGTATAGCTTACTGTGCTGTTTGCCACTTTGCCTTCCTCAGATCTTTAGTCATGTATCATTTCCTCATTAAGGCCTTTCTAAGACACCTTATTGAAAACTGTAACAATCTACACAGCCAATCCTACTTTTTAAAACCATGCATTTTTTTTTACTTCCATCCATATTTTTATTGGTATCTTTATAATTAGTCTCATAAATTGTGCTTTATTCATATACATAGTAGTTTTTTTTTTTTTTTTTACGAGGTCAACCTAATGTATTTTTTTTTAATTTAGTTTGTTTTTATGAAATGTATTCTGCGTTCCTCTATTGTTGTTTATTGTGAAATTGGGTTTTCAGAGGCAGTTAATTGTAGGGGAAGAGATTGCCCATCCTTCTCAGAGAATGTGGTGGATTTGAACCTTCGTGATTTCAGTGCAGCTTCTTGCCACTAGACCACCAATCACCAGACAGGGACTTTCTCCTTAGCCCATTTCAGATTTGGCTAGGAGAATAAGGGACCCTGGAAACCCATATTCTAACTTTCTCAATTACTAGTTGCATATTTGAGATAGAATTGCTTACTGTTTATTGGCTTGTTCTTACCTCCTTCATCCCTACTCCCCACTCTTTGTCTTGGCTAAATAAAAAAAACAAAACAAAACTTTAGCACATCCTCTTAAAAGTATAATTTGTATAAGTAATTGATAGCTAATATGAACAGGTACACAATGAACTAGTCATATTGTTCCCAAACTGATGCTGTGGCCCCCTATTCACATTGTCACTTTTCAGAGATGCCACAAGATATTTTAAATTTTCAAAGGAAACAAACACTTGACAACCATCAGATGTTATAAAAACTATTGGCTCACTACAGTTTATAGTTTCAAATTAGATCACATTAAATTTCTTTTGATGATGTCCTGTTGTTTGGAGCAAGGGGTTTATTTAGTGGTTAATTGTAAGATAAGACAAGGACCACACAAAAATTTCATTGTTAAAATGGACATGATAGCTGCGGTCAGTCTGACTTCAAGTTCGAGATTATGCAGTGTTGACAAGTTTACACATTTAATCAGTAAGTAGTAGAGTTATTTAAAAATGAAAGACAGTTTTTCCATGTTATTTGACTGTCTCCTAAGTTGTTAGGACAGAAACACTTGAGTTCGTGCTGAGCTACTTAATAAATGGTACTATTAGACAATTCTCCTTACTCTCATAGATCATGAAAAAATTATTACAGCCCTTCAGGGAACTGTAAGGTGCTCTGGTTGCCTACTGGTAAGAAGCTGTACTTACAGTCCTGATCACACCTGATTTGAACCTTCCAGCTGATCCAGGGAAGAAAGACCGACAGTGTCTTCCTGTGTGATTTTACTGCCTCTGAAAACTCAGGGTGAGGGGCAGCTATGGGTCGGTTCTGCTCCACAACAAACAACACACCTACACCAGGGCACTGTTAACTGAGAAAGTTTAGGTCTTTCAGCCTGTCTGATAAAACAATTTGTGATAGTATAATCAGCAACAATTTGTGGGGAGAGAGATAACAATCAAGAGACACTATATATGCCTTTATCAACCCTGGGGATTTTCTAAAACTTCTGTTTAAATCTGATGTTGCTCAGTGAATTTTTTCCCCCTCAGAGTTCCATTTTAGAAGTGTATTCCATGTGTATTCCAAGTGTATTCCATGTGTATTCATGTGTATTCCACAAAGCTCAAGGAGTCGTACAGAGCCCTAGGTTAGTACTCAACTCCTTCTTTGTATGTTTGGTTTTTGAAAAGTTTGTTCTGATTGAACACTCAACATTTCTAAAGCCCAGTTAAGTGCTTGCTGCAGAGAGTCAAGGACTGCAGCCTCCAATATGGATTGAGGCTCAATGTCAAGAAGACAAAGATTCTCACCACTGGGCCAATTGGCAGCATCAGGATGGATGGTGAAGAGATTGAGATTGTTCACAGCTTTAGTTTGCTTGGCTCCATAGTCAACACTCTTGGCATCAGTAGCCAGGAAATTAAAAGACGCAGGGCTGTTGTACATAGGGTCGCTATGAGTCGCAAGAGACTTGACGGCACATAACATAAAAAAAAAGGCGTATTGCCATGGGAAAGTCTGCTGTTAGAGACCTCTCCAAAAAACTGAAGAGCAATGGTGTCTCTCTGGAGACTAAGATGCATCTGATACAGGCCATGGTCTTCACAATCACTTGTTATGCATCAGAGAGTTGGACAATGACCAAGGAGGATAGAAGGAGAATTGATGCCTTTGAGCTTTGGTCTTGGAGAAGAGTATTGAGGATACCATGGATTGCTAGGAAAACAAACAGATTCATACTGGAAAGGGTTAAACCAGGCGGCTCCTTGGAGGCAAGGATTCTGAGGCTCCGTCTAATGTACTTTGGACATGTTGTAAGGAGGGACTGGTCCTTGGAGAGGGACATCATGCTTGGGAGGGTGGAGGGACAGAGCATGAGGGGAAGGCCCTTTATGAGGTGGATTGATTCAGTGACTGGGGTAATCGGGATGGTGTATCGGAGACGATGCGATTGCCACAGGACAGAGCAGAGTTTAGGGCTGTTGTATATAGGGTCGCTATGAGTCGCAAGTGACTCCACGACACATAACAACAACAAACAACTCTGCATTGACTCCTAACTGACATGGGGGTTTGGAGACTATAAATCTCACAGGAGGAAGATCGTCCATTTTTCTCCTGAAGGGCTTCTCTGATGGATTCACCAGAGAGGTGCCCACTTGGAGTTAGCAGTGAAGCTCTCAATGAACTAGGCTGCCAGAGCTCGCCAACCCCAGTAAAGACATTGCCAATGCTAGATGTTTAAAATCTAAAGGTTCTAGTTACCTCTTTTAGGAATAGTCTTAGAATCTTAGGAGTAAAAAATTGAAATGATTTACTAGGTTATTTTACTGCATCTATCATAACTTTTTTCTCCCTCCAGAAGTATGGTATACATTGACTTATACAATGAAATTGTTTTATAGAGAGATATTTCCCTTTCGTTTACCTTTTTTTTTAAATAAAACGTCTTTATTGCAATTAGAGTGAAAGGTTATAGCCTCAATACTATTAGGTTACTCAGTGGTGTAATTGACACAAAAACAAAAAATAAATTCATTGTTGGATTTATTACAACTCATAGTGACCCTGTATGTTATTGAAAAATACTATTCCACAGAGTATACTTGGGACAAAGTGCAACCAGGGTGTTCTTTAGAAGCAAGGGCCGCAAAGCTACTTTAGGAGAGGCTGGTCCTTCTCGGTAAAGCTCAGGGTCCATGAAAGAGAAGAAGAGCCTTAGGGAGGTGAATTGACACAGTGGCTGTAACAGTGGGCTCGAGTATACCAGAGATGGTAAGGATGGTACTATGGATGGTACCATGGATGGTAAGGCGAGGTCAAGGTTCAGATTTCTTGTTCCTGGTGTCGTTATGAGTCCTCCCACAAAGGACCTGGTGGATTTAGGACACATGCCTTTGGGATTATAGGGCAGCTTCTTACCAGTAGGCTACCAGAGCTCCACCAAGCTACTCAAGGAATAACCTCTCCTAAGAACATGCCCGAAGTATGTGAGGCGAAGCTTTGTCATCTTTGCCTGCAAAAAGCACTCTTGCTATACTTTCTTCAAAACTTCTGTTCTTTTGACAGTTAATGTTGTATTTGGTATTCTTTTTTCCAGTGCTACAGCTCAAAGGCATCAGTTCTTCTGTCATCCTTACTTATTGTCCAGCTCTCAGATGCATAGCAAGTGGCACAGATCAGGCACCCCTTAGTTTTCAGACTGATATCATTGGTCCTCAGTAATTTGGATAGGTTTCTTACAGTTTGATACCTTAAAATATATCAGGTTCATCTTATACATTTCTTAACCTCAGAATTAGCCATGTCATTAAAAAGCCTTGATTTTTATTTCTATTCTGTAGTGTTAAAGTGTTTTTGATAGTTTTATGTTTTCTGTTATCTCTTACAAATATCCTTCCATGTCTTTGATCTCCTTTGTTTCTGATGGGAAACCAACTCTTTTTTTTTGGTATATATTATTGTCCATGTATGTGATGTGTCTGTCTTTTTCTGAGATATCTGGTTGTTTTCTTGAGATTCTCTGGCAGTGCTCTCCATTCTCCACTTCAGATGACTTTATTTTTCTTTCATCTCTTTTACCTTTGTTTGGCTTAAGCTGGATCCTAACTCCTAGGGAGGTTTTCCTCACTGTTGAGCCCTGTTCTGGAAGGGTACCCTAGGTAGTGGTACAGTAATTGGTGTGTGTGATCATCTGGAGCAAAAGAATAAGGAAAGTCAGGAATAGGATATGGATAACTGCCACCTTCAGCAGAAGAATAGAGGTTTAAATGGTACCCAGCTACCATTATTTTGATCAAAGATTTTGTAGTGGAATTCTGACAATTTACACACTGTGTCACCAGGGATCCTACAAATGCTCATAGATTCTCTAGACTTTCTGGAGCCACAGAGGGTGAATGAACCTCTCAAACTCTTGTCCTGAGGTAATCTTTGACTTTTAAACCAAAGATACCCCTCAGAGTAATCTTAAAACCAAAAATTAATTTACCTTAACTTGTGAAAAATACCCACCTTGAACATTATGCCTTTTTAAAAACTACCAGTCAAAGTGGCAGTAGCCCCTTGAAAAATTAGAGAGAAACTTTTTAGTGGGCAGTGAGTTTATGTTAATGAGGAGTAAGCAACTTAAAAATAAAAAAGGGTGAGAATGGTTGCACACTGTAGGATAGTACACCTCCTCTCTCACTTTATTTATAATTGTACTACGTTGTAGAATAGTTAATCTAGGTAAAAACATGTATGTAAGTTGTTCTTATTTGTTCCTTTTCCCCCAAATGAGATCAGATCATTCAGACTGTTTGCTTTTGTTTTCCTATGTGTATCTTTCACATACCTTGTCCTATTGACAACAAAGTGTTCTGTATGTAGGTGTGCCATAATTAATTCACTAATCCCTCTGCTGACATTTAGTTTGTATAGAATTTTTCACTGCTTTTAACAGTACGTCCGTTGACATCATTGACCACACATCTGTTTATAATTTCTGATGATTTCTTTGAAATTTGTAGAAGTGAAATTGCAAAATTGATTTAAGAGTTGCCATAAATTGTCGTGATTTTGATACATATTCCAGACACCTCTAGAAAAGTTCTGTGTGAATTCCTCCTACTAGGAGTTTTAGAATGTGTAAATCCGTAGGCCTACATAAGTGGGCATTATAATTCTTTTATTTTTTAATGATTTTATTTCTTTTGTTATTGTTAATACTATACACAGACAAAAATTCACCAGTTCAGCAATTTCTACATGTATTCTAGCAATATTGATTACATTCTTTAAGTTGAATAACCATTTTAACTTTCATTTTTGAGTTATTTCTCTACCATTGACATAAATTCACTGCCCTCCCTGTCTAAACTTTAGTTTCTGGCAATTTGATCCCATGGAAGTCATTCTTAAGAGAATAAATACTATCTCAAGCCAGACATTTCTTTTTTTTTAATTTGTTAAAACAAATTATTTGGTTTTAAGATGACTTCAGGAAATATATTTGTCTTAGGGCCTAAAGGTTATCTCAGGGTAGTAGTTCCAGAGGTTACTCTACCCTCCATGGCTCCAGGAAGTCTAGAATCGACAGGAATTTGAAATCCTGTTCTGTATTTCCCCCCATCTGACCCAGGATTCTTCTATGGACTTTTTGATGAAAATGTTTATCAGTAGGATCAGGGCACCATCCTGTTCTTCTGGTCTCACAGCAAAGGAGGCATTTATTCATGGAGGCAGTTATCCACAATTCTGTCTTGCGACTTCTCCTTCTGTTATTCCAGGTGAATAGAGTTAAATGATAGCACCTTACCTGGCCACTTGGAAGATGTTTAGGATCTCAGACGTTTAAGGTCACAGTGCACATGGTAGTAGAACAGAAGCTTTAGACAGGTTAGCTGCCCAATTCATGAAATCATGACCATAAGTCATCTTAAGTCTCCAAATCGGGAAACCAAATCCCATAACATTTCTCCTTTTCTGATTGACTTTTTCCACTCTATTCATTCTCAAGCATATGCCAAAATTCAGTTTCTCCTCTGGCTGTGTAAGATACCATGTGCCATATTTTGTTTATCCATTCACCTGTTAATGAGCATTTTGATTGTTTGCACGTTTTGGCTCTTGTGAATAATGCTGAGGTGAATGTTGGTGCACAAGTGTCTGAGTCTGCTTTTCAAGTTGCTTGGGCTCAAATCCTCTTTTTAGTCTAATTCCTCGTTTGGATTAGCTCAGAGAAGAACTAGTTCTTAAGAATTTAAACTCTACAATTTGAAATCCTGTTCTTTTAAGTTTAAATATAAGGATTTCAAGTGTTACTTCCTCCTCCTTTTTGAGGGAAAGATGGTAAGGGATAAGAAAGATAGGCTCTACTATCAAATAAATACTATGGTGGGTATCAAAAGGGGAAAATAAAATATCTCTGAACTTGCTGTAAGGACTTATCTTTTGCCCTGCTTCTGTTGACGAGAAGCATATTTTGAACATATGAGTGCAGTTGTTGGTTGCTAAATGTAAGTGTATTCCAACTCCTGGTGAGCCAGGATATGACAGCAGGAAGCGTGCTCCCGCAGTGCGCTGTCTTCACAGTCAGCTGTCTGCTTGAGTCCGTTGTTGGGCCACTGTGTATTTTGGAATGGCATTTGGAAGCAATCTAGGGAACATGTCTTCTAGCACTGTAACAGACAACATTTTTTTGTGATCCAAATTTTCAGAATGAACCACCAGTTAGTCTTCCTAGACCATCTTTGACAAGAAACTCTGCTATAATCTGTCTATATTGTATGTGACCCAGCTAGTGTTTTAAATACTAGTGGCAGAACTTCTAGCAGCATAGTAACAGGCAAGCCACAACTGTCCAACAGACTGATAAATGAGTGGTGAGTGAGTTTTTTTTTAATTCATTTTAATGAAAGTTTACAGAGACTTAGGGTTTCCAGTCATTCATTGTTGCACTTTTCTCCCTGCCTATGCCCTCCCTCAAGTGGTGAATGTTTATGAATAGAAAACACCAATCAAAAATATTGGTGATTGGATCCATTCCTTTTTGTAATCCTTTACACTCTCTTCTTTAATTCTGAACTTCTTTTACTCTACTTGAAAACTTCCATACATCAAAAACCAGTTCTGAGCTTTTCAGAGTGCTTATTTTTAAGCATTTTTTATTCCTTATATTTTTACTTCTAATGTAAATTTCTTGCTACTTTTATGATTATTTTTGTTGCCTCTATTCTAGTGATCAATTTGAATATACTTATTAGATAATGTTGGTATTATCTAGTAAAAATTTCTCGTGGTTATTAGAAAATATTTTTTGTGATATAAATTTTATTTACCTATTTAATCCCATTGTAAAATTAGAAATATAAGTTGTGTTTAGTGAGAAATGGTGGTCTTTTGTTGGAGAAGAGTCAGACTGATAAACTTTATTGTTATGTGCGGTCAAGTTGACTATAACTCATAGTGACCCTATGAACAAGGTATTTTAGCTTTCTGCTGTCCTGTGCCATCCTCATTATCTGGGGTATGCTTGACCACCATGTTACAGTCACTTTATCATTCTGTCTTGTTGAAGGTCTTCCTCTCTTTTGCGGACCTTTCCAGGTGTGATTAATGTCCTTTCCCAAGGTCTGGCCCCTGCCAACAACATACCCAACTACATGAGGTGTAGCTTCACCATCCTTGCCTTCAAGGAGCAACTTGGTTGTATCCATTCCAAGACATATTTGTCCTTTTGACTGTCCACTGGCTATATCATACTCTTCTCCACAATGCAGAAGCCATCAATTCTTCTTCTGTCATTCTTAGATGACATCATCCAATTTTCAGATGCATAACAAGTAATTGAAAAATCGTTGCTTGGATCAGGTGCACCTTAGTCTTTAAACTGACATTACTTCTCAGTAATTTGGAATGGTCCCTGACTACAAACTTTTCCCAGTGCAGTATTGTTGTTGTGTATCACTCAGTTGGTACCCACCCATAGCAGATCCTCTGGCAGATTTTCAGAGGCAGTTATTTACACAGGAAGAGATTGCCCACCCTTCTGCAGGGGAACAGCTGGTGGATTTGAACTGCATAGCTTCAAGATTACAGTGCAGCTTCCTACCATTTCCTGACTGCTGGACCAAGGGTGTTGCCTGGATTCATGCTCGATGAAACCATTGCCAATTTCAATATTTTCCCCATCTATCATGATGTTAACTGTTGGCTCAGTGGTGAGGATTTTTGTTTTCTTGATGTCGATATGTAATCCATAGTGAAGGCTGTCGTTTTTGATCTTCTGCAGCAAATATTTCATGTCCTCACTTTCAGCAAGCAAGTGTCCTCTGTATAACAGATTGTTGATACATTTTCCTTTTTTCTTGATGCCAGATTCTTTTTATAAAGTCCAGTACTCTTCTTCCTTAAAAGTGTATAAGCCGCTCTCGGATCCTCGCTTCCAACATGACGAAGAAAAGGAGAAACAACGGTCGTGCCAAAAAGGGCCGCGGCCACGTGCAGCCTATTCGCTGCACGAACTGCGCCCGGTGCGTGCCCAAAGACAAGGCAATTAAGAAGTTCGTAATCCGAAATATAGTAGAGGCAGCTGCTGTCAGGGACATTTCCGAAGCGAGTGTTTTCGACGCCTATGTGCTTCCAAAGCTCTATGTGAAACTGCACTACTGTGTGAGTTGTGCCATTCACAGCAAGGTCGTGAGGAACCGTTCTCGTGAAGCCCGAAAGGACCGGACACCTCCACCTAGATTTAGACCTGCAGGTGCTGCCCCACGACCACCACCAAAGCCTATGTAAGGATTTGATTCCTTAAAAGGCTGAAGAAAAAACTCGTCTGAAAATAAAATGGAAATTACACTTTTAAAAAAAAAAAAGTGTATAAGCCTTCTGTAGCAGCTGAATTCGCCCCCTTTCTGTTTACAGGTGCCTCCATCATTCTCCCAGTAACCATCTCCCCACCCAAGATGTGCGCTAATCTCACCTGACAACTACTTATGGTTGCTTAGTTCTTGATCTCCTTCTTCTCTCCCCCTCTACGTGTTTGAGTTGTAAGAATATATTTATTTTAGATTAAAAGATGTTATCTCTGAGTTACTCAAATCCTTATATTGTGTTTATTCATCACTTAAAAATCTTTAATACAAAATATTTTAGCCATGTACTGTAATTGGAAGCCCAGTTTCTTGAATTCAGTTATTTCAAAGATGTAAGTTCCACCAGGAAACTTTTCAAGTGTCAGATTAAGAGTTTATTTAATTTTAGAGTGTGACAAGCTAAATTTTATTATTTATATTAAAGAAGGGTAGAAAATGTTGCATGTCTTGGTCTTCCTGGCTTTCTCTTCCACACAATGTTGTACAATTACCAGTAGAGGGCACTGTTGTAACATGATAGTCACTTTAAAACAATTGATTCACCAACTCTTTGCAGTTTGGAAAGTGTTTTTAAAAGCAATGTACTCTGTGTAATTAAAATCAGTTCCCTGTATAATTAGCAATGGAGCCTTATTCTTTGTGGCAAAGTTTGTAGATGGCGCTATTTTTTTAAAACCTCTACTACTCTGTACCTAATGCCAAAAACCGTTGACCATTAAAATATAGACATTTGTATTGCTGTTTATCAGTATGAAGCAGTATTGTAGCTGGAAATATATAAAATTATTATGTTTTATTTAGGTACTCTGAGTAAATTATTCAGTAAGAAAACATTTAAAATCCTAGTTCTAGGTTAAGAAATTAGCACAGTTAATATGCTATAATATCTTGTGTTTAGGTGCTCTGAATAATAATAGAGCACAGGTAACTTGCAAGCTTTTTGAAAACGTATTTGCATTAACATGCCGCTTAAGAAAACTATTGATCTGCTTAGAAAATGGCTGTATTTAAAAAAAAATTTCCTTAAAAGCATACAATGTTGGTACAGATATCTACTATAACTCAATATTAAAGTGCAGATAAAATTATACCTCTCTTTCTTTGAGGACCAGAAATGTTATATAAAATGACAGCAAGTGTGTATTCACTGCCAGACTTCTTTGAGAAATGTTTAGGGATGGAGAGGTTAGAGAGAATTGTAGGTCATATTTTAAATTGTTAGCAGTATGATTTACAAAGTAAAACTTTATCTTTAAATCCCATAGTCTCCATAAGTGGTTTAAAAAGAAGAAACATAATTATTATTTCAAGCCACATTATAGGTTTTTCATGATGTAATTGTCTTTATAGTAAAAATTACTTGTTGTAATATTTTTTAAATTTTATGATTTAATCTGTAATTTGTGAGCCAAAAATATTTGAGAAACAGGAAGCTTAATGACTTAATTTTTAAACCTATATTTGGTAATCCATGTGAAATTAAGGAATTGGGCTAACCTTTTAAAAAATTTGTTTCTTTGTGGAATACTTAAAAGTTTAATCAACTCTGTTGCATTTATTTCTTTTTTTCTCAAACAGGCCTTTATTTTAAAAGATTGAAAAGGGCTTCCATTAGCTTGCTTTGTGTATTATAGAAAGCACATAAACAATTTAGTATTTATTTTGCTTTCACAAAACAAATACAGGAGTAAAATTTGAAAGACTAGTAAAATCATTAGAGAAGTTACATTTTAATTTTTAAAAATATCTAGACATATTTTTTAATGCATTAGTTACTGTGCTAAAACACTTGAGCTATGTTTTAGATAGTTTTGTGATATTAAAGTAAAACGCTAGGCTGAAAATTAAATGCACTTTGAGCAAGCCTTATGTCACTTCCTCCCCAAGTTTCTTGGATGCTATGGATTTCCTCAAGAAGACATTCTAGTTCTTCCCCCCCCCCCGTGCCCCCCCTTTCTCATGTAGTCCTATCACCTTTGACTTTGAGGTGCCTCAGAGAACAGGTGGAGCTCAGGTGTTTTCAAGAATCATCTAGACAGCCAAATACTACCACAAAAAGACTGTACTAATTTCTTGGCTACAGTATGTACAGTACTATTTATCTATAGATGTAAAACTTTTGCTTTCTCATTTCTTATTACTCATGTAAGAATCAAATAGTGCTACACTTCTTTACATCATCTTGGTACCTATTATCTCTGTGTTTCCCCCACCCCCCACCCCCCAGGGTCCATCACAGGTTTTAGTCTAGGTTATTTGTATTAAGCAAGGTCAAGATAAGTTTTATCTCTGCAGATAAGTCAAGTGCATTAGGATCGATAGGTAATAGTAAAATGCACTGAAAATATTATTGCCAAGCTCCTAATGAATTTTTAAAGCTTGTGAGCTTGTCATAAAATATGCCTCTTTTTGTTTTTATTAATTTGATTGGAGCTTTAAAGTGCAATTAATTTTACAGACACTTTGTAGCAGAGAGGAGAAATTTAGGAACAGATTGATGTTTTTAGAAATCCTTACCTCTATATTTAAACCTACACTGACAGAGTTTTAGAGATAGGTTTGTTGCTTTTGCTTTTCTTTTTTAAAGAACTATGGTAAAATTTATAAATTACAACTATAACTTAAGGTTTGAGTAAAGATAATAATTTTATGAAGCTTATACATATATCTTACTCATGAACTTCCTTAAATATATCAACTGTTAAGAGATAATCGTATTTTAAAAAGACCTCATGTACCAAGGGATGATTATTAGTATTTTTAATTACTTTAGAATTTTCATTCTAATTTGAATATGCAAATAATAGCTACCTACCCACATACCTGTCTTTATTTAAAGGACAAACATTTCTAACATTTTTTTTAAAAATGATAATATTTTCATTGAGGTCTATGACTATCTAAGAAAATGACCATGAACATAAGAGAAATGTTGGATTTTTTTTTTCTTCTTCTTCACTTTCTGGGTTTAATTACACAGGATTCTCCCCTCTCCCAGATCAACTTCTTACAAATATCTCAAAATATTAAAAACACATATACTAAAGAAATTATGTATTGAGCTCAAGAAAAAATTTATTTTTTAATAGTACTATTAAAATAGCCTTTCTAAACTTGATGAAATTATGGATTCAAATTATGTGGTGCTTATTTATATTTATTTATGCTTCTTAATTGTCCACAATATGTTGTTTCCTTCAGAACTCATCCATATATTCCAGTTTGTAAGTTTCCTTGTTTTAAATGAAGTTTATAAATTTTTAATAGAAATAAGGAAACAGAATCCAGTCTTCACGTTGATTTTTAGGTGTTATTTATCAGTGATTAGTTACACAGTGGTAAGTAAATACTACATTGCAGTCTTTATTGACCTTCCATGTAATTATTTTCCTCTGTCCATACTTTATATAGTTTTTGTTCTTTTTTTAATATAGTTTTATTCTATTTTTTTAAATTTTTTTATTTAAGCCATTTAGCGTGATGGTAATAGAAGCACCTGGCATTGTTTCTGGAAACTGTAACTGTTTCCTTAGAAAGTTACTGTAACTAATGGCCTTCAAGTCTTACATTTATTAATCTTTGTAATATGGGACTACATTTCTAACTACTTAGTCATTTCTCTTTCTGACTGAAGAAGGACAATTTTTCCTCAAGACTAGGTCAATTTATTTTATTGCTGGATTAGGTAGAAAGAGAAAAATCAAATAGTAGAGGCAAGAAAACGCCACTGAAAACCCGACACTATTCTTCTAGAGTCAGGAAGCATGAAAGATGTTGCTGGCCTCTACATGAAAAATAGTAGCAAGTACAGGTTGACTATCTCTTCAGAAGTTATCTTTGGGAGAAGATCTATTGCAATATTAAGAAAATTAAAGCTTTATAAATAGAACAGAGGCCCTTTTAAAACATGTAGTGAATTTAGCACCCAGGTTCTCTGGTATCGATTTACTAAAAGGAAGAGAAAGAAAAAGAAATCTTTATCTACTAAGGGAAAAGTAAGTTGCAGAAAAGTACAAAGTTTTCATTTCTTTCTTACATTAAAATTCTTTTTTAATCAGGAGGGCATAACAAAGTTGGCTTTCAAAAAAAATCCGAAATTTTCAAATAATTCCTTTTTTTAAAAAAATCCTTTTTCCACACACAAGACTAATTTTATTGATGGAAAATAATCAACTTCCAAACAAGTGATCATAACCTTATATTACTATCAAACTTTAAGTTTATATTTGCCAAAATAAAATAAATTTCTTTTCTCTTGTTTATTAAAAAGAGACACGTAATGACCAAAATAAAAAAAAAATTACATGTGGATAAATAGTTTATGCAATACTTTCTGAATATGCAGTTTGTTCCTGAATAGTAATAAAATGGAAGGAAATGATGAGACTAATATTAGTTAAGGCTAATTTCCTAAAAGTATTTTTTTTGTTTTAAAAGAACTACTTGTTACTTGAAAAATGATTAACTTATGACTTATCTTTTCTAAATTTAGTTATGTATTATTATGTAGAAGTATTATTTTGAATGAAAAAGAACATGTATAGATTTTAAAGCGTGTATTGTTTTAAAAAGATTTTGTATTATTTATTACTCATTTTGTATTTGTAATTAAAAATTAACTTATAAAAACAACTTAATAAGAAATTATTCAAGTGCCGTTATTAGAAGTAAATGCTAATTGTCCAATTGTCCATATATGAGAAAGAAAGGAATGCCTGACTGTCTTAATCTGTTCATATGTGGCATAGTAATCTTAAAAATCATGGCTGTGTTACATTTTGTGTCTTTCTTTTCAGTCAGTTTGTTTGAAAATAATGACATTATCCTGAAAGTCACAAAAGCTTTTTTAAAATTTAATTATGTTTCTCTCTGGAGCATAGCCAAAAATCTCTATTTCTACTAAAATTTTCATATATGCTTAACTTTTCACTCATCTGTTAAAACTTTTCTTTTTTTACTCCCTTAAAGACTGCTTCAACTTTGGGAAGTACATGATTCTTCCTCCTGACTTTTTTCTTGTACTGGAAATAGAACAATGCTAAACCTATCACTTTTACTTTGATTTCCTTCCTTTATCTCTAGCAAATCTAAATAAAACTGTCATCCTGATTTTCAAATCTCTCTTTGAACTTCCTTTACCCAAATTGCTCACTTTCCTATCTGCTCACTACCTTTTCTTAAAAAAAGGAAATGCCACATCTAAAGCATTTTTCCTCCCTCCATTACTATTTTTTGAGATATTTAAAATACTTTTACTATATAGCGTATTAATACTTACTCCTTTTCTTACCACCACAAATTAAGTTTAGAATCTTACAGATAAAGTGAGAGAACTTCTATTCTTGTAATTGAATTGATACTGATTTTAAATTTTTTAAAATATTTACCAGAATTTCTACTGTTGGAAGTCATCAGAAATTGATGTAAAGGTGTAACTACCTTGAGGGTCTTATTTTTAAGTATTTTCTTGCACTTTTGATTGTATTTAAGAGTATTTTTTTAAACTAACATACTTTTGGGAGGCAGAATAGTTAGCAAGTGTGTGTGTGAGATTTAGAATGTTTTGCTCAGTTCTTTAATACGAATTGTTGTTGTTGTTGACTGCCTTTGAGTTGAACACAACTTATAGAGACCCTATGAACAAAGGGCTTGAAGCCCCTCTACAACTATTGACATTTATCAAAGTTCATAGTTTTTGGAGGCATGTTTAGGAAGTGGATGCCATTCCTGCTTCCAATTAATACAAATAATGGGCAAAAAATGATAGAAAAGTACCTGCTTATTTTTGTCTTAGAAATTTAGAATAGGAATGAGAATGTGATGTACCATTCAGTCACACAGCTTATTGCTGTTGAGTCAGAACTGACGCATAGCTGACCCCACAGTTTTCAGAGGCTGTAAATCACAGGGAAGGAGATTGCCTGCCTTTCTCACCTGGAGAGCTGCTAGAGGATTAAAACCTCTTGAGAGACTCCACCTTTGGGTTGGCAGTGTCACCCCCTCGAGACTGTGCCACCAGAGCTTCTAATGTAGTATTAAGTGTTTAAAATACACATCTTTTTAAAAATGCCTTGAAAACACACACATTACACAATAAAACATACATCAGCACAACTTTCATATCTGTGACTTAATAATCAGATATTATTTTGTTGTTAATGCACTGTTGAGTTGTAACAGACTCAGAGCTGACCCTCTAGTGGGTTTTCAGAAGCTGTAATTTGCCCATTTGATCTATAGAGCAGTTAATGGATTGGCAGCTTAATTCCTCATCCCCAGTCCACTAGAGCGCACCCTAATAAAAAGGAAAAAAAGTGTAACTGCTTTCCTTTATTATTATTTTTATGACCCTCCATCTATCTCATTGTCTTCCAGTAGGAACCGATTCATAGCTGACTCTCCAGTGAACTTTTGGGAGCTGTAGAGCATAGAGAAAGCATTTCCCATTTCTTTCCTGCGGGTGCCGCTGGTGGATTTGAGCCACCAGAAAGGCACTGCCTTTAAGTTATCAGTGCCATTTGGTATAGACCTTATAATAATAAAATGTAAACATATTAGAGTGGGAAGTATCCTCTGAGACTTTATAAAACAAACAAAGAAACAAATGAAAAAACAAAACCACCACAACAAGCAAGCCAAACTAAATGCATTGCCATCATGTCAATTTTTATTTCAAGTGACTCAGGACACAGGAGAACTGCCCTGTAGTGTTTCCAAGGCTGTAATCTTTATGGAAGTTGGTTGTTGCATCTTTCTTCTGCAGAGTGGATAAATGGGTTCAGACAATGATCTTTCATTTAGCAGCTCAAGGTTTAGCCAAATGGCTACTAGGGCTTCTTCTTCTGAGGTTACAAGCCTTCTATTTTAAAAATAAGGTAACTGAGACCTTAGAATAAAGTGACTTGACCAAGGTCTTAAAAACTAACTAGTGAGCATCAAGGTGAATATATAAACAAAATGCAATGTAGATGCAAACAGTGGAATACTGTGCTGAGTGAAATAAGCTAACACAAAAAGATAAATATCACAAGCTCTCATTTACATGAAATACTTTGAGTAAGTGAGTATGCTGAGGAAAAAAGTAAATTAGATTCATCAAGGACTGGAAGACTGGGGAGTTATTGCCTGAATGTTGCATTGTAATACAATGACAATTCATATTCAAACACTGGAACTAATGTATCTATCATATTATGTCCCTCTCGTCCCTTTAAAAAACAGGTATTAGTTAAGTTAAACTTATAATTTGAGAAGGCTTAAAGAAATATTTTTGTTTTAAAGTTTAAAGATCCTCTTAGAGAAATAGTTTTGAGGGTTTCTCTAGCCTCTGTGGCTCCAGAAAGTGTCAAGTCCATGGAAGTTTTAAAATCTTTCTGTTTCATCTATAGAATATCCAATCAGAATATTCATTAATAGCCAGGCACCATTCAGTTTTTCTTTCAGGACAGAGTTGTGCATGGAGAGATTTGGGAACATACTCCATATTATCTTCCTAGTCCTGAGTCTCCTTTTTCTGTTGCTCTGAGTGGAGACCAACTATGCTTTGGTGGCTGTTTTCAAGCTCTTAAGACCCAAAGCATTACGTAGCAAGTAGGCAGACAGAAACACTGAATATGTTGTTAGGCAAATTAAGTGGGATGTCTCCTGAAATTTTATTTTATTTTATTTTTTAAATTCTAACCCTAAACCAAGAAACCAAATCTCAAGAGATGTTTATTTAGACATGTTATTATTAAGTGCCATCGAGTCGAGCACGACTCAAAGCAACCCTATGAACAGAAGACCTGAACCTTGTTCTATAACTATTTATTTGGACACATTTGTTGTTGAGGACGATCCTCAACCAGGTGCCTTGATACAGTGACTGCAGCAGTGGGCTTGAGTGTGCCAGAGATTGTGAGATTGTCACAGGATAGGGCAAGGTTTAGATCTCTTGTTCAGAGAGTTGCTATGAGTTGTCTTAATAACTATACTCCCTCCTTCCATTGTAAAAATGTCATAAAACTTTTGCCACTTTGATTTTTTTTAATGGGTGTATAACTCATTGAAAACAGTTATGTTCATTTTAGCATGATTAGCTCAAATAGCATTAGAAAGGATGGTAGATTATTTTAGAATATTTCATTTTCCTCCTCAACTACTCTCTTTGTCTCATGGACCATGATTATTTACCCTTCTGGATTTATGTGTGGTTTTAAAAAATCTTGATTTTGACATACTTCTCTTTGAATTTGTTGTTGTTGTGTACCATCGAGTCAAAACTGACCTATAGCTCATAGCTGACCCCCAGCATGTTTTCAGATTCAGTAAACCATACTAGAGTTGATTGTCTAGCTTCCTTGTCCAGAGCATCTGGTGGATTTGAACCCTGTGCCTTTGGGTTAGCAGCACAGCTCCTGCCAGACTAGGTCACCAGAGCTCCTAGTTCCCCTTAGTCCTAACCATATCAACTTGTAAATGTAAAGCTAATAATGCATATAAATACATGTAAATACATACTAGATTTTTAAAATTCATCCACTAAACTTAAGTAAATGAAACTTTGTAGGAGTGGCATTTTGAAACGTTTTTAATATCTGATGACAAAATCAATAATTAATATGTTCATCAGTCTTAAAATTCTAAAGTAGTGATCTACAGAGAGTCAGTGAATGTGAGTAATAAAAAATATCCATTATACTGGCAAATACCTGTTAGTACTCTGAAGTAACGCTGAATGTGTGTGTGAGTGTGTGTGTGTGTGTGTGTGTGAGTGTGTATGAATAGGAATTGTTAAATGCTGTCATGTCTATTCTGACTTATAGTGACACCAAGTATAACAGTCTAGTGGTGACAAAAGTAATTCTAGAATTTTCTTCTATTGACCCTACTTTCTCAATTTTGTAATAGTTCTTATCTTGCTGCCCTTGTTCCTGTTTAGAGCATTTTGTATAAATGTATTCCTATTCCTAGAGAAAGCTAATCCTTCATCGTGTGTGCATTTTAGAAATAATTTCTAATCTGACCACTAAGGTTATCAGAACCAACTCCTTATTACTCACCACCAAGCCATTTACATGGTAATTTGGTAAATATTATTTCTGACAGCACTGTAGAATGCATGTCACATTTAAACTACATAACCTATTAATGTTGGTGTGTCTGGTTTTCTCAGATCCAGTGTATCACTGTTCAGAGGTACAAAGTATATGGGTACAAAGCATATAGACTTAGAGAAATTATCAACATGATGAAGGAATTCTCTTTAAAGCAGTGCTCTTTAATGTGCTATTTCCCCATCATGTGTTGCAGACTTTGAGGTATCTTGAGTCATCAATTGCATTTCACTGTCTTGGGTTTCTTACCTTTAAGAGCGACTTCCAATTAATACGTTCCAGTCAAGAAATTCCAGAATTTCCTTTAAAGGACCATATTATATAAAACAGAACTGATCTGGAAGGAAATTAAGAAAGACTTCAGTCTCTTAAATACAAATTGGTTAGTAGGTATCATATAAAATAAAAAAAAAATACAACATGAACTTTATAAATAATAGGTTTTTATGTGAAGATAAGTTTGTCTATTTTACTGATAGACAGCAACCTCCACTCTCCATTTTTAGAGAATTTCTAAATGTGGTAGAAAGAGAATCATGCATGGAAGGGTAGGAGGATGAAGGGTATAAGGAGTGAGCTTAGGGAATGCACAGGTACCAGGTAATGGAATACTTTTGGTACTAGTATAGATAATACTCTGGGCATATGTCTAGGAAATGCTGTTCCTTGGAGAAGGACATCATGCTTAGGGAATTCGGAGGTCGGCAAAGAGAGATGACTGCCAGAGATTGTGAGATTATACTCAGTGACACCCGACAACAATAGTAGATTCCCATGGTCATGTTTCTTTTGATTCCTTTAAGGAAAGTTTGAGATGATGCTAACCAACAGTATTTCTGGAATGTGCATACTCACGGCTGTTGAGCACAATGAATAACTTTAAGCCCAATACCTTTCAATATGGCTTAATTCTTCTCATTATCATGAAATTTACTGTAAATAAAATCAAAGCTTTTTCTGAACAGAAGAAAAATGGCAGAGGAAGTTTCGTTTGGGATATGATCAGATCTCAGGGGGGAAAATGTCAGTTAAAAGATTATCTTCACTCACTCATTGCTGTCAGATGGGAAATGACTCATAACTGACCCGGAAGCTGGTTTTCAGAGGCTGTAATTCATATGGGAGGAGATTGCCCATCTTTCTTCCGTGGTGCATTTTGTGAACAAGAACTTCCTGAATTTGGGTTGGCAGTCCAACTGCCTGCCATCTAGGCCACCAGAGCCCACTAAAAGCTATCCTAGAGGAAATATTGGATATTAAACAGAGAGAGTGAGGTAGAAAAAGTAGAAGATAAAGTCTTGAGTTCTCTTTCCAACGTCAGCATTAATTTATTCTGTTATTCTGGATAAGTTACTGACTTTCTTTGTGCTTTACACATCAAACAAGCAGAGAAGCAGACAAAACACCAGGGAAATCGAATTTGTAATTTCTTAAGCAGGTTGTTTATTTCAGATGTTTTGCTTCCATAAGGGCTTCCTACAGATTCATGGGTATGTCACAGAATGAATAATGTAAGAGTAGTAAATTCAATTAAACAGCTATTGATTGGGTAACTACACTGACTTAACACTGTAAATCAAGTAGATTTGATGTAATCTCGATTTTTCAGGACCTACCAATTTCTAAATGATACATTATATATTTTACTAGATTACAGAAAATGACTAAGAATTAAAAGGTGGTTACTTTTTTATATGTAGAAGGTTATTTGTAATCTATGGCATAGTTTAGAGGTTTCGTTATTGTATAGTATCAAAGAAACATTGATCTTAGCAAGTTAGATTTGAAAGTTTGGTCAATTCGATGTGTTAGTGCTAGGCATAAGAATATGCCACAGACATTGCTTCTAAGAAGCTCACAGACTCTTAATAGGTTATTAAAGGTCATCTAGCTGATCCAATCATTTTATAGGGGTAAATATAATGTTGTTAAGGGAATGAAAAAAAAAGTCTTCAGGAGTGGAAATTTCATGCTTCTCCCTACCAAAGAATATTACAATTCAGGAAGTCATTAAAAGGATTTGAGGAAATAGCATTGCAATCATTGGACAAGATTTGATGGATGAAAAATAAATGAGTAGGTTTCAGTTCAACATAAAAAAAATTCTCTAACAGTTAAAACTAAAAGTGAATGGATATTAGAAGGTGAGTAATGAGGTAGTCACTAATAGTTTCAAGAATTGCTGGAGTGGTCCCTTGATGAGATTCTTGCACAAAACACTGAGCATAACTGGTTTAATACAGTAGATTCTCTTGTTTTACTTTTTATTTTGAAAAAGCTGCAAGAGTATTATAAAAATTCTCATACATTATTTACTTAAATTTCCTTAAGTGTTAACGTTTTACCTCATTTGCGTCATATCACTCATTTCTGTAGATATACATGTAATTTTTTTTACCCATTTGAGTGAGAGTCAGTTGTGGACATGATGCTCCTTTACTAGCTAATATTTCAGTCTGTGTTTTCTAAAAATGAAGGCTCTTACACATCACTACTGTACAGTAATCAGAATTAGGAAAGTAGCATTAGGAAGCTCCTGAGTAGTGCACGTGGTAAAGCACTGGACTGGTGACTCCAAAAGTTGATGGTTCAAACTGACCCAGAGCTGTCTCAAAAGTAAAGTCTGGTGATGTTTGTAAAAGGGTAACGACTTAGTGGCAACTCATAAACACAGTGTACATTACAAAATACACTGTGGTGTAATGCACTCTGGTGGCCTCATGGGTAGGTAGGTTGTGTTGTCATCCTGAAGATGTGAGATTGGAATCCATCAGCCACTCCTCGAGAGAAAGATGAGGATCTCCTGTTTGATTTACAACTTCTGAAAACCCATTAGAGGGTCAGCTATGAGTCGGTTCCAACTTGACGGCAGTGGAAGCTAGAGAGATAATCTACTCAGACTCATACTCATTGCTGACGAGTTGGAGCTGACGCATTGCTGACTCTCCAGCGGCTTTTCAGGAGGCAGCTGAGAGATTGCTCATCTTTCTCCTGAGGCACTCTTGCCTTTGAGTCAGCAGGCAACTCCCTCTGTCCTATACCACAAGAGCTCCCCATCTAATCTACAGCCCATATTATGTCAGTCGTCGGGGTAACACTCTGTATGTTCTTCATTGCCACTGTGTTGATTCTGACTCACAGTGACCCCCTCCCCATCTAATCTACAGCCCATATTATGTCAGTCGTCGGGGTAACACTCTGTATGTTCTTCATTGCCACTGTGTTGATTCTGACTCACAGTGACCCCCATGTGTGTAGAGTAAGCCTGCTTCATAGATTTTCCAGGTTGTGAACCAAGGATTCGGTAATATCCTCTATAGCAAACAGGGAAGAAAATGGACTTGGTTCAGGTGTCTAATAAAAGTCACTTTTACTCAACATTTAGTCCTCATGTTTATTTATTTTTCTGGAAGACTTCCTTAATCTGTCATTGCCTTTCACGATCTTTACATATTTTAAGGGAACAGGTTATTTTGTAAAATGGCCTTCAATCTGAGTTTTTGTGGTTATTTTCTCATAAGATTTAGGCTATGCATTTATCTTATGAATGCTGCCGAAGTGATATATTCTTGTTGGTGGAATTATATAAGGCATCCCATAGTGTTAATTTTTCTTGATTCAAGTGATGTCTGTCAGGTTCTTGCACTATCAAGTTATTATTTCCGTCTTTGTTATTGATAATTATCTTGCGGGAGGTGCTGTGAGGCTGTGTAAATATCCTGTTTCTCATCAAACTAGTTTAACATCCATGGATGACTTATCTAAATTAGTTATTATTGTGATAGTTGCTGTGATTTTTCTAATCCCATCTTCTACATTTATTAGTTGCATTCCATTCTTAGGAAGATTTTTCTGTATATTCCACTTATGTGCCACCCCCCCCATATTTATCTCAGTATAAAGTCGAAGATTCTTATTTGAATCAGTATATTCTGTTCCTGTTGTTCCCTTGTGCTTAAATTTTTCCAAGTATGTCCCAAGGTGACTCTAAGTGTCCTTTGATGCTCCCATCATTCTTTGAGTACTTCCTTACATTCTAGTCTAACAAGATGATACAGGAGCCATGGTGACATAGTGTGTTGCATTTTGTGTTGCTGACTGGGATGTTAACAATGAAAATCCAGGAGTTGCTCTGCAGAAGGAAGATGGGCACTCTCTTCCCATAAAGATGTATAATCTTGGAAAGCTGATAGAGTGTCACTATGAGTCAGAATCAGCTTGATGGCAGTGCGTTTGGTTTTTAATTTATATATACCAGCTCCAGTCCTGAACCAGCCATTTCTCCCCAAACCCTACCTTTCCAATCCTTTTTTTTTTAGACCAGAAGGTCAGTGGTTCAAATCAGCTAGCTCCTCAGGATAAATAAGTCTGCTTCCGTTAATATTCACAGCTCTAGAAACTAGATGACAGATCACCAGGGATCCAAATGACTCAAAGGCGGTTTTGGTTTGGTTTGAATAGTGCAAACAGTTAAGCATTTGACAAAAGGCTGTCTATCCACTCCAGCCCAATCAGTGGCCTCTCAGAAGACAGACCTGTTGATCTGCCCCAAAAGGTTACATCCTTGAAAATCTCATGGGGCAGTTCTTTTCTATACTCAGAGGGTCCTGTGATTCAGAACAGATTCAGTGGCAACTCATAGTAACAGTGATGCAAAACCAAAGCTTAATTTTATTCTATTGTGAGGGAAAAAGAAACAGTAACAGTTACATGTTATGGTGAGAAAATTGAAGAGAAAAAACACATGACTAAAGGAAAGGGAGTGAAGCAATTGATTGAGGGTGTGGGTAGTTATGTCTAATGTGTACAATTAATCTAAATATAGTAAATATAGCCCTAGTGAGCATCTTGAAATTAATATAGTGGGTAATCAAAACTAGGAGTCTGTATGCAAATATATATACACAACAATGTTAAAAATACCCCCCTCCATTTATTAAGGATATGGTAGTAAAGTTAAGGCATTTTGCTGCGTGAAAGGAACATGTGTGTTTCAAATACTTAACTGTTTACCTTTTTGTTAGCAGTATTGTCTAGATCCCACTACATTGCCAGGACTCATAACAGTGGGTTATCAGCCTTTCAAGAATTTCTGTTACTCAAGAAACAAAACGTAACACATACAGAATTAATAGAAAATAAACTGGCATCTTATTCTATTAATATTAAAACTATTTTTAAAAAAATTTAAAAAAAAACAAAACTATTTTAAATACTTTATTTACATTTGATTTGAAATGTTCTTCTTTGTAAGGCATACAAGCTGGTTAAGAACATAGTTAGAGAAGTGGAATCCAAGACAGTTTAAGAAGTGATGCCATTGTCAAAGGAGTTACTAAGGAAAATTCAGTTACCGAGAAACTCATGATTTCGTGTAAAATGATCTTAATATGAGCCCACCTTGAAATGTTGCTTACAAAATTTTTACAAGTATGAGAACTTTTTTTGTGATTTGCAGAGAATCAAGAAAGGCTTTATACTCACAAGGAAAAGATTGTACATAGCTCTTCTTGCTTTCTCTTTTATTTTTCTTTCCTTTCCCCACTTCTGCTGCCTATAGGAAAGGAAGCTGGAGATCAGAGAGCAGAGTAGATGAAAATGCAACATAAGACTTTCCTAGTGATAACTGTGAACTGTTTAGGCAAGATGAATTGACTGCCTGTGACTGAAACTGATAAGAACCCCAGGAGTGTTTTGATGCTGAATCATCTGAAGTCAGAGTACAAACCTCAAGAAAAGAATTTTCAGTCCAAGCTAAAATTGGGGATGATAAAGGAAAAGTTATGATTTGAGAGGAAGTTATCCAATTGAAACTCTTTGACTATTAAAATTCATCATAAATTTAATTGGTCATTAATAAAAGAAAGAGCAAAATAAATTACAGAATTGGAAAAGCAAAGCATTTTAAACTGTTAGGTACAAATGCCTTTATCTGAGTTCTAGGCCAGTGGTCCCAACTCCATTTTATGGATCAGCAACATCAGAATAACTTGGAGAAACTTTTTAAGAAAAATAGGCACTTCTGGTTCCTTGAATCCATATATTAACATGTTCCTGCCACTCTGCCATAGTGGTAAATTAGATACAAATGTCTAGATCATTGTTCTACATCCCGTTAACTTCTTGTTTCCAACTGTGTATTCTTCATCGACTTCATCCTCTTAAGCCATGAAGGTACTCAGATATTCCCTATTTTACAGGGAGTTGGGGGGTGGGGAACAAAAGAAATCTTTCTTTAACTTCTGTCTTTCTAAGGCCAGTATCTGCACCACCATCACGTGTATGTTTTGTCCTCCTCCATATTAAAATTTCCTGCACTGTTAAAATGCATTTCCTTTATTTCTTACTAATTTATTCTTTGAACTTTTCAACAGTGGTTTTCAAAGTGATACACACAGGATGATTTACTGGGACACAGGGAAAAACAGTTAGCATCTATGTGTTTATGCATTTAGCTAAAAGCAAGGAAGACTTGAGACTTTATTTTTTCTTCCTTAGCTATATTTGAGTTCTGGTGACCTAGTGGGTAAGGAGTTGGGCTCCAAACCCAAAGGTACAGGATTCAAATTCACTACCTACTCTATGGGAGAAAGGTGCATTCTCCTCCTGTGTGATTTACTGCCTCTGAAAAATCAGCTGGAAGGTCAGCTATGAGTTGGTCCCTACTCCATGTCAGTGAGTTGCATTTGAGTTCAGTAAATGTGTTTAAACATTTACACATCTTCTTTAAGCAATAATAAGCATGTTGTATGTCATTAAAGTTGATTCTGACTTTCAGTAGAACTTCCCAGGGTTCTCAAGAATGTGATCTTTATGGAAGAAATTGTCACATCTTTCAGAGCAACTGATGGGTTTGAGCTGTCACCCTTTCAGGCAGTAGTCAGACTGTACCCACCAGAACTTAATAATGGGCATAAGCCATAGTCAGAACCAACGCTTAGCTTAGCTGACCCTCCAGTGGGTTTTCAGAAGCTATAAATAGCACAAGAGGAGATTGTCCATTTATCTCCTGTGGAGCAGCTGGTGAATTTAAACTGCCTTCCTTGGCAGCACAACCCTATTCATTGAATGCTGCTGTAGCTCCCTATAAAACGTATTTTAAATATCTTAAAGTCTGGAAATTCACAGTGTTGAGAGACTGATTTGTTTGTTGTACTCATTTATTTGTTTTCAGCTTATAGCATTGTGTAGTAATGGTTTATATGCACTCAGTAATAACATTTACAACTATCTGAAACGGACAATATTTGACCATTTCTGATCTGTAAAAAATTATAATTTCTATGGTTCAAGTTAATAGTATATAATTTTAGCTGATTAAAAGGCTTGGTGACCTACTTCTAAAAAAATCAATCAATGAGTTTATAACAGTTCAGTCTCATTCACGTGATCACTGTGAATTTTTGATTGACTTGATTGTAGCTGACAGCAATAACAGCAATCACTAAATGAAAAAGCACTTTTTTAACAAAGAATTCTAGTCTAGAACCTTTTGAGTGGTTATACTACACTAGTGATTATAATAGTATTAATGCATTATACTAATATTTTACTAATTCCAAGAGCTCTAGTGGCTTAGTAGTAAGGAATTGCACTGCCAATGCAAAGGTATGTGGTTTGAATCCACTAGCTGCTTTGTGGGAGAAAGATGGCAGTCTCCTCTTGTATGATTTACTGCCTCTGAAAACCCACCAGAGAGTCAACAGTGGGCCAGCTCTGATTTGATGGTACACAACAACAGCAATATACTACTAATAATAATAAGGGGAAGACCCTCAACTAGATGGTGCAGTGGGCTTGAGTATGTCAGAAATGATGAGGATAGAATGAAGGAATATGTGAAACACTGTGTATATGAATAAAACACAATGTATATGAATTTTGTATGCAAACCAATATAAAAGGAATCTTTTAAAAAAACATGGTGATGATGACACAGGATAGGATGGGATTCAGACTTGCTCTTCATAGGGTCACTATGAGTCACACTCACTTATGCTATTTCTGCTACATACTCATTGTTCACAACATTGCATTTTTATAATGATTATCTAATCAAATCTGAAAAGAAATTACCCTCTTCCTAAATTGCACATTCTAATTAGGAATAACAAATACAATTATTTGAATTAGAGTTATGTCTTCTTGTATTGGTATAAGAAGCTCCCTGCCAGTGTATATTGTTAATGATGTAGTAGAGAGACTAATGATGTATTAAGATATGAATGGAGTATGAATGTTGGAAAACTATGAGTTGTAAAAAATTAAATATAGCACATGAACACTGACATTCTAGGTATTAGTATATTGAGATGGACTGGCCTTGGCCACTCTGAATCAGACAATCACATGGTATGCAATGCCAGCAGTGAAAAGCAGAAGAGTTTTGATTTTTATTGTTAATAAGACAATTTCCAGTTTTATCCTGAAGTACAATTGTAAGTGATAGGATATTATCCATATATGTACAAGGAAGACCTTTTAATAAAACTATTATTCAGATATATACACAATAGCTAAAGCCAATGAAGGGGAAATTGAAAATGTTTATCAAATTTTGTAGTCTGAAATTGACCAAACATTTAGTCAATAGAGTATTGACTATCCCATGGACTGCCAAAAGAACAGATATGTTGTGGAGAAGGTGCAGGCAGAGACCTCTTTGGAGGCAGTGATGATAAATGTTAGTCTCCGATACTTTGGACATGTTGCTAAGTGAGGCTGTTCCTTGGAGAAGGAAGTGATGCTTGTTAAGTGGAGGAAAAGAGAAGAGACCTTCAACCAGGTGGATTGGCACAGTGGCTACCGCAGTGGGCTCAAGCGTGTCAGGGATTGTGAAGGTAGAGGATAGGAAAAAGTTAAGATCTTTAGTTCATAGGGTCACGATGAGTCATACTTGACAGCACCTAGCAACAACAACAAGTGTATATGTATCAAACTTTCTGAAAAGAGAGCTGTAGTACATACTTTTTAAGCTTTTTTTAAGGCTTAGGGATCATGCTGTTGAAATGGCTTTTAATGTAATCTCCAGTGCCTTTTTTTTTAATTTCCCTCATTCATATTTCCAGAAATTTATGTACTTTTTATCTCTGAGACTGGCCTTTTCCTTCTTGAAACTGTGGTCATGTGACTTCTGTCCTAAAACATATCTCTTCTTCCTCAACTTTTTCAACTCTTAAATATTACAATCTCTGAGGATTCCTTTTTGTGTATCTCCTCCTTTTCTGTCTTTGAAATGTAATCTCAGACTTACAGACCACTTTGGTAGCAACTATAGCGAGGAGAATATAGCATTTTGACTCTCTAAGTGATGTAAATGATTCAGCACTTAACTCAGGTTAAATAACAGAATTGAATTTGAACCCATCCAGATACACGTGTTGGAGAGACAGGCTTGGTGATGTGATTTTATAATGTGTTATAAAAGGGAGACTGGGCTCTCTGCTCCTCATCAATGTAGATTGCCCTCTCTTCTCGTGCAGACTCAGCCACATCCCTAAGACATGATGGTGAAGGTCAGAGTAAACGGATTTGGCTGCACTGGGTGCCTGGTCACCAGGGCTGCTTTTAACTCTGGCAAAGTGAATGTTGTCACCATCACTGATCCCTTCATTGACCTCAACTACATGGTCTGTATGATCCAATGTGATTCCACCCATGGCGAGTTCAGTGGCACTGTCAAGGCTGAGAATGAGAAGCTGGTCATCAATGGGAAAGCCATCACTGTCTTCCAGGAGCGAGATCCCACCAACATCAAGTGAGGTGATGCTGGGGCTGAGTATGTTGTGGAGTCCACTGGTGTCTTCACAACCTTGGAGAAGGCTGGGGCTCACTTGAAGGGTGTTGCCAAATGAGTAATCATCTCTGCTCCTTCTGCTGATGCCCCCAAGTTTGTGATGGGCGTGAACCATGAAAAGTTTGGCAACTCTCTCAAGATTGTCAGCAATGCCTCCTGCACCAACAATTGCTTGGCTCCCCTGGCCAAGGTCATCCATGACAACTTCTGCATTGTAGAGGGACTCATGACCACAGTCCATGCCATCACTGCCACCCAGAAGACTGTGGATTGCCCCTCTGGAAAGCTGTGCTGTGGTGGCCATGGAGCTGCCCAGAACATCATCCCTGCATCTAGTGGTGCTGCCAAGGCCAGGGACAAGGTCATCCTTGAACTGAATGGGAAACTTACCTGTATGCCTTTTCGTGTCCCCACCCCAATGTGTCAGTTGTGGACCTGACCTGGAGAAAGCTGCCAAATATGATGACATCAAGAAAGTAGTAAAGCAGGAATCAGAAGGGCCCCCTGAAGGGCATCCTGGGATACATTGAAGACCAGGTTGTCTCCTCTGACTTCAATAGTGACACCAACTCTTCCACCTTTGATGCTGGGGCTGGCATTGCTCTGAATGACCACTTTGTCAAACTCATTTCCTGGTATGACAGTGAATCTGGCTACAGCAACCGGGTGGTCAGCCTGATGGTTCACATGGCCTCCAAAGAATAAAAGCCCCTTGGACCACCAGCCCCAGCAATAGCATTAGAAGAGAGAGAGAGACCCTCAGCTGCTGGGGAGTCCTTGCCCCAACTTGATCCTCCCACACACAGAGAATCTCACATCCTTGACACAAGTTTCCATCAAATCCCCCTGAGGAAGGGGAGGGGCTTGGAGAGCCCATCTTCTCATGTACCATCAATAAAGTACACTGTACTGAGCCAAAAAAAAGGGGGGGGGGAGACGGACAACTTAGCCTCTGGAGTTACTGAACATTGTCACCTTGAGAATGCACTAGAACTGACTAGAAATGACTGATTACTTCAGCTGGCTAAAGGAGACAGCACAATAACACTTTGTGAATGGATCTCCATCTTGAGGGGTGGGGAATCAGACTGGCTCCAGGTACCATGCTCCAGGTACCCTCTTGAACATTGCATATATATTCTTCCAACCTCTTTCTTAAGACATGACCAACTATTTTGTGAGATCCAGACTCATTCATTCAGTACACTACCTCATAGCTATCATTTCCGAAATGAAATTATTTCTTTCATTGGTCTGTTTCTTCCTTCTATCTCTATGTTGTTATATGACCACCTCATTTTATGAAGGCCTGATGAATCTCTTAGCTGCTCCTCTTATACACTCCTTTTCATCAACTCTATCACTAATTCCTATGAATTCTACTTTCTAAATATGTGTTTATACTTTTCCTAATCTCATAGGTCCTGTTGTATATTGAAATTCTAGTTTTACACTTTACCTTGTCTTCATCCTTCCTCTAACCTATCTTCCACATTACTACCAGAGCAATATTACTGAAATAGAAATCCATTTGGTTACTATGCTACTTGAAATTTATTTTGTCTTTTTGATAAAAATTAAATTCTTGGTAATAGCAAGCTAGAGCTCTTATAATATAGTTTCTGCCTACTTTCTAGCCCCATTTTCTGTCATTTTGTCCTTTCCGAAATCTAAACGCAGCCAACTGAAAAGTTACCATGCTCTCTCACTCTCTTCCTTTGAACTTGATGCTCTCTCTGCCTCGAGAGACCTCTTCTTTTTATCTACCTGCTGAACTTATTCTTTCTAAGGTTTAACACATTTCAAATTCTCCTAAGCCTCTCTCTGCTACCCAAGCTGAGTTGGGTGTTCTTAGCACTATTTGTATTTCTGCCATGGCATTTTATTGTATTGAATTGTCTAGTCAGTGAGCTTCTTATATTTGTACTGCCAGCTCCAACATAGTTGGAAGAAATCTACTATTATTATTCTAGTTTATTTACAAAATTTGAATACATTATTTTCCAGAACAGAGTCTTCCAATTTCCCTCTCCTCCCCCATCAAATTGTACAACTCCATGATTAATCCCCTCCTCCCACTGCACATCTGCATCCCTCTGCTTCCACTTCCCCCTCTTGGATCCTTATACTCATTGAACAGTAGTAGTTTTATACAATATTTGTACTTGTGGGACTGAGTGCACTCAGTGTAATGTTCTTCAGTCCATCCCAAGTTAGGTAATAATTTACAAGATCATTGCTGCTACATGCTGCATAGTACACCATCGTATGATTGTACCATAATTTCTCAATCCATTCTTTCCTTTCTGCCACATCCTCTCCCAACATTTATTATTTGCTGTCCTCTTAAACTTTGCCACTGTTACTGGAGTGAGATGATACCTCATTGTGGTTTTGATATGCATCTCTCTTATTGCCAGTGATTTGGAGCATTTCCTCATGTGTCTGCTTGCCATTCAAATATCTTCCTCTGTGAAAATTCTTTCCATGTCTTTTGCCCATTTTGTAATTGAGTTATCAGTCTTTTTCTTGTGGAAGCCCAGAAGTATTCTGAAAACTTTTGTTATAAGACTCTTGTCTGAGATGGTATTACTAAATGTTTGTTCCCAGTCTGTAGGTTTTCTTTTCACCCTGTGGGGAAAAGTTTTTTATGTGTACAGGGATTTAATCTTTAGAAGGTCTCATGCATCAATTTTAAACTCTTTAGATTGTGCATTTCTGTTTGTATTTGGCAGTCTCTTTATACCTTGGACTAATCACTTCTGAACTTGATCCCAGTTTGTCTCTTATCAGCATTATGGTTTGAGCTTTACTTCCAGTTCTCTGATCCACCTTGAGTTGATTTTTGTGTATGGTGTGAGATGTGCATCCTGTTTAGCTACTGCAGGTGGAAGTCTAGTTTTGCCAGCACCATTTGTTGAAGAGGTTATCATTTCCTCATTTGATAGCTTTGATATACTACAGTAACAAATACAATTTGCAAAAAACCCTAGTCCAAGAACGGCAAAACTGATTTTAGTAAGCATATTGCTTACTGAGTGGAAGCTATATTTATGGAACTGTTAGATTATAGCTCCACTCTTTAACTAGAGGCAAATTACCAGCAGACTGAAAGTCATTAGATTAACTGGGGGGAGAATCTTAGTATAAAAATATGTTTCTTTTTAATTGATTATTTCTGTACTAAATTGTACAGTAGTACAAACTACAACTGTACCAAAAGGCATAGATACGGAAGAAATTTTATAAGTTTTTTCACTAAAAATATTAGTAAACATTTCTTGAATATTTTGTTTCTTCTCTTTTTTCACTCTGTAATTTTTTTGCATATGTCTTCTCTATAATTTTGAAAGACACTTTTTCTTTAAGATATTTGATTATAGTATAAGGCAGCTAATTTAAGCATCTGTTTATCACTGTCTGGCTAGACTGAATGTAAAATTTCAATTGAATTACCTCCCAAGAGAGTTTTGTGCTCTTAGGGTAAAACACATCATTTTCTCTTCTCTCTCCTGGGATTGTCAGTAGAAAGAATTCATCTAAATAGTTTACATGCATTTTGAAAATGTTGTATCTACTGGACTTAGCTTTGTTGTTTGTGGAGCATTGCCAATAAAAATGGAATATCTACTTTGCTTGTTAACTCAAGTACAATAGCATTATATGGTATTACAGTATGAGTATAAATTATAACAGTGAGTGACTTTTGCTGATAGTTACTTTATAAGCAGTTTTCATATTAACAAATAGAAGATTTTCCACTTTTAAAAATTTAATTTCTAAACTGATGTTTAATCATTCATTTACTCATAAAATATTTACTGAGCAATTTCTGTGTATATAACTTTATATATTACAAAATTCATATGTACATTGTGAAGGTTTATTTTCCTCCTTTTTCTGAAAGAATTTGGATTTTTCTTTACATTTTTTCCTCTGAGCAGAGTTAAAAAATGATTTATCAAACTGAATGAATGAGATAAGTAAGCTAATTCAATATATACAGTTTATATCTTGGACTGTGGTATGTACTAACTGTTTGTGAGCTTCCAAAGAACTTTCAGCCTGAAGTAAAATCCATTCCTTTATTCAAAATATACATTTTATTAGAATGCACCATTATTTTACTCTGTTCTACTGGATAGAAAATGTTTGCCCATATAATTGAAAAAAAGAAAATTCTGTTGCTCTTGTTTTTTATTTTGTTGCACTAAAAATGAATTCCACCATTATTTAGTATGCTTTTTTGTTTATTAAAATATTAAGGCTTTTTTGTCATCTTAAAACTGAAGTCTGCCTTGAGCATTTTGCATTTTAAGAACTGTGGGATCATTTGTTCTTCTACCCTTTCTCTTCCTGCTTTCTGAGTTCTATCCCTGCATAAATGCTGTCCTTTGATATCATGTCATGTTGTTGATTGTTCTAAGGAATGCATACTTTTCTGATGTTAATGTTTACTTTATAGGCCTGAACGTTGTTTGACTGAAAGTTGAGCCATGGAGTCTCTATCAGACCAGTAAGCCTGGTCTTTTTCCTAAAACTCAATATGACTTTTGATCTACATTTTCCTCCTACTCTATCCAGGACCTTCTATTGTGACCTATTTCAGAGTGACCAGCATGGTAGCCAGCCACCATCTAGTTATTTGGTCTCATATAATTTGCTCAGCATGCAGACTGACAAGGTAGGTATGGAGAAACCCTGGCACACAGATTTTTTAATTGTAAACCATGTATTGTTCTCTTGCTCTGTTTGCACAACAGCCTCTTGGTCTAGGTATAGGTTTCACAGGGATACAATGAAATGTTCTGGGATTCCCATTCTTCTGAATGTTAGCCACAATGTTGTGACCCTTGTAGTCAGATGCCTTTACATAGTCAATAAAGCAGAAATAGACTTTCTTCTGGTATTTTTTGCTTTCAGCCCAGATCTATCTGACATCTGAAATGATATTCTTGGTCCCATGAAATCTTTTAAATCCAGCTTGACCTTCTGGCAGTTTCCTATTTATATACTATTCTATCAGGTTTTGAGTGAGCTTCAACAGTATTTTGCTGACTACTTCTTTCTATTACTCCCTTCTTCTCCTGTACCTGTTAACCTTCAAAGAATTTTTCTTTTTTTTTTTTGCTAGTAAAACTTTCTTGACTTTATTCAGTAGTAGTCTCCTTGTGGGTTTGGCAATTGATTCCTTTTACCCAGCATAATATTATTCAATTTACCTAGGTTTTGAGTGTTTTTCAGATTCATTGTTCTTGAGTATTGCATAGTATTTACCCTAATTTGTTTATACATCTTATAGATTCTTAGATTTTCATGTATTTCTATTAAGAATGCAGATATGTGTGTTTCTGTTCATGTATAGCTCTTATTTCGGTAGGATAAAAACTTCGTAGCAATTGCTGAGTCTTATGATATTTCTGTGTATAACTTCTTAAGAAAGTGCCATACCATGTTTCTACAGTGGTTGAATGTTTTCAGTTTTACGTTTATGTCTTTTGAATGGTAAGTCCTAAGTAAGTAGCAGGCTTTTTTGGTGATTATTTCAATGAGCTGGTGCTCCCTGTTTTCCTGGCCTGTTAGATAACTAACCAGAACGTTAATGCCTTCGTTTTCCGTGATCTCAACTTGTCTGGAAAATTCTTTGATATGTTGGTAATGACTTCAGTTTCCCATTAAATTTAGATCTCATTACAGGTATTTCTCATCTTCAGATTGGACAGTTCTTCTTAATTAGACATTCATTGCTTCTGTTCTTAAGTATTTTGAAGAAAGATAATGCTTTCTTGAACTCAGTGCATCTCATTTTCTTAATGTTAGATTGACCTTCAATAGAGTCAACCACCTCCAAGGTGCTAGATAGTTATAAGTATGATGTTTGATCATTAATGTGTGTGTCTTATTTATAGTGAAAAGAACAGAATATGAAAGCAGAGGTTTGAAATTGACTCGGTAATTGAGCATGATTCTGATTGGGGGGAAATGTGTAGACTTTGGTGTGATTCTTTTCATTGCATTATTTTTGTTAGTTATAATCATGAAATTATGAGTTGGCTCAGATTCATGGTGATTCCATGTATCTATCCCGCTCCATCCTCATGCTCTCTGCCATGTTCAGGCCCATTGACGCAGCCATTGTTTCAATTCATCTTATTGAGTGTCTTCTTCTCTTTGCTTTAAGCTACTCTATATTCAGAAACAGATTGCAGAGTCTTTTGGCATCCATTTTGGTTCTTTTTTTTCTTTCCTCCCTCCCTCCCTCCCTCCCTTCCTTCCTTCCTTCCTTCCTTCCTTCCTTCCCTCCCTCCCTCCCTTCCTCCTCCTCCCTCCCTTCCATTCCTTCTCTTCCTTCCCTTCCTGTCTTTCCCTTCTTTCTTACCTGCCTTTTCTTGTTTAATGTATGGTTCTCTAGATGCCATCTCATCTGGTCCTCAGTCATTAACATGTAGTGCAACAATTTTTCATGGTCTTGAGTTGGTCTTTGCGATATAATGTGTTTATTGTTCTAAATGGCTGCCCTAGTCCATTGGCTTTGCCTTTCCTCACATGCCTAGATGGGCCAGTTGGCAGCACCATATTAGATAGAGATTGAGGTTACTATCATATTCAGGCTGCTCAGCTCCACAATCAACACTCTTTAACACCAGCAACCAGGAAATCAAAAGATGGATTGCACTGGGAAAATCTGCTGTCAGAAACCTTTCCAGAGTACTGAGAAGCAATGATGTCAGTCTAGAGACTAAGGTGCACCTATTTCAGGCCATAGTCTTTGCAATTGCTTGCTATGCATCAGAGAGCAGGACAGATTAATAATGGCAGAAGAAGAATTAATGCCTTTGAGTTGTGGTTCTGGGGAAGAGTCTTGAACATATCATGGACTTCCAAGAAAACAAATAGATCTGTCTTGGAGAGGGTGAAACCAACTTTCTCTTTGGAGGCTAGGATTTTGATTCTCTGTCTCACATACTTTGGGGGCATGGCCAGGAGGGACTGGTCCTTGAAGAAGGACATCATGCTTGGAAGGGTGGAGGGACAGCACAGGAGAGAAAGACCCCAGATGAGATGGATTGATAGAGTAACTGGGGAGTCAGACTGGCTCAGGACCGAACAGGCTTCAGAGCTGTTTGTACATAGGGTCACTGTGGGTCACAGGCAACTTGATGGCACATAACAACAATATTTTGATAGGAAACTTTTGAATTTTATTCTAAGTGAGTACATGATCATATTTTTTTCCATAAAAGACAAAGTAAATTCAGTACAAAATAATGAACATATACAGTGCCATATTGGCCTTTTAAGCAGTCTTACAAAGCTTATGAAGCAGTAGTATTTAGAGCTATTTAATAATTTCTTGTGGCTTGCTAATAGGAATTTTCCAGATGTTAAAAAAATTTAAAAAATAGAACATATAAACTAGTAATCCAAAAGCTACTTGTTATGTTACACAGTTACTGAATTTTTTGTGTTTTATTATGTAACTTGTAAGTATATTTTTTTGTATATGTATGTATGTATATGTATATATATATCATTATTAAAACAATTTCTTATTGAGTTTAACTACTACAACAGTAAAAGATAGAGCAAAAAGAAATACTTTAAAATGTAAAATTTTAGAATGAATGAATACATTCTTGAGGTATTTCCACACCTCAGCCTAGGATATGGCATATAAGGAAGGAGTCTCTCTTGAATGAAGTTAATCACCCTCAGGGTGCATGTTGGTCACTCTTTAAAATTCTTATAAAAACAAAGAAATTAATTACCCAGCATAAAAAGGAGCCATACTCTTTCTGGCAAACATTCAATTAACTTTTTAGTGCTTGCTATTTAATGTTGTTTTTGACCGACCAACCATTGAAAACGACTTTCCTTTGAAACTAGGCTTGGATAAGTAGAAAACAATCTTGTGTAAGACTCTTTAGAGGGTAAGTTACATTTGATCATCATTTTTTTTTACTATCGTGTTTGAATTCAATGACCCTGTTGTAGATTTACTTTGAGGTATACATTTAATGCAGTGTTTTGTATAGTTAGCACTTAATAGAGTTCTATGCTGGACAAATCAGAATAATTCTGTAATAGTGTTTCATATTAAGACATGTAATAGTAAATAATTTTGTATCTGATCAACTAAGAACTGTGACAACACATTTAAACATTTTTTTTCAGAAAATAGTGCTTATGTTGCTTTTAATTTTGATGTTTTGACTGATTAATACTTCTGAAAGACATAATAAAAATTTTTTAATTTCAACATTGTGCTACAAATTGGTGCTTATATACACTCACTTTTGTTCATGCATGCTGTCTTTGCCAGTTCATGTACACACACCAGATTCTGTATTTTACACATTTGAGAATTATTGCACATTGTGACATTTTACATCCTAAATACTTCAGGATGTATTTCCTAAAAAAACAAAGACATTTCTCCTATACAACACAAATTCACAAAGTTAGGAAAATTAACATTAAAGAACTATAGTATCATTCTGAATTCCTCAGTTTTCACAGTAATGTTATTTGTAATTATTACAATGACATTGAAGCCTCCAGGTCAATATGAGTGTATGTTACTATTGTCTTACTACTAAATATATATAGGTAGAAAATATTGGCAGGATTATTTCACAGGTTATATTTCTTTCTCAGTGCAGTACATAAGGAAGCATATAATTTAATTTTTGGTGAGACATAATGTCAAGAAGACAAAGATTCTCACCACTGGGCCAATTGACAGCATCAGGATGGATGGTGAAGAGATTGAGATTGTTCACAGCTTTAGTTTTCTGGGCTCCACAGTCAAGATTCTTGGCAGCAGTAGCCAGGAAATGAAAAGGTGTATTGCCATGGGAAAGTGCTGTTAGAGACCTCTCCAAAGTACTGAAGAGCAGTGGTCTCTCTCTGGAGACTAAGCCATGGTCTTTGCAATCACTTGTTATGCATCAGAGAGTTGGACAATGACCAAGGAGGATAGAAGGAGAATTGATGCCTTTGAACTGTGGTGCTGGAGAAGAGTATTCAGAGTACCATGGACTGCTAGGAAAACAAACAGATTCATTCTGGAAAGGGTTAAACCAGGTGGCTCCTTGGAG
>NW_006399855.1:8238606-8270684 GCF_000299155.1 Elephantulus edwardii | reverse complement strand
TAATCGGGATGGGAGTGTCAGAGACAGTGCGATTGGCACAGGACAGAGCAGAGTTTAGGGCTGTTGTACATAGGGTCGCTATGAGTCGCAAACAGCTTGATGGCACATAACAACAACAACAACAACAACTTAACAATTTTTTTATTATTAACAAATAATTGGCCGGGTAATATTTTGGAATTACATGATTATTATATTCTCCAATAATTGTTTACCCAGTGACTTTTAGAATTCATTGATGTTTCTTGCTGAAGTCTGATGATGTTGTGGTTGTGATAAATGGTTCATTTTCTATTCCATTTTTTTTTCTAGATTGTAATTATCCATTTACAAAAAGTTTATCCTTTCTATACCCTCTTTCCTTTTAGTTATTAAATTAGACACGATTCATATTTTATTCAGTGTGCAATAGTCCATTCTTTTATTTTGCTGCTTGATTGCCCCAGATTTGACTGAGAACCCTGTCAAGCTGTCTTCTTGCTCTCTGACATGTTTCTATCAGTTTTTTAAAAACATTTCCTTACTTTTTATAATTAACTAACATGACATCTCAGGCTAACTGTACTTTCTTTTTTGTTGTTTGTTTGTCTCAGCTCTAGAAGCAGCCATTTCTCCATGAAGGGCATGCTCTTTTTTAATAAGAACATGATATTTAGAAATTATTTCCTTTTTAATAAGGAAAAGTGTATTTCTACTATAAGTCTGTGACTTAATATTCTTTTATCTTGGAAAATAATTTATCTGTGAAACAGAAAAGTTCTATGGCTGATAATTACACAATTAACTTGTTTATTTCTTTTTTCTTTCATTTTTTTTATTCACTATGATTCATTCATTGAATCATTCAATAGGTAAATGCTCAATTTAAGTTATTATCCTATTCATGTTGCTGTTGAGTAGTGTAGAGTGGGTTTTCAGAGGCAGTTAATTGCTTGAGATTGCCCATCGTTCTCCTGTGGACCAACTGGTGGCCTCAAACTGCATGCCTTCAGGATTAGAGCTCAGCTTCTTGTCATGGAATTTATAATTATGAATAAAACATAAATATCCTTTTCTCATGCCATTACAATATATGTAAATGTTATGTTATTGATTGAATAAGGAGCCCTAGTGATGTAGGGGGGTAAGCACTTGGCTACTAACCATTTCCACAGCAGAGTCATCTGAGGATCTGCTCATTATGACAGTCTATAGAGTTCTCTAGAGTTCTGCTCTATCCTATAGGTTGCTTAGAGTTGGAATGAGATCGATGACATACAATATCAACAACATTTTCCATAATACAATAGAATATTTTGTTAATAAGGCCTTACTAGTGTAGCATGTGCCCTTCACCTAATCACTTCTAAATGACAAAAATAGCTGATTAGACATTGATGCAAACACATACAGGGGAAGAAAGTTGCCATGTGAAGAGCCTCTATAATCCAAAGAAGCAAGGAACACCTGGACTTCGTATAAGACTGAGACCCCTATTTGGCATTTAGCTTCCAGAACTCAGAAAAGTTTCTGTTCTTTTTAAAATTTTTTTATCATTATTATTAATTTTAATGAAAATTTACAGATATTTTGGATTTCCAGTCATTCATTGTTGCACTTTTCTCCCCTCCTAAGCCTCCCCTCTAGTACACTACCCTCTTGGAAAAGTAAAAGAAAAATTCTTTCATTGTTTTACAAACCCTCCCCCAGGTCCACTCCGCCATGTAGCCTTCGTTTTGGACTCCTGTCATTACAAAAATACCTAATCATGTATCCCTTTTAAACAGTTATCCCCCTCATCTCTTTCAATACAGTATACATAATTTATCCCATCTTTCTCAGTCTCCCCCAGCCCTGATGCCAGTCCCGTTTTACAACAGTGGCAATATGCTATATTTGTCCTTTTGTGATTGAGATATTTCACTCAGCATAATGTCCTCTAGGGTCACTCATTTTGTAGAATATTTCATGAGTTCCTTGTTTATTTTTCAGTGCAGCGTAGTATTCCATTGTGAATATGCCACAGCTTTTCTATCCATTCATTTGTTAATGGGCACTTAGGTTGTTTCCAACTCTTTGCTATTGTGAACAAAGCAGCAAGAAACATGGGTGTGCATATATCTGCTTGTGTGGCAGTTATGGTTTCTTTAGGGTATATTCCCAGTAGTGGAATTGCTGGGTCAAATGGTATTTCTATTTGCAACTTTCTGAGACAGCGCCCTACAGCCTTCCATAGTGGTTGCACCATTTTACACTCTCACCAGCAGTGAATAAGGGTTCCAGTTTCTCCATAACCTCACCCGCATTTGTTGTTTGCTCTTCTGTGAAATTTTGCTGTTCTTATTGGAGTGAGATGATAGCTCATAGTTGTTTTATGTTTCTGTTCTTTAAATCCATTTTGACACCCTAATTCTGGCTTCCCTCATTAGGAAAGGTTCATAAGGAAAGTGATATTTTAAGGTGCATTTCGAACTAGTTCTCAGATGCTGCTGGGTAAGAATAACTGTAGCAGAGCTTATAGTCTTTTCTACTTAAAGAAACTTGATTTGAAAGCAAAAGACTCTAAAAAGTTAGTTTATCAGCCATAATATTGTTAGGTGGTGGAGCTTCTAGTTAGCTCCACCATCCTCAACAGTTGTTGCTGTTTGTATGTTCATTGTATGTTCATTACTGACTTAGCTGTACAAACACACTGCTGTTAAGTAGGTTCAGACTCACATCCACCCTCCACTGGCTCCGTTAGGCTCCCAAGGCTATAATCTGTAATGAGAAGAGCCTCCCCATCTTTCTTTCACAGAGCTACTAGTAGTTTCAAATCCCTTGAGACTTGTAAACTTTGGGGCAGCAGCACAACTTGCTGTGGTCTAGACCACCAGTGCCCTCTTTATCAGCTATTGATGTTGTTAGGTGCTATCAAGCCCATTGTGATGACCCTGTGAACAAACACTGCATCTGAACCTTGCCCTATCCTGTGCCATTTTTTCGTTATCTCTGACACTTGTGAGCCTATTGCTGCACCCACTGTGTCAATCCATCTTCTTTTTTTAAATTTTTTAATTTTTATTGTATTATTTTTACGTGTACCGTCAAATCAGATCTGACTGGTAAAGGAGGAGATTGCCGCCTCCTTCTCCTGCAGAGCATCTGGTGGATTTGAACTGCGTACCTCTGGGATTGCAGTGCAGTGTGTCAATCCTTCTTGAGAGTCTTCCTCTCTTTTGCTGACCCTCCACCTTTCCAAATATGTGGTCCAAAGACTGGTCCCTCCCAACAACATCTATAGCTATGAGATTTTCTTCTTGGATGCCTATGGAGGGCTTTTGTCTGGTATATGTTTGTTTATTAGTCTAGACCAGCAGCATCAGCATTACCTGAAACTTGGACCTACTGAATCACTGGAAACTTGGGATCTGTGTTTCTAAAACCTCTTCAGTTCTGTTATTTGCTGATATCTTGAAAACTACTAGTCTATCTATTCCCTAATCAGAAGTTAGAAGCATTAGGAGCTGCCCTTGGATTGTACCACTTTGTACCCTTTTGGAACACCACTGCTGCATTTACATAATTTTGAATCTGCTTAGGTGGATAATTAAATCTGGCCTAACATGGACGGTGAAGGGACAGCACAGGAGAGGAAGACCCTCTTTGAGGTGGATTTGATTCAGTGACTGGGGTAATTGTGGTGGGTGTGTCAGAGACAGTGATATTGGTACAGGACAAAGCAGGGTTTAGGGCTGTTATACATAGGGTCGCTATGAGTCACAAGTGACTCGCCAGCACATAACAACAACATCACAGTATACTTTCTGATTTCTTGAATGCTTCTACCGTGGGTGTTGATTATGGATCCAAGTAAAATTAAATTGTTGATGATGTCAATCTTTTCACCATCTCTCATAATCTATTGAAGCAGTGATGACGATTTTTGTTTTCTTAATGTTGTGATGTAATCTGTATTGAAGACTGCAGTCTTTGATCATCATGAATAATTGTTTCTGTAGATTGTGTCACTTACATTGCACAGGCTTATGTCATATTCTTCTTTATATAGTCCAGCTTCTCAAATAATTTGCTCAGCACACAGATTGAGTAGATACAGAGAAAGAATACAACCTTGATTCACCTCTATTTGGATTTTAAACAATTCAGTGTTTCCTTGTTCTGTTCAGACAACTGCTTCACAGCTTATGTATAGGTTTCTCATGAGCACAAGTAAGTGTTCTGGGATTCCCATTCTTCTCCATGTTATCCTTAGTTTGTTATCATGTACACAGTCAAGTGCCTTTACCTAGTCAATGAAATGCAAGTAACCATCCTTCTGGTAGTCTCTGCCTTCAAATAAAATCCATCTGACATCAGCAGTGGTATTCCACATATCATCGCCTCTTCCGAATCCAGCTTGAATTTCTGTAAAAGAAATTCAAGTTGATTCTGAAAAATGTTCAGCAAGATTTTACTTGCATGTTACAATAATGGTTTGTTTTATAACTTCAGCACATTATTGGATCACTAGTTTTCTTTTGGAATGAGAATAATTATCCATCTCTTCATTGACCATGCCGAATTTCTTGGCACTGAAAGGGCACACAGCCTTTATATGTAATAGGAAGGCTGTTGTACTTAGTAAGTCATCATTCAGGAAATACATGTCTTTGAAATAGAAGACCCTAAAAAGCTATTGTTCTTATGTGTCAAGTGGAACTCACAGCTGATCTTTCACTGGGATTTTCAGAAGCTGTAAGTCACACGGGAAGAGTTTGTCCATCTTTCTTCTGTGGAGCAGCTGGTAAATAAGAACCACTTAACTGAGCTCTGGTGGCCTAATGGCAAGAAGCTGCGCTACAATCTCAAAGGCACGCAGTTCAAGGCCACCAGCTGCTCCACAGGAGAAGGATGAACAGTCTCCTCCCGTGTGATTAATTGCCTCTGAAAACCCACCAGGGGTTAGCTATGGTTCGGTTCCAACCCAACGGCAAAACAATAACAACAGCACCGACAGCCTTTGAGTCAGCAGCATAACCCCTTATCACTAAGCCACCAGAGCACCCCAAAAAAGCTATTAGCTGTCATATAAGATGAACTTGAAGCTATTTGTGATAAGCAAACCAAGTACAATTTGGGGGAAAAAGTTCTCAGTAAAGATTTTTATGAATGAGAAATTATAGGATACTTTTGTGATTTTATGTCATTCCAGTAACGTAGGTAAATTTTTAGTTCCTCTGTAAAACAAGACTGAATGGTCTAGCCTTTGTAAGTGAAAGTATATATTTGAAGGTAAAGTCCTTCAGAAATTTTTAAGAGTTCATGTTGGAATTGTTAGGTGCCATCCAGCCATTAAGTTAATTACAAGTCATAGCAACTCTGTGAACAACAGATCTGAATCTTGTTCTGTCTTGCAACATTTTTATCATCTCTAATAAGCTCAAGTCCATTGTAGACACTTTGCCCATCCATCTTGTTGGGGTCTTCCTCTCTTTCTCTGACCATCCACCTTTCCCAGCATAATGTTCTTTTCCAAGGACTATGCCCTGCTTGTCACATCAGCGAAGTATATGAGATAAGAGTTTCACTGTCCTTGCCTCTAAGGAGTTACCTTGATTGCACTTGCTCCAAGACAGACCTCTTTGTTCTTTTGGCAGTCTGTTAGGATATTCAGTACTCTCTTCCCATACCACAACTCAAAGGCATCCATTTTCTTCTATCATCCTTTTTCACTGTCCACCTTTCAGATGCATAGGAAGTAACTGAAAAGACCATAGCTTGCATCAGGAGCACCTTAGTCATGAAACTGACATCCTTGTTGTTTAGCCATTTGGAGAGGTCCTTGACAGCAATTTTCCCAGTGCAACATGTCTTTTGATTTCTTGGCTGGTTGGTATGGAGCCACATAAAGTAATCTTATTGACAACTTCATTGTTGTTCTTATTGTGTGCCATCAAGTGAGAACTGACCAATGGCTGACCTTCCAGTGGGGTTTCAGAGAGGCACTAAATTGTACAGGAAGAGATTTCCCGTCCTTCTCCCACTGAGCAGCTGGTGGATTTGAACCATGTGGCTTTTGGATTGCAGCACAGCTTTTTTAGCAGTAGGCTACTAGAGCTCCCTTTAAGTTCATATATCATTTAGAAATTTTAACAGAAAGTGAGAGTACAAATCTATCTGTTAATATTTCCACTAAAAACAAACCCAGTCCAATAGTTTCCATGTGCATTAGTAATTAGCCTTAGGTTTGCATGTTTTTAGGAATTTTATTTGGAAACTACTTTCTCAATTGGACCCTAGAATGCTCTTTATTAGTTAATTTCATCTTTTAGATTTTTAAATGTAAAAGAAATGAGTAAATATGTTTTGATTGCAACATAAACAAGAGAACTATTTTTGTCTCAGACAAGTACTTTACTATTTGCCTCTTTGTATACCCAGTCAATGCCCTGTATTCTTTTTCTACCCATTAATTATCTCATAAAGGACCATAAACTAACTGCCATCCAGTTGGCTTATGATGACAACCCTCTATTACATAAATTGCTAGGGCTGTAAATCCTTGCGAACAGCCGCATGTTTCTTTTGTGGAGCAGCACAGCCAACTTTTGAATGAGTAGCCTTTGAAACTCACTGTACCACCTGAGAAATTAATAAAAAAGAAAATCAGAAACATGTTCTTTACTTTTAAAAGATTGCCAAATCCGTTATCTATCACACAGTATTATTTTTTTTAATTGGTGTCCTTATTATGTTTGTCCAGTAAATCATCTCTTTTATTTATACTGGTAAAATACATGAACAAAGCATTTGCCATTTCTCTGGTTATATAACTATCAGCCCTATTCATTTTCAAATTTTTTAACTGGCCTTAGAAAAAATTCAGTACTGCTTAAGCAGTCAATTACCATTACCCCTTCTAATCCATTTCTTACAATCATGAATGTATACTCTTCTCAAAGTGGATGTGTATTTTAGATACTTAGTAGGAATGGGATTCTGTAATACTTGCTGTTTTGTGTCCTTTTTTCAGGGGGAGGGGAGTAAAAAAACTTAATGATCCAGAGTAATAACAGAATACAGTCAAGACAGCTCCCTTGTGCACACAGGCACCTCAGCCTTGAGCCTCACAGCTATGTGTTCCCAAGTTCTCATTCCTGCCAATAATAGCTTCTCTCTGCAATTGTGAAAACAAATTTCTCAGTCCTACTAATATTGGCTCTCCCTTCAACGAAGTTCTCAGTCCTATCAATATTGGCTCCCCCCACCCCAGTTGCCTAATAGTGTTTTACTTTGTCAGCACAGTATTTTCAAGATTCATTTTTGTCACCTTAAATTCTCTTTATGACTGAATAATAGACCATTATATAATGTACTCTTCATTTATCCATTTATTTGTTGGTGGATAGTTGGATAGTTTCCCTCTTTTAACCATTATGAATAGTGCTGTCATAAACATTTCTATACACATACCTGTTTGAGTTTATTTTTTCAAGTCTTTTAAGTATATACGTAGAGTGGAATTTCTGGAGTGTATGGTGGCATAGGCTGTAGCACGTTGTACTGCTAGTCAAAGATAAAAAAAAAATCTAATCATTTGAATCTACCAATGACTCTATGCAAGAAAGATAAGCAGTCCCTCCCATTAAGATTTACAGCTTGGCAATCAGAATCAACTTGATGGCAGTTGAGTTTGGTTTATAGTACTTGTCAAAGACAGAGTAGTGCAGGTGGTTAATGTGCTTGTCTACTAACCTAAACTTGGAGATGTGTAAAAAAAAAACCAAAACAAAAAAAAAGTAACTGATTTATGGCAAGTCTAGGTTTAATTTTTTAATTTTACATTTTCATAGTTTTAATTTACTAGAGGCTCTTGAAGCTAATTTCCTTTATTTTAAAAAAATAATATTAAAACCTTTTTGAGAAACCACCATACTGTTTCCCACAACAGCTGAGTCACTTAACAATTCTACTACAATAGATTAAAGTTCTAGTTTCTCCTACATCCTCATCAATACTTACTGTCTGTTTTTCTGATCACAGCCACTCTAGAGTCTGAGTTTTTGTGTTTCGGTGGCTTTGAACTAGTACATTTTCCTAATGATTAATGCAGAAGTTCTGATGGCTCAGTGGTTAAACTATCAATTACTAATTGAAGGATCATTTGTTTGAGCCCACCATCTAGTTTGTGGTAGAAAGATATGGTAATCTGTTTCCATAAAGACTAGTCTTGGAAACCTAAGGGACAGTTCTATTCTATCCTATAGTCAGTGTGAATTAGAACAAACTCAACAGTAACAAGTAATAAATAATGATGTTGAGCATCTTTTTATGTGCACACTGACACTTTATACATATATTTGGTGAAATATAATCAAGTCCATTACTTTTTCTTACTGTGTTGCTTGTAATTTTTTTATACCCTAGAATTTTAAGAATAAGTTTTGAATCCTTTTACACAAGGAGTGCTAACCCTATCTCTCACCACCTGATCTATAAATTTCATCTTCTCCAACTTCATTGGGCTTCTTTATTCCCTAAATCAGCCAGAACCTTCTTGTCTCCGGACACATGTATTCCTGAGTACAGAATACTTTTCCTTTCCCTCTTTAAATCATTCCATTGATGAATCTTAATGTTAGAAAATGTTTGTATCATATTTGTGGGACAATCAGTTTGTGCCCCTACTGTGTTCTTGCAAAATAAATTGCACCTGAGCTTAGTCCAACATTTCAAAATACAGGGCAAAGAAGAAACAGTCATTGATATCATTGTTGTTGTTAGGTGCCATCAAGCTGAGTACAACTCATAGTGACCCTTTGAGCAAAAGATCTGAACCATGTTCTGTCCTGATCCATCTTCACACTTCCTGACACACAAGAGCCCACTGCAGCTGTCACTGTGTCAATCCACCTGGTTGAGGGTCTTCCTCTCCTTCACATGACCCTTACCAGCGTCATGTCCTTCTCCAAGGAATAGTCCCTCAAACAACATGCCCAGAGTATGTGAGTAAAGCCTCATCATTCTTGCTTCCAAAGAGCTATCCAGCTGCACTGTCTCCAAGGTAAATCTGTTTTGGCTGTCCATGGATGTTCAGTGTTCTCCACCACCATTTGGAAGTAACTAATTCCAGAACACAGTATTCTGTAAAACAAATGACCCAGTTAAAGAAATGACATGAAAAAAGAGCTGAGAAAAACTATACTGAGGTGAGATTTAAGTGGCGTGATTACCAAATGCAACCTGTTGCCTATTTTGGATACCAATTCAAATTAATCAACTGTGAAAAGACCTTTTTAAATGATTTTACCTAAGTTTGAATATGACATATATTAAATTCTTAATTTACTTAGATGATAATAATATTTTGGTTATTCATATTTTAAATGCCTTTTCTAAACCCATCCACTGCCACCAACTGGAGAAAAGCTACGCTATCAGAGACTTGCATTAAAACAACCTGAGATCTGTTTGCTTGCTTGCTTCTTCAAGTCTCAGCCTATGTTAGTTACTTTTGGGAAGAATCCTTGACTAAAACCAATGTTTGCTCTATCCAGTTAATTTCTATCATTTTACTCTGTTGGTTTATTTTGCAGTGAAGATAGTGCAGGATAGGGCATGTTTTTTATCTGTTGTTCATAGGGTTTCTGCTAGTCAGAGTTGCCTCAATGAAGTCTAACAACTGTACCAATAGCTACAGGTAGGAATCTACTTATTTATTGTCTTTCTCAAACCCTCCTATACTATAGTCTCCAAAAAGACAACAGACTATCTTAGGTTCACCACTTTAAATGAGCGCTTGGTATCTTATATACACAGTACACTTTGAGTAATTTATATCAAAAGAATAAATGAAAGGAAACTTGATTTAATGTTGTACTTATTTATTGTAAGCTTTCCCTTGGGCCTGAAAGCCTGAGGAGTGTGAATCACCCCTCCTCTCCTAAAGCCCACCACTGAGGCACAAGGCCTGTTACGTCTGTAGCACGCTACAGCAACAGAAGAAAGAAGAGAGCTGGCTGGATACGTAGGCCCTAAGGCCAGAAGAACTACATCTAAGTAACACGTAGCCACTGTAGCCACTGGATAAATATCGTTGCCCTGTGGTGCAGTTGCGATGTTTGGCCTCAGCCTGTTTACACCATGGTTGCCTAACAAACAACATGTTGCTACACACTGCCTCCAGTGTTGTCTGCCTGTTTACACCATGTTTGCCTAACAAACAACATGTTGCTACACACTGCCTTGAGTGTTGTCTGTTAGAACCAAACAAGGACTGAAACCTAAACCTTTTACCTATATTTTGGTGTTTACAAATTGAGAATTTTACTGTAGAATTTAAAAAAAGTTTTTCACCTTTATCTATCAATTCCTCCCCATCTTTCGCCAAATAGGTATAGAATATATAGATTATGGGGCTGACTTTCTAGTTCTTCCCCTTTTTTTAACTCCCTTTTTTGGTAAGAATAATGTCATAGATCTAACCTTGATACTAGTTAAGTGCTTAAAAGGAATAATTTCTAAACAAGCAGGGCTTTTTATGTGTCTACTAGAGTTTTCTTTGGCTTTTTATTTGAGAGTTTTGGTTCCCCTCTGCCTCATTTTAAAAAATAATTGCTCAAACACTGAACCATTTCAGGAAGTAGCATATAATCAAGAAGCAGTGGTAAGTAGGGAAGACATTTAAGCTGCATTGAAGGTATTGGGGGGTTGGGGGGTAGGGATAAAAGCCCCCAGGCATTAATGGAATACCAGTTAACTTCTTTCAGCAAACATGCAGCCCTGGATGTTCACTAGCCTGTGCCTAGAAATTTAGAAGACAGCTGCCACCTGGCCAATTGGTTGGAAGAGATCCATTTAAAAAAAAAAAGATGATTCAACAGAGTGGAAAATATCAGAGAGTTTCAATAATAATACATGCAAGTAAAATTTTACCAAAGATTTTGAAAACCAATAGAAACAGTATATTAATAAAGAACTGCTAGAAATCCAAGGTAGTTTTAGAAGAGACCAGGGATATCATTGCTGATGTCAGATAGATCTTGATTGAAAGCAGAGAATTCTAGAAAGATGTTTACTTATATTTTTTTGATTGTACAAAAAGATTTCACTGTGGATCATTACAAATCACAGATAACAGAAGAGAATGGGAAGTCCTTAAATACTTAACTATACTCATGCAAAACCTATAGATAGGCCAAGCAGCAGAAGTACAAACAGAACAAGGAAACACAACATGGTTTAAAATCAGAAAAGATGTGTATCAGGATTATATTATTTTTCCATACCATACAGTCTGTATGCTGAGCAGCAAATCATTTGAAAAATTGGACACTATGAAGAGGAATGTGACATCAAAATTGGAGGAAAACTCATCAACATTCTGTGCTATATAGATGACACCTTGCTTACAGAAAGTGAAGAAGACTTGAAGCACTTGCTGTGGAAGATCAAACCCTACAGCCTTCAATACAGACTATATCTCAACATTAGGAAAACAAAAATCTTCACCACTGAACCTATAGCCAACATTATGATGAATGGAGAAAATGTTGAAACATTTTCCATGACTTTATTTTACAGCCAACACCCATGGTAACAGCAGACAAGGAATTGAAAGGTGTGTTGCACTGGGAAAATCTGCTGTAAAGGGCCTTTCCAAAGTGCTAAAGACCAAGGATATCAGTTAAAAGATTAAGATGTGCCTCATGAAAGCCATAGTATTTTCAGTTGTTTTGTATACATTTGAAAGTCAGACATTGGATGAGGATGATAGAAGAAGGATGACTTTGAATTGTGGTGTTGGAGAATTCTCAATATCCCATGGACAGATAAAAGAACAAACAAATTTGTCTTGGAGAAATGCAGCCAGGGTGCCCTGTGTAGGCAATGATGGTTGAAGTATTGACTCACATACTTTACACGTGTTAAAAAGAGTGGCCAGACTTTGGAAAAAGGTATCATTCTGGAAAAGGATGAAAGACAGAGAAAGAGGAAGCTCCCTCAACAAAATGGATTAACACGCTAACTGCAGCAGTGGACTCAAGCACATTGATGATCAGAGATTGGTACAGGATAAGACAAGATTCAGATCTATTGTCCATAGAGTTGCTGTGAGTCACAGTTGACTCAGTTGTAACTAGAAACAAATGCTCTTGCTTCTCATCCCTGCTAACCCTCCAAGATTGAGTTTTATCTGTGTATCAATGCATTTTACATTAGTGGCTATCTGTATTAGTGGTCTTCTAGCTTAATTGCCTTTCTTTGATTGATTTATGTCACTTAACATAATTTGCCCTAGTTTCATCCATGTTGTGTATTATTTCACAAAATCTTGATCATTTTTTAGTCATACATTACTTTGTCTGAATGTACCAGTTTCTTTAACCATCTCTCCTTTGACAGATACTTGGAGTTTTTTCCATCTCTGCTTTTTTAAATAGATCTGCGATAAACATGGAGGTGTGAGTCGTAGCTTGTGTTGTAGTTCTTATATCTGTGGTATGTGTACTTTGTAGTTAGCATGTATACTTATTGCTAGATCAAATGGTATTTCTGTTCCCAACTTTCTTAGGAATCACTAAACTGCTTTCCTTAGTGATTGCACCATTTTAAATTTCCACCAACAATATATGAGAAGTCTCTTCACACCCTTGCCAGCATTTGTTATTTGATGTCTTATTAAAAAATGCTATTTTTACTGGAGTAAGATGGTATCTTAAAATCATGATAGGTTTTGCTCCAAACCTATTCATGACTGAACAAATCATTCTAGAAGCTGGACTTTATGAAGAGAAGTGTTATATCAGGATCAGGACTGCAGACTTCAATATAGATTGCCATCTCAGCATCAGAAAAGCATACCACTGGACCAATAGACGACAGTATGATAGATGGAGGAAAGATTGAAATTGTCATCACTTTCATCTTGTTTGGATCACATCAACACCAATCAGAAAGTCTGTTATCAAAGACCTAGCCAAAGTACTAAGGAGCAGTAATGTTAATTTAAATACCAAGGTGCACCTGATGCAAGCCATGGTTTTTTGGTTTGGTTTTTGAGGTTTTTTTCCTTTTCAGTTACTTATTATGTGTCTGAAAGTTGGACAATAAATAAGGACGACAAAAGAAGAATCAGTGCTTTGAGTTGTAGGGTTAGAGAAAAATACTGAATATCCCATGAATTGCCCAAAGAACAAACAAGTATGTCTCAGAGAAAGTTGTAGCCAGCCTGTTCCTCTCAGGTGAAGATGGTTTAACTTCATCTCACATACTTTGAGCATGTTGTTAGGACATGCCAATCCTTTGTAAAGAAAATTATCCTAGCAAAGATGGAGGACCAGCAAAAGAGAGAAAGGCCCTCAGGGAGGTGGATTGACAGTAACTGTAACAGTAGGCTTATGTATATCAGAGATAGTGAAGATCATAGGACAAGGTTTAGATATGTTGTTAAAAGAGTCACTGTGAGTCACAATCAGCACCTAAGAAGAACAACAGTAGATGGTCATATTGAGCATTGTGTAAATAAATAGCGTGTTTGTTGACCATCTGAATGTCTTCTTTGGTGAAATGTATCTTCATGTCCTCTGCCCATTTTATAAAAGCTTGGTTTATATTTTTCTTGTTGGATGTGTTAGAATTTTTCATAAATTTTAGAAATGAGTCCCTTATCAGACATGTCATTGTCATTTTTCTTTTCCAATCTGTAAGTTATAATGTAAATAGAAAAAAAAAAACCCACCTCATTTTCTCTAAAGCTTCTTCCTTTGTTTACTCTTTTTAAAAGCAAGCATTAAGTGCTACCTAAGTCTTTTTTATATGTGAGGACTCATGTATATGAGATAGTTGTAGATTCTTTAAACAGTCATTTGTTTAATCTCAAGTTAGCACTTTATTCCTAGTATTGAAGGTGGAATAAAAAAAATTATTACTAAATCTTTGACACATTTTGCTTTGTTCTTATGTACAGTAAACTTACGTCATGTAGCTATCTTAACTATATGCTATTTTGCTTATCACGAGTTTTCCTGGCCCCAAGTGTTTTTATGGAAAACAAAAGAAGCTGTAGGTGTTACTTTCAGTATTTCTACAGAAGAGTGATATTTTTTTAGGGTGTATGGTGAAGACTTTAGGCTCTTAAAGTACTGTGTCATCCTAAATTTAATAGTAGCATGTACAATTAAAAGCCCAAATCTTGTTAAGAGTTTAACTGTTTATTGCATATTTTATGTCAAGATGAGTGAAGAATTTATAAATTGTTTTGGTATAGTTCTTTCACTTAACCTCACAATGTTTGAGTTGGATGCTACCCAATGGTTAGTTGTTAAGTTACTATGCAAAACAGAAATATTGCTTTCAGTCAGCCAGTTATTTTCCTTTGTTAATGGATTATTGCATTATGTGTATATCTTAATCTTTAGGTAATGAATGTTTGTGTTCCTGTCTTTGTGTATTTGTTTCATACACATATAAAAATTTTTAAAAAACACTCTAAGTACAATTTTTTTTTAAATACAGTGTACTTTATTGATGGTACATGACAAGATGGGCTCTCTGAGCCCCTCCCCTTTCTCAGGGGGATTGGATGGGAACTGTGTCAAGGATGTAAGATTCTCAATGTGTGGGAGGATCGAGTTGGGGCAAGGACTCCCCAGTAGCTGAGGATCTCTCTCTCTCTCTTCTAGTGCTATTGCTGGGGCTGGTGGTCCAGGGGTCCCTTATTCTTTGAAGGCCATGTGAACCATCAGGTCGACCACCCAGTTGCTGTAACCAAATACACTGTCATACCAGGAAATGAGTTTGACATAGTGGTCATTCAGGGCAGTGCCACCCCCAGCATCAAAAGTGGAAGAGTGGGTGTCACTATTGAGGTCAGAGGAGACAACCTGGTCTTCATTGTATCCCAGGATGCCCTTGAGGGGCCCTTCTGATGCCTGCTTTACTACTTTCTTGATGTCATCATATTTGGCAGCTTTCTCCATATGGCAGATCAGGTCCACAACTGGCATATTGTGGTTGGTGACATGGAAAGCCATGCAGGTAAGTTTCCCATTCAGTTCAGGGATGACCTTGTCCATGGCCTTGGCAGCACCACTAGATGCAGGGATGATGTTCTGGGCACCTCCACGGCCATCACGCCACAGCTTTCCAGAGGGGCGATCCACAGTCTTCTGGGTGGCAGTGATGGCATGGACTGTGGTCATGAGTCCTTCTACAATGCCGAAGTTGTCATGGATGACCTTGGCCAGGGGAGCCAAGCAATTGTTGGTGCAGGAGGCATTGCTGACAATCTTGAGAGACTTGTCATACTTTTCATGGTTCACGCCCATCACAAACATGGGGGCATTGGCAGAAGAAACAGAGATGGTTACCCATTTGTCACCACCCTTCAAGTGAGCCCCAGCCTTCTCCAAGGTTGTGAAGACACCAGTGGACTCCACAACATACTCAGCACCAGCATCACCCCACTTGATGTTGGCGGGATCTTGCTCCTGGAAGATAGTGATGGCTTTCCCTTTGATGACCTGCTTCCCATTCTCAGCCTTGACAGCGCTGTTGAACTTGCCATGGGTGGAATCATATTGGAACATATAGACCATGTAGTTGAGGTCAATGAAGGGATCATGGATGGTGACAACATCCGTTTTGCCAGAGTTAAAAGCAGCCGTGGTGATCAGGCGCCCAGTGCGGCCAAATCCATTTACTCCAACTTTCACCATCGTGTCTCAGAAATGTGGCAGAGGTTGCACGAGAAGAGAGGGCAGTCTGGATTGACAAGGAACAGAGAGCCAGTACAAAATATTAAAAAAAAAAAAATTCCTTAAGGAACATTTCAGCCACATGAAAAAGTAGAATTCTGTAACTAACTCTATACCTGTCATCCGGCTTTAGTTGTTTAACTTCACATATATTTTTTAGTTCTGAAATATAATAAATATGTGTGATTTAATTCCAGAAAATGTACGAACTGAACTAATTCTAAAAGGATATTAATTTATCAAGCTCTGTACCTACATGTAGTGATTTCTGGTGGCGTAGTTGGTAGGAAGTTTCACTGCTAACTCAAAGGGGAACCTCTCTAGTGTCTTGAATACACCAGAGATTCTTCAGGAGAAAAATGGACAGTGTCCTCCAGTGTGGTTTGCAGCCTCAGAAACCCAATGGAGGGTAAGCTATGAGTCAGTTCCAACTCAGTAGCTTTGAATTTAAGTGTGGCAGCATGTAGGTAGAAAAGCAGGAGAAAACTTGCTTTTAATAAGCCTTATTTCAGCAGACCTAACTAAAGTGATTTAATGTCATGTGATTTACTGCCTCTGAAAACTCACTAGAGGGCCAACTCTGGGTTATTTCTGACTCAGTGGTACACAGCAGCAACTAAAGTGAAGAAAAAGGTCATGTGAATATCTTTCTCTTACCCAACCTTCTCCTAAAAAGAAAAGGGGAAAAAAACCCCTCTTTGGATATCTTTGGTAAAAATAGTTAATGCGGAGAGTACAACAAGTACAACTGCCTTCACGCAAATACAAACTTTGCATTTTCTAGGAATTAGGAGGTGATTTTTGTGGTAGAAAATACTACAGAGCAACTGGTATTAGTAAATGTAGGGTAGATAAAAGTGAGAGGTAAACAAAGATAAATTCTGAGAAGATTTGTAGGCCATAGTATGAAATAAAGTTACTATTTTTTTTCTAATAGAAATGAAAGAAATTTTGATCAAGGGAGTAGCATGATCTCATTTATGTTTTAAGAAGATTCCTCTGGATGCTCTATAAGAATAGAGAGTAGGAAGCTCTGATTAGGGGATGCTTGGTTAGGTGGGATCTAATTAAAAGTTTATTGAAAAATTGGCAAGGTTGGTTTCTCCTGCAGAGGTTATACTGGTGGTATTTTTTAACAAGAAGACTTGCTAATGGGTCAGATACATGAAATGTGGATAGTGGAAGCTTATGGGGGAAACGGATTTAAGAAAAATATTTTTGAGAAATTATATTTTTGAGAAAATGGATCTTTGAATTTGGCCAACTAGAGGAGCTTGGTGATTTTAACAATTGAATGGAGACTTTGGGATAAAAATGTGAATGGAGAAGTTTGAAGAGATAATTGTGGTGGTTGTTGTGAGATGCCATCCAATTGGCTACAACTCTAGCAACCTCAAAAGCAACAGATTGAAACCTTTCTTTACTCTGTGTAGTCCTCACAGTCCCTCTGTTCACAAGCTTGCAGGGTCACTGTCGGTTCATCTTGTTGAAGGGGTCTTCCTCTTTTTATGCTGGCCTACTTTGCCCAGGATGATATCTTTTTTAAGGACTGATGCCTTTGACAGTATTACCAAAGTATGTGAGATGAGTTTTCATCTCTAAGGAGCTCTTGATTGCACATCTGTCAAAATAGAGTTGTTTGTACTTTTGACAGTCAGTCCATGGTATATTCAGTTAGTTCTCTTTATGACCACTGCAAATCAAAGGCATCCGTTCTTCTGCAGTATTCCTTATTCATTGTCTACCTTTTACATATATATATCAAGCAAATGAAAATACTGTGGTTTGGGTCAGACATACTTCAGTTTTTAAATTGACATCCTTGGTCTTTAGCAAAGAGAGGGAGTTTTTCTTCTAGTATTTTTACTGGTTTGCATACAGTCATTCACATACATTATATTTCATGCATGTACATTATGTTTTCTACATTCATATACATTATATTTAGTATAATTAATTGCTCTTGATCTATGCTTATACCACATCTTTTCCATTCCCAATGCATTTTTCATATTCCTTCACCTCCTCCACCTGCCTCCTAACTTCTGCTATCCTAGTGATTTTCCTCCTTGCCCTTTTTCTACCCCTTCTCCCTTTTCCTTCCCCTTTCCAAGTATTTGTACCTGTCTTGTTCAGTTATCCTTCTATTTTCACAGTAATGGTCTTATGCAGTGTATGTTGTTATGTGACTCAGTTATTTTGCTCAGGATAATGCTCTCTAGACTCTTCCATATTTCACTCTCCTCGCCTCCAAGGAGCACCATGGTTTCTCCAGGACAGACCTCTTTGTTCTCTTGGTACTCTGTGGGATATGCAGTGCTCTTCTCCAACACCACAACTCAAAGGCCCTAATTCTTCTTTTGTCATTCTTATTCACTGTCTAGTTTTCAGATTCAAAGGCAGCAGTTGAGAACACCATGGCTTGAATCAGGCACATCTTAGGTTTTTACACTGGCATCATTAATCTTTAGTCCTCTGGAGAGGTCCCTGACATCAGATCTGCTATTTTTAAAATTAGAGATAGTTAAGAATTTAGATAGCATGCTTATATGGTCATGTAGATTGATGCTTATTTTCCATGAGATGAAAGGAAAAATAAGGCAGGAAAGGACTGAAAGGGAAAAGATTTTGGAGGTTCAAATACAAAGTATATAAAGTGTGGCAGAGAAAATTAACTAAAGAAATGTAGGATTACAAAGTAGTACTGTGAGCCCATTTCAAATGCTAGGTTCTATATTTCTTTGTTTGAAGGGAGCCCAGCAAGATGATTGTATGTTCTCTCCACCCAAATTTAACTAGCAAGATTAAGGCATAAAGTGAAAAATTACATATAATTAGCATTGATAGGAAAGAAGAACAAGAGAGTTGAAGAAGAATTGCGTACGGAAACACACACCCTCACCCATCCTCCAGTGCCAGGTGTGACTAGTAACAACCCCTTTGTACAACAAAACTAAACCTGTCCAGTCCTGCACCATCTTCACAGTTGTTGCCATGTTTGCGCCCATTGTTGCAACCACTGTGTCAGTTTATCTCATTGAGAATCTTTCTCCTTTTTCCCCCCCTGATTTTTCTGCTCTCCCATATAGTAGATGTCTTTGCTTAGTTAATGAAACACAGGTACACATCTTTCTGTTATTCTCTGCTTCCAGCCAAGATCTGTCTAATATCAACAGTGTTATCCGAAGATATCTCTTATCCCGATGTAGATGAGTTAGTGCTTTCAACATTTCATTCTTGAACTTTGTTTTTCAGAAGTCCTTTAGCGCAGCTTGAATTTCTTCTTTCAATAACCCCTGGGTTTTGATCATATGGCATCCCCCTGAAATAACTGAACATCCATCATATTTTTTTTAATTTTTTTCCCCCATCATATATTTTTTTGGTGCATTGACCATATATTCATTTTTTCTTCATTTGGAGTTTTATGAATTGTTTTGGGTGATTTATGGTGTATATTTTGTTGTTGTTCTTCTACCCTTCCCTGCTTCTTATACCTTCTTTTGGTATTGGAAATCAAAACTTGAATTTTTTCATCACTTCTTTTCCACTTGAGAAATATTGAATATATTCTTTGTTTTTGGTTTTTAACTTCAGATCTCTGCACATTATCATTATAATACTTTACTTTGTCTTCTCAAGTCCCATTTTGACATTTTTAGTTTACTTCTGTTCATTTATCTTCTGCACTTTAACTACTGTACATTTGGGAACAAGTTTCAATGCCTATTCTCACTTCCATTTGGTCTTTTCTCCTCTTTCCTGTCTTTTTAGTCAACTTTTACATTCTTCATGTAAGATGTCCTTGATGTTATCCCATAGCTCTTGTCTTCAGTTGTTAGTGTTCAGTGCATCAAGCATATTCTTGAGATGGTTCTCTAATTTCAGATGGTGTATACTCAGAGTTGTACTTTGGCTCTCGTGGATTTGATTCAGTTTCGAGTTCAACTTGTAAAAGAGTAATTTATGATGTATTCTGCCAAATATGTAGTTGGATCGATGATCTGATTCTCAGAATAACTTTCTGAGATCTATTCTATTACTGTCATCATCTTACAGATGACTTACATATTTTTAAATTTTTTTAAAGACTTAATTGTCATTTTAACTGAAGTTTACAGAAAAGTTGAATTTTCATTCATTCACTATTGAATATTTTCTTTCCTTCTCCATTTCCCCTCCCCCAGTTCACTTTTTTTTTTTAAAAAAATTCATTGATACATAATTTCCTCCCTCCCTCTTCTTTTCCCCTCCCCCAGCCTACTTTACAGTGCATCTCTTATTCTGGACTGTTGTTATGCATGTAATGCTTAATCATATATTCCTTTTAAACAGTTCTTTCCTTCACCTGTGCCAATGCAGTGTTCATTATCTATCCTCTATTTACCTTGTTCCTCCCCAACTCCTCCCATGTCATTCTTGCTTTATGACAGTGGTGTTATACAGTGTTTGTCCTTTTGTTACTGAGATATTTCACTCAGCATAATGTCCTCCAGGGCCACCCATGTTTTGTAATGTGTTATGAGTTGATTGATTTACAGTGCTGCATAATATTCCACTGTATGAATATACCATAGTTTTTCTGTGCATTCATTCGTTGATGGTCACTTGGGTTGTTTCTGTCTCTTTGCTGTTGTGAATAATGCAGCAAATACATGGATGTGCAGATATCTCCTTGGGTGGTGACAGATGCTTACACCTTAAAGCATTGAGAAGTATAACAATATAATCTTGTAATAAGGAGTGAACTGGGAAGTTAGATCTTGCAGCTCAGCCTCTGAAATAATTACATTTTGTGATCACTTGTATGGAGGTGGGAAAAGCAGTTAAACTCCTTACCAAAATATTTTCAAAATGAAAAAACTGTTATTCCTTAATCCCAAAAGTGACTAATACAAGAGTCTCAGTTGGTATTACCTGGTGGCATGTGCTTCAAAGGAACTCTGAAAAAAATGGGTAAGAAATAATGTAGAAATTAGGAGGATCAAGTAATTTACCTCTAGACAGTTTGATAAGCTCTCTTCAGGAGAAATATAGACAATCTCTCATGTGATTTATTACTGTCTAAGGAAACTATGAGTTGATTCTGACTCAATGACAGTGAGTTTTTGGGGGTGATTTTTGTTTTAGGTTTGGTTTGGTTTTTGGTTTTTTTAGTTATGGAAGGGGAAAATTGCCATTCATTAAGGGGGCTGTAATAGCAGTAGTATCCTCAGAGGTGTTTACAAGGTGGTTCAGGAAGCATTTACGGAAAGAAGCTTTAACAGATTTTGCTGTAATGGTGATCCAGTAAGATTAGAGATTACTGCTGATGGATAGATATTCTGGGAAGTTAAGCTTCTGGACAACTAAAATAATAGAGGATGTAAAATTTGCTATTCATTTTGGTTTTCTTTTCATACTCACTCACTGCCTATTTTGTCCGTTCCCTCCACTGGGTTTCTAAGGCTGTAAATAGAAAGGGAGGAAGACATCTTCTATGGAAATGATATATTTGAACCACCAGAGGTGCACAACCTTTGATTTAACAGTGCAGTTCACTTTGGACTATGCCACCGGAGTGCCCCGTGATTGCCCTGTAGGAAAAATTGAGAATTTGTTTTGTATGAGACCATTTCAGGACTTGTTTCTGAAGCAGTTTGTTTTCATTAATGGTCCTTGCTGAATTCTATTTCCTGGTGTCACTAGTTTAATATGTAATGTAAGCAAATCATATAGCCTTCCAAAAATGCATTGTTTTCTCCTGTAAAATGGAGCTAACCTCAGTTTTGCAAGTATTTAAGACTTAAAAAACAATGTTTGTAGAGTATCATTAGAGATGAGGTTATAGTAGTATGTGTATAAACTACTTAATATACTTCTAGTCTCCCCTTCTTTGTAGTAATTAACACTTGTCATTCATTTGTTGACTTATAAATGAACATAAATGGTTATGTATAAATATAAATATACACGTTTCATATAAGTATAAATTTGTTTGTGCATATTAAATTGTGGTTTCATTTATTAGGTTTTCTCTACCACTACGTGAATGCTGTGACTGAATAGTGTGACCCAATCTTTATTTATAATGTCAAGCTTTTCATGCTGTGCATTTTCTTCTGCGATTTAAATGATAAAATGTATTCCTAGCCATCTTATCCCAAATAAAGTCATATTGATTTTTGTGTCGCATATAATGGAATAGAAAATAATCTCTTGGTGTCTATTCTATATTGTTCACAGAAACAATTTCCAAAGAATAAGGCTGAATTTGTACAATATTAACACCTTATCTTGTTTACTTGATGTAAAGGGCATTTGTAAAGACAGAAAGAAGATAAAAATCACAGTTAATTGTTATCATTCTTCAAAATAATCAGACTAAACCTGTAAAGGTTTTGATTGGCAATTAAATAATTTTTTAAATACAGCTTATCTTTTATAAAGTATTTTAAGGAAATTTGGTAGCATTGAAGAAAAGTAAAGTTGGGTTTGGTCTGTTTAGAAAGTTCACTTTTAAAAACAATGATTTGTACTGTAGCTAAAAAGCTGCTGCTGATTTCCCAAATCTTAAAGCTAACTGACCTTCCATTTGAACCCAGCTTTAATGTAAACATTTTCTTGAGATGGTTAAGGGTTGGGCCCACCAATCTGGATGATATTAGTGATGTTCTGTGTGAGGGAAGTTGGAATCTCTAAATAATTTTCAGTACTTTTTTAAAAGCCAAAAGCTATTTTGTACTTTATAGGTTTCCTAAATCTTTGTTTTGTTAATAATAGCTACTATGACTCTTAGAAACAAAATTCATAAAATACATAATTTACTTAGAAATATGAAAAATAAAGCTATTTTTATTTACTAATTTTTCCATCTTTCCTATTCTATTCAATTGTTTTAAAATATAGTATTTAGGCTATTGGTGTTGAGATTATTGTATTGCCTCCTTTAAAAGTTCTTACACTTGAGTATGTTAAAGTTAAGCTGTGAGCTGTATCAGCTCCCTATATATCTTCCCCCAACTCTTACAGCTTTATGAGATGTACTGAGTAGTGTTAGTTTTTCAACTTCATATCATTAAACAGCTGAATGAGTTGAAATCAGCCTTTTAAGTAAATAAATAAATACACCACTCATAGTGCTGGGTTGACACAGTGACTATAATAGTGGGTGGGCTCAAGCATATTGGAGATTGTGTGTATGGCATAGTATAGGGCAAGGTTCAGATTTTTTGTTCAAAGGATCACTGTGAGTTGTGGTTGGCTTGATGGCACCTTATAACAACAACAATAACAAAATAGTAATGTAGGTATTATTTCATGACGTTGTTGTTGTTAGGTGCCATAGACTTGAACATGATGCATAGCAGTAACCCTGTGAACAACAGATCGAACTCTTTCCTATTCTGTGCCATTCTTACAACTCTGAGCACTCAAACCCATTGCTGCAATCACTGTGTCAAGTCACCTGATTAAGGATATTCCTCTCTTTCACCATCCCTCCACCTTTTCAAGCATGATGTCTCCCTTCAAGGAATAACCTCTCCTGGAAACATGCCCAAAGTATGTGAAATGAAGCTCTGTCTTCTTTTACTCCAAGGAGCACTCTGACTGCATGGACTCCAAAATATATCTTTTTTTTTCATACAGCAGTCCATAAGATATTCAGCACTCTTCTCCACACAACAGTTCAGTCATCAATTCTGTCTTCCTTCCTTATTTATTATCCCCTTCTCAGATACATAGCAAGAGAATGAAAAAGACCATGGCCTTAATCAGGCACACCATAGTCCCCTAACTGGCATCTTTGCTTCTCAATAATTTGGAGAATTCCCTGATTACAGACTTTCCAGTGCAGCATGTCTTCTAATCTCCTGATTGCTGGTACCAAGTGTATTGGTTGTGGATCCAAGTAAGATGAAGTCATTGACAGTTTGAATCTTTTTTCCCCTCTCTCATGAGGTATACCTATAGGTAGAGTAGTGAAGATTTTTGTTTTCTTGATGTTGAGATGCAATCCAATTCTCTTTAAGTAAGCAAGATTATATCATCCATATATATATATATATCTCATCATCCTTTCCAAGAAAGGTGATTCAATAGAATGTGGAAATTATCAAGCAGTATCACATGCAAACAAAATGTTGCTGAAGATTATTCAAAGACATCTAGAACAGTACATAGACAGGGAACTGCCAAAAGTTCAAGCAGGATTCATAAAAGGTCATGGCACTCAGGGATATCATTGATGATGTCAGATAAATCCTGCCTAAAAGTGAAGAATACCAGAAGAATGTCTGTTCTTTATTGACTATGCAAAAGCATCTGACTTTGTAGATCATAACAAATTATAGCTAACATTGAGAAGAATGGGGTTCGCAGAACACTTAATTATGCTCATGTGAAACCTTTACCTAGGCCAAGAAGCTGCTGTGTGAACAAGCAAGGGAACAGTACATGGCTTAAAATTAAGAAAGGAGTGCATCAAGGTTGTATCCTTTCTCCATACCTATTCAGTCTGTATGCTGAGCAAATTATTCAAGAAGCTGGACTCTATGAAGAAAAATGTGGGTTGGAAGATTGGAGGAAAGAAGGATTAGAGAAAGCCTCACCAATAATCTTCAATATGCAGATAATATAACCTTGCTTGCTGAAAGTGAGAACCAGTTAACATGTTTGTTGACTTCAGAAGATGAAAAAATACAGCCTTCAATATGGATTGCATCTCAAAGTCAAGATTACAGAAATTTATCCATTAGACTAATGGGCGACATCATGATGAATGAAGATTGAAATTTTCCAACAATTTTGTGTTACTCGGATCCACAATCAGTACAGTTCGCACCAGCAGTAAGGAGACCAGGAGATGTTGACACTGGGAAAGTCTGTAGTCAGAGACTATTCCAAATTATTGAGTACCAATAATTAGTTTGAGGACTAAGGTATGCTTGATTCAGACCATGGTCTTTTCAATCCCTTGCTGTGTATTTGAGAGCAGAACAATAAGTAAGGATAAGAAGAAGAAATAAGTAAATAAAAAGAAAAATTGATGACTTTGAGTTGTGTTTGAAGAGAGTAATAAATATCCTGTGAACTGCCAGAAGAATAAACAGATAATGTCTTGGAGAAGGTGAAACCAGATTGCTTCTTTAAGGCAAAATTGATGAATCTTCGTCTCACGTACTTTGGGCATGTTGATAGGACAGGTTATTATTCCTTGGAGAGGAACATCATACTTGGAAAGGTAGAGGGACAGCAAAAGAGAAGAAGACCTTTATCAAGTGCATTGACACAGTGACTGCAGCAGTGGGTCTGAGTCATATATACCTTAGACTTAAGTATCATTGATTTTGGAGTATATGATTCTTCCTGAGATGGTTTAGTGATTCTGTACTTTCTTTCCATTTTCTGTTGATCTTGCATTATTCAGTATTTTACCCAGAGAATCCTTCAGTGTTGCAGCTTGAGTCTTGAATCTTTTCTTCAGTTTCAGAAATGCTGACCATAAGATTCCTAAAGATAAGAAGAGAGGAATAAAAATTAGTAAATAGACAAATTGAGTGAAACAATATACGTACAGTTGGGGGTTAATCTTGGAAGCAGGAGTGGCATCCACTTCCTACACCATACCAAATGCCTCTGGAAACTATGAACTTAGAAAAATCACGATAGTTACAGAAAGGCTTCAGGCCTTTTGTTCATAGGGTTGCTGTGAGTCATGCTCTACTGAATGGCAGTCAACAACAACAGGAGGCTGATCAGACATTGAAATTAATTTATCATAATTAATGCTCTAAAACAAAATACATATAAATTATTGCTTGAAAAAGCAATATGATATATAAACTTTCAATTAAATTACAATGTAAAAATATATTAACTCCTCCCAGGTTTGTATACATAAAACAAAAATGTAACATATGCAAGAAAAAGAAATGCCACATGTGTTCCCTTTTGGCACATTCTGTTATATGTTACTTTGCCTTTTCACCCTGTCCTTTGAAATCTTCTGTTCAGCTATTTCATCATTTCTTCTTTTCACTTTACTTCTTTTACACTTACAAACAACTTTCAAAAATATTTTTTTCTGATATCCCTTTGCACTATTTTTCTTGAGTTCATTTCTAAATTCAGATAAGATAAACAATTTTTATTTTTACTCTCATGGATTTATTTTAATGTTAATCAGCTTCAATTTGAAATTGCATATGAGCAATTTACTGAAATATTATGAGGCATATGTGCTTTTTCCTTGATATCATGTATTAATTTGTTAAACTAGTATAATCACTTTGTTTTGTTATTTTTTTATAGTTTATTTAGGTAGACATGGAAATCCATTTTCTAATCCTATATTATATCACTTGCCCAGTTTTTAGTTTCTTAATTTGTTTAACTGAAATTTATTATATTTCAGTTGCATTAACATAAACTCAACATTAAGACATCAGGATGTAGAAAAGACACAAGTAAAAAGGGAACCTTACTTTGACTTTTATCACTTGAAGAACCCCTGTTTTAAGTTCACTGTGTTTAATTAAAAGTTTTGCATTTATTTACCTTTGAAACAATATTTTCTTAGTCATATGTAAATTATATCACAGGTTGTCTGTTTTACCAGTAACTGTATGTAAACTGTTCTTTCTGAATGTAAAAAATCCTGTTAATTTTGAACTAGATTAACACCTAACCCACTCTTAAACAGGCAATAAAGTGCTTTGGATATTGCAAAAAAAAAAAAAAGTTTTGCATTTATACATTCCTGTCCAGTAAGAAAATGAAATACTCATCTAACTGCTTGATGTACGTGTAATCAAAATCTTTAGTGAGTTGTTTAATAATTAATTTATTAAATGATGGTTTTGTATTTTAGCAGACAGTAAGGTGTGGTTCTCTTTGGTATTACAGTTTATAAAAATCAGTACTTGCTTTAGACATTTAAGATGGAAATAAAAGCACAGATTTTAAAAGCCTTTGGCCTTCCACAAAAATGATAACACAGAAATAGAAGCTATGCTTATTGTTTTGTCTGTTTCCATTAGGATATAAATTTAGGAATATTTGTCTTACTCACTGCTGCATTCTCATTAGCAAGGGCAGTACTTGGCATAAATTAAGCATCAGATATTTATTAAATGAGTTAATGAAAATAGTTAGAATACAAATACCTTTATCCTCCTTATTTAGGTAACTGAGGGAGTCATATTTAGGAAATTTCCTTGAAATTTGTGTCAGTAATGTCATTTTATTCTATTTTTTGAAATATTTTCAAGCTGTGTCATACATTTTACTAATTTCTTAACTAAAATACTCCAAACATAACTGAACCTTATGGCTCAGGGATGTCACTATGAATAATAATTGTAATTCTTAGGCAAACCAGTGAAGCTTATAAAACTCTCCCCTTGTGTTAATAACCATGAGCTGGTGTGTTGGCGATTTAGAACAGATAAATAATTTTCTAATGGTTTCTATATTCTTGTTGTGGGTCTTCTCTCGTTCTCCCCACAATTATCATTCTACTCACAATTATTTAAGATAGCCTCAGACTGGCTCTTTTCTTCTTACCAATTAATGTACCTGGATTTAGGGGAAGATATTTACTGTTCACAAATTTTTTCTTTCAAGTTCTGAGAACTCTGTTCTGGAACGTTCAGGTTAGTTGATGCCTAACTTTAGAAAAATAGTCCTTTTATATAATAGGTTACTTATTTAAAATCTGTGTGTTTGAAGACACATGCTGATGACAAAATTTCCTCAAAATCAGCATTATTTTGTAGTATTCTGAATTTGTCCTTTCTTTTAGAAACAGCATGATGAAGAGATTGACTCAGAAGCAAAAATTTTGTAAGCCTGAATTTAATGTAAATAACTGTATTTATTCTGAACTACAGTTGTGTTTTGTGAGTGGTTCCTTGCCTTCCAGAATGATTATTTTCTGCTTATGTATTTTTTTTTCTACTGAGAAGGATTTAATTTCAAATGTTAGGCAGTGTTTTATACAGAAAGCCTTTACTAACTAGAATTATATAAATGTAATACACAGTTAATGTGTATTAATTTAGACAAGTTCATCTTTTCTGTTTTGTTCCCTAAAATAGCTCTATTATCAAATCACTCCTTTACAGTTGAAGAGTAGTTAATTGAGTTAAAATGAGCACAAACCAAAATACTAAACCTACTGCTGTCAGTTCAATTCCAATTCATAGCAAACCTGTAAGACAGAGTAGAGTTGCCCCATCGATGCAAGATTTACAAGACTGGAAATCTTGAAGTAAACAGTATAACATATTTCTTCTGTTGGAATGACTTTGAACCTCCAACTTTTTTTGTTAGCAGGCTTTTGATTAGCAGCTGAACACTCTAATCACTGTATCATCAGAACATCTCAATATGAGCAAAAGGTAGTTGCATCCCTGGGTGTTAGGATTATGTTTATTTTGGATTTTAAAATCGTTTTCCCATGACTAATCTATGTTTTCTACTTTCTTAAATTACTCACAGTGATTCTGAAGAATATTGCAAAAACTACTTACAGTGCTGCTAAACAATATAGTATGTTGCTTACATTTGTATAAGAGTTAAGCTTTAATTTTTCATTGTTTTTTCAAGTGCTAAGACACAAAAAATATTCAGATATGCTAAGAAAAGAGAACAATAAATCAAACAGAATAAACACCCAACTTGTTGTCAGGTTCTAGTGAATCATTGTTGGTTCATAGAGACCCTGTATACAGTGAAGTAAAATCCTGGCTGATCCTGTGCCATTATCACACTTGTTACATGCTGCCACGTGGATGAACCTTGAAAACATTATGCTAAGTGAAATTAGTTGGCTAAAAGGGTCAAATAGTATATAATTCCACTTATAAGAGATATCTAAAATAGGTTGAGATTAAAGAAGTTAATAGTTACCAGTAGTTGGGAAATTAAAAAAAGAGAGGGGTTATTGCTGGTTGGGATAATGAGAAATCCCCCCCTCATTCATTCATTGTTGCATTTTTCTCCCTGCCGACCCCTCCCCCAGTGTACTCTTCTCTTTGAAAAGTAAAAGAAAAATTCTTTCATTGTTTTACAGTTTCCCCTCCCCAATAATGACAGATTTTTAGAAGCAAAGTGGTGATGGTTATAAGACACAGTGAATGTAACTGATGTCACTGAGTTATAGACTTATTTATTACAGTGTAGCATTCTTTGTTACTATTTTTTAAAAGTTTCTAGTTCTGAATCTTAGATTATGTTAACAATGTATGTACTTCAGTTTTATTTTGTAAGTTATTTCTAGACCGTCAGTCTTGGGTACTTAACCTCAAAAATTTTTAAATCTAGCTTGTATTTCTGGCAGGTCTCTGTCAATATACTGTTCCAGTCATTTTTGGATAATCTTCAGAAAGGTTTTGCTTACATGTGATACTAGTGATATTGTTCAGTTATTTCCACACTGTTAGATCACCTTTTTTTTTTTGTAATGGGAATAAATATGGATCTCTTCCAGTCAGTTGGCCAGGTTACTGTCCTTTAGATTGCTCAGCACAGCCTGGTACGCACGCCCAGGGCTACATCTGTTTGCAGAAATACTTGAATTGGTATTCTATTAATTCCTGGGGTCTTATTTTCTGCCAATTCCTTCAGAGCAGCTTGACTTCCTCCTTCATCACTTACTATTCTTGCTTATATGCTGTTTCATGAAATTCTCTTGTGTCAGCCAGTTCTTTTTGGTACAATTACTTTGTACTCCTTCTCTCTTATTTTGATGTTTCCTGGATCATTCAGTCTTCTGCCCATACCATCTTCAAGAATTGCAACTAGAGGTTTGAATTTGTTCTTCAGTTCCTTCAGCTTAAGAAATGCTGAGAGAGTTTGTCCATTTTGATTTTCTGACTTCAGCTCTTTGCACATTTTTTAAATACTTTGCTTTGTCTTCCTAATTGATACAGAACTGCCAGAAATAGAAGCTGGGTTTAAAAGAGACTGTGGCACTAGAAAGAACATCAATGCCAATACCAGGTAGACCTTGACCAAAAGCAGAGGGTAGCAGAAGAATGAGTATTATTTGTGTTTTATTAACTTTACAAAAAGTATTTGACTGTGTGTATCACAGCAAATAGTGGATAACCTTGAGAAGAATGGGAATCCCAGAACATTCAATTGTATGATTCAAAACCTGTACTTAAGCACAGGAGGTGAAGACCCTAGAGGAGAGATGGATTGATAAGTGACTGTGGCAATAGGTTAGGTGTGCCAGAGACAGTGAGATTGGTTCAAGGTAGGGCTGGGTTCAGAGCTGTTGTTCAAAGGATCACTATGAGCCTTACTTACCCCAAGAGCACATAACAGCCACCACCTCAACAAGGTGAAGGGATTCAGCGGCTACAACAGCAGGCTGAAGCACATAAGCAATTGTGATTATGGCCAGGGCCAGACAGTGTTTGCTTCCTGTGCTCTGGAATACCGTGAGTCAGAACCAACTGGATGGCCTCTCATAATGCTAAGAACCATGTGCCTGCCAAGTACTGGATATGCAGAAATTATTTTGACAGTTTTTACCATCTTAGTGTATTGCCTTTTGACTCATGGGTAATAAAAAAATGTAAGGAATTGTTTCTAATACATTGTACCCAGTGAAATAGAGAAATTGACTATGTGAAGAATTCAAGAGCTACAGATACGACATGCTAAAAAAATATATTTTTCCATTTTAATATTTGTTATTTAGGAAAATTATTATAATAGCTTACGTGAAAATGTAAAAGTGAGAAGTTTGTCTTTGAGTTGTGTTTTAGTTGCTTATTAGAAGTCTTAGAAATTTAGCTCTGGCAGTGTTCAATGATGAAGTTTGTTGTTGGTTTTGTTTTTTTTTAAAAAAAAGTAAAATAGTGTGAACATATAGTTAATTACAATATTGACCTAACTCTATTTTTCCTGACTGAACTCTTTCTCTTGACCCTACATTTTCTAGCGTCTCTCTCCATCATGTTTTTACATGTTTGTAAAGGAAAATGTACCTATATCTATCAGTGTGACAACTTGCCCTATTGAAAATAGTATAAGGAATAGATCTGTGCACTAGAGAGTGACATCAGTTTTCTCTTGGGCTGGTAATCTTCACAGCTCCCACCCCTTCTAGGAAACATAAAAGCTCATTGAATGCTGAGTACACTGACCAAGCTTGCATCCAGTTTAGTAGAAAGAATGCTATCTCAGCTAGTGAGAGCACCATCAGATAGCAAGAACCCTGGAAGTACTGATGACATGTTTTCTGCGGCCAATAACCAAGAAAAAGAGAGGTGAGAAAAGAAAGAAAGATTCATGGTTAGTTATGAATCTGGATTTGTGTATTTTAAGTGTGTAATCAAAAATACCAGTTAAGCAAGAGCATTTCTGTAGTATCTAACTTTTCAATTATTCGCAAATGTCAAGCTCAGGTGTGTTAACTACATTCAGGAATACAAAATTTCTAACCAGCATTGATTAGTATTAAATGAAATAAACCACTTCAGCTTAAATCCTTATAATTTGACAATTTTGCTGCCTAAACAAAACCAGAGAACAGGACAAACTATAAAACAAACAAAATATTACCCTGAAATCAGTAAATAATATATTTTCTTCAAGATTACCTTCCTATCTACTGTAAAATTTTGTGTTACTGAAACACTGTTATTTAACATTTGCACAGACATTTACGCTAAGGAAACAAACAGTTTGGATTGCTTTAACTATGACATTTTGCTTTTTAAAATGTCAGTTCTCTGAAAACATAAATAGTTACATGACATAAATTCCAGACCAAAAGCACACAATAGAAAGAGTTTATCTCATCCACTTCATATTATAAATTTTCTCAATGCAACAGCTATATGGAACCCTACAAAAAAAGAAAAAAGGAACTACTCAGTGTAGTGAGCCAAGTGCTACATTGTAAAATCTGATGCAACTTTGATGAAACTTTATTTGTGCCATTTGAGAGCAGATCTACTACTGAGAATAACTTATCCATTGGTGATAACATCTTCTAGGAGAATTTCCATGCTGAGTTCTTCTTTCTCAGTCCTGTTTTCTTTCCTCCTCTTCAGATACAGGTAAAAAGAAAAGTGGTATACTATTCATGGAGATATAGTGATATTGAAAACTTCCTCAGCATTATTATATATATACTCTCTCACACACATTAATGCTATCTTTTACAAGTTTCTAGAGATGATAATCCTCAACAGGAGAAAAAGAAATGAGTAAGAGTATGTAATAATAAAGAACAAAACTATGGAAAGCATTTTTTTTCTACTATTACAGACTATAAATAAGCATGTTTTGCGGGTTGAAAACTATGTACTTTCCCCTGTTTTAATGTTCCTGAAATCCAGATGTGTCTAATAGTTA
>NW_006399855.1:8222209-8238506 GCF_000299155.1 Elephantulus edwardii | reverse complement strand
TGTCAGTAGCTTGTACAAAAATCCCAGAAAGGCTCACTGAGCACAGAATGCTATTTTTCTAACACTCCTGATGCACAGATATTGATATTGTGTGGTAAAATGCAGACTACTGACAATTCAGAATTGAGAATTCAGAGGCAAGTAGCCAATGTAATAACTTTTCTTTTTGTGCATGCATAAAATTGATATTTTTTCAAATATCCTAGTAAGTTTGTTCAGTTAGTCTAAAGTAAAATTTCTAAGTGATTTATAAAAATTAAAGTTCTAGTTTGAGATTTTTAAATGCTACATAAAATAATAGTGATGACATAAAATAACTGATGACAGCTTAGATTCAAAGAAATGTAGTATTTTTATATAAAGTTATTTTTCTCTTTCAGTTAATATGAAAAAATACTATGATATATTTAAACAAGTCATAATTACTATTAACACTAATGCTAGTAGTTTATTATATAGTTTGTTCAATCATTCAAAAAATATTCATTGAGCCTCAGCTCACTGTTCTCAAAGCAGAGAGTTTAGACGTGAACAAAACCAAAGTCTTCACCATCCCAAAGTTTGTTTCTGGGGAGGAAAATATTCATTAAATGGTATCATTACCAGTTGATAAATACTAAGAAGAAAAATAAAACTGGGTTGGATAACACAGATGATAGAGTTATTACTATTTTAAGTGGTTATTTGGGGAGGCTTTCTTTGATGTTGTTATAATGTACTGTTGAGACAGAAACAATCCATAGCTGACCCTCTAGTGGGTTTTCAGAGGAAGTTAATCACATGACAGAAGATTTGCCTCTCCTCCTGCAGAGCAGGTGGTGGATTTGAACTATAAGCCTTTGGATTGCCAGTGCAACTCTTACCCGTAGGCCACCAGAGCTCCCTAAGTGGAAAATTCAAGCTGGGTTAAAGAATGCAGATTGATGAGGTTGTCAGTTTTTTAAATGGCTATTCGGGAATGATTTCTTTGATAAATAATATTTAATCAGAGCCTTTAAGAAAATAAGAGAACAGGCCATACAGTTACAAAGAGTAAGAACACTCCTACAGAAGAGACAGAAATTCAAAGCCCTTGAGACTGGACAGTAATATTCAAGAAAAAACAAGGAGACAAATGTGACTGGAACCAGGAAGAGGTATGTTGTTGTTACGTTCCATTGAGTCAAGTACAACTCATAGCAACCCTGCTGGCAATAGATCTGATCTCTGTCCTGCACCATCCTCACTATCCTCAACACACATGTGGCCATTGCTGTGATCACTATGTCGAAGGTATAGCAGAGTAAAACTTACTGTAGTTAGACTGGCAAAAACTTGAGATCGAATTGTGAGATGGAAAGCTTTAGAGAGGCCTGGACTTTATAAATAAGTGATGAGATCTTAAAGATCATTCTGGCTGCCATCTGTAGTAGATCGAGGGATGAGCATAGCAAGGCCTAATAAGAAACTGTAGAACTAATCCAGGAGAGAAGTGATGATGTCTTGGGCTAGTATGGTAATTATATTTTAAACCGGAGAGAGGTGGACAGTGTGATTCTTAACATACTATTAAAGTAATAAATAAAATAAAACAAAAATTAGCAAAGGAAGTTGAATTCTGTAAACAGAATGTTAGTTATGCTAATTTTCACAAAGACATGGGAAATAAACTAAACACTACAAGTAACTGTATTTCCCTGAAATAAATTCATGCCTTAGTTTTTCCATGCCATTTTAAAGCATTTTATATATATACACACATACACACACACACACACACACACACACACACACACACCCCTATAGAGTGTCTAGCATAGTTTATAAAACATATATTTAAAAACTGTAGGTGAAAATGCACATATAAAAACTATATAGTTGCTGACATGGTTATTTGAGTATATACAATGCAGAATTTCAACAACACTTTAAAACACATTATTAATGATCGATTGCCAGTAAGTTCTTTTGCTGTTAGGAATAAGTAGAGATTACTGTGCAGCGGCATATTACAAAAGGCTTCATAGATGAGGTAAAGCTTGAATTTCTTCTTGAAGAATTATTTAATAGGTATGAGAGAACATACATACAATAAAGTACAGAAGGCTACTGAATATCCCATGGACTGTCAAAAGAACAAGCAAATATGTCCTAGAGAAAGTACAACCAGGATGCTCCTAGAGGCAAAGATAGAACAGCTTTGTCTCTCATGCTTTTGAGCATATTATCTGGCGGGGCTGTCCTTGGGGGGAAAGATATCATGATGGGAAAACAGAAGATCTACAAAAGAGAGGAAATCCCTCAACAAGATGAATTGACACAGTGACGGTAGCAGGGTCCTGAGCATATTTGAAATCATAAGGATGGTGCAGGCTAGGACAGGGTTTCATAGAGTTCATAAAGTTGCTATGAGTCATAATCAACTGGATAGAACATAACAGCAGCAACAAAATTTAAAGGGCAATTCACTGATTTGAAATACTATTTTTACAGTGGTGTGAGATGAGGTAATTTTTTTAAAAAGACATAATTTGGAAGGGACAAAGACAGCATTTGAACCTTAGAAGCTTGACTCTATAGCCACAGACCAATTAGTAGATCAGTGACTTGGAAAATTGTTTCATTGAGTTGTTGTTGTTGTTAAGTGCCATTGAGTCATAGGCGACTCATAGCGACCCTGTGAACGAAAGTCCTCAACACTTGTGTGACTTTCATCCTCTCTCCAGGTTTATAGCGTTTCTGGAGGCAAGCTATTACAGAAGTGGATGCTCCTGCTTCCAAGCTTCTTTTAATCGGGGAGCTCCACCAAACACTGTCCGCCATGGGTAACAATTAACACTTTTGACACATCAGTGTCACAGTGTTCAGCTTCACAGCAACCACAGGTTACCTCTGTATGGCAAGTGGACACACCAGGGCTATACAACCTAGAAGAATGTTTGAATAAAAACAATGACAAACAGGCCTGAGGGCTGCGGATTAGAAGTCACCCACCTTTGGCTTAGGAGCATCACTGTCTCCACTAGGGCCAACTGATCTCTCCCTATGTTGTTGTTATTAAGTGCCGTCAAGTCGTAGGGGACTCATAGTGACCCTATGAACTAAAGTCCATGGTTAAAATAAAGGCAATGCTATAAGAACTTACTCAACTTGTCACAAGTGTAATCATTCCCTTTTGAATGAAAAGAAAGTGTTCTATTTGTTCAGTTTCTCTTTTCCTCTGTTCACTATTCTCAGCCTAACATATAGCTCAAACTTAGACAGCAGTCTCGTGAAATGCAGGGGGAAAAAATTTTATTGAGTTTCATTCAATGCTGATGAAAATAATTTGTGGTAAACTTCTTGAAGGCTTTAAGTATCAGGATATATAGATATTCTAGATAAACATTTTTCATAAAAGTATTTTCTCTAATCACACTTAGGATCCTATCTTTTCAAGAGACAGAACTAGTCACACTCACTCATTTATTGCTGTGGAATCTGAATTAACCCATAGCTGACCCTCCAGCAAATTTTCAGAAGCTATAAATTGCACTGGAAGGGATTTCCTATCTTCTTCCAAAGAAGCAGTTTGTATTCAAATTTCCAGAGAGGTGCTGTATTTGTATTAGCAATACAACTCCCTACAAACTACATGGGCTAGATGATGACTGTGGGAGTTCTGATAACTTGAACTAAGATTCATCTGAATCAAGTCATGGTGTTTTCAGTTGTTTCAAATGCTTATGAAAATTAGACAATGGATAAGGAAGACTGAATAATAATTGATGCCTTTGAATTATGGTTTTGGCAAAGAGTATTGAATATCCATCCATTGACTGCCAAAATAACAAATATACCATGGAGGAAGTGCAACTGGAGTACTTTGTAGAGACAAGGATGATGATACTTTATCTTGCATTTTTTCTGCATGTTGTGAGTAGGGGCCAGTCCTTGGAAAATGTTAAGTAGAGAGCCAGCAAAGAGGAAGATTCTTGACAAGGTGGATTAACGCAGTGACTGTAACAGTGGATTTAAACATAATAGAGACTGAAAATAGCACAGAACAGGAAGAAACAGGTTGTCCACAGAGTGGTTGTGAACTGTAGTCTACTCAACGACGTCTAACAACAAAAATAAAATATTGAGGCATTCACCATATTTTAGCAAAATACGTGCCTATGATAATTGTTAATGAGTATTTGCTGATTTAAATGGAAAACCTTTAAAACTAGGTGATTTAAGACATAGCCTGTATTTTTGACCAGCTTGTCACTTACTGATGCTTGGTTACTCAGATAAATAACTGCATGCATACAAACGACAAGCACAAGTGCTCTAATAAAATAAGAAACTACCATGGAGATTTGGGGAATCTCAGATTCCAGATTGGAAACAAGTTCTAGACTGGGAGAACATTTCTTGAAGAGAATCACTATTTTTAACATTACTATTAACAGTACTCTACTATTTGTCCTATAAAATTGATATGATTTCCATAAGCAGTTATAGAGAGAAAAAAGTATTCCAAATAGAAACAGTATAATCAGAAGCACCGAAATGGAAAGCTCAAGGCCTATGAATGTTAAGATCATTTGTTCATTACTGCTGAATTGAAGGACAATTAAGATAGGAAAGAGTAAAAAATTGTTAGGACCTAGGGTGTCAGAACCCTTGAAAATTGGTTTTTCTAACCATTGTGTTAGCCCCCATTGTGGGGGCCTGGTCTCCAGCTACTTTAACTGTGATACATGGCCTTGCAAATCATCATTAGCTATGGGACCAGTGTAAGAGAGATCACTTTTCACACTGAAAAATGGTGGTGGACAGATTGTGAAGAGACAGTGGCACTGCTGTTAAGAGTCAGTGATCTTCACCCTGAAACCCACAGCGTCCCTTTTCAGCAGGAAGTAGCTAAGAGAATATGCCGTCCCCTTTTCCTTATGACTCAGGGTGAAGTCTCTCTCAGGGAGGAGTGATAGGGAATGGCAAAGGATACACTGACAAAGAAGATTAATCAGAACTGGCTTTGACAAGCACTGTGGCATTTGGACAAGAACAAACTGGGAGGAGGGTAGAGAGAATAGTGCAGCAATGAATGAGTGGAAGCCCAAAATCTCTGTAAATGTTTATGAAAATTAATAAAATATAATTATAGAAAAAAAAAAGAAAAATCTTAAAAAAAAAGAAGCTATTGATCAAACAGAATGAGGGAGCAATACATGGTTTAAAATCAGGAAAGGTATTTATTAAGGTGTATCCCTTCTCTTTAACTATTCCATCTGTGTGCTAAGCAAATCATTCTAGATGCTAGCCTATATGAAGAAGAATATGGCATCATGAATAAACATTAATTGCAGAACTGCATGAGTTGAAACACTTACTGGAAAATATCAAAGACTATAGCTTTCAATACGGATTACATCTCGACATTAAGAAAATAAAAGTCATCATCACTGGCCCAATTAGCAACAACACAAAAGAGAAAAGATGGAAATTTTCAATGATTTTATTTTGTTTGAATCCACAGTCACTTCCCATAGTAACAGAAATCAAGAAATAAAAGACATATTGCATTGGGAAAATCTACTGTCCAGGACCTCTCTGTAAATGTGACTTAAAATTAATAAATTAAAAAAAAAAAAAAAAGAGTCAGTGGCACTGCTGTTAAGAGTCCGTGGCACAATGTAACCAGCGGAAGCCTAGAAATAAGGGTCACAGTTAAAGGTTTTCCTTGCTGGATGATTGAAGGAAAAGTTGACATAACTGCTATGAGATAAAGTTTGCTGGATGATTGAGGAAACCAGAGCCTTCTTGCACTTGTGCTGTTGAACTGAACCTAGACTTTTCTAATTGAGGAAGTAGGCCTTGTTAATCTGGTTTAGGACTGCCAGACTTGCATTGTGAGATATTCTTTACCTCTCCCACTCTCTGCCCTGCTTCCCTAATAAACCCCACAACCCTAAGTAAAGTCTTTGAGTCTTGCAATGAACATTGGACCCAATGATTGGTAGACACAGATGCAGGAGCGTGTAGGGTGGCACGACAGACCATATAGCTATTTGTATGGTTCCATAGATCTTATTGATAAGTTCCCCTTTATGAAGCAGGTAGAAGTCAAACTCAACCACCTCCATGTTGCATTTGCTCCTTTTACATAACCATATTACAGAGAGCTACAGAAGTCAAGCTGAAAGTGACAAGTTTGACCACTTAGTACATTAGAGACAAAATGGGAGTCATTGAAAGATTGTGATCAGGAAAGCTGTCTTTTTGGAAAACCAGTTCAGAACATTTATAATATTTTGACTGCTACAGAGAGTTCATTGAGTAAGTGTGCAATAAATATTGAATTAAACTTTCTCACATTCTATTCACCATCAAGTCAGAACCAATTAATAGCACCTGACTATGTCACCAGAGCTCCCTAAATTAAGCTTTAAGTGACAATAACAAAGGAGAATTTCAAGAAACAGGTAAGGATAGTCACAGTTGGTAGAGGTCAAGCAGGGTGAGACTTATTTATAATTAGAAATAGGAAGTTAGAAAGGATCACTGGGTAAATATTTCAGGTGAATGGTGTTGGCAGGCCAGATATTGAAAAAGCTTATGAGTAATCAAGTTAAAATATCCTCTTTGGAACAATTTGTTAAAGGATTAAGAACCTCTCCTATTTGCTTTCTTAGCCCCTTTGCCAGTCTCTATTTTACCTGCACTGTGTGTTTTGCTCACCAGACCTAGTCTCTTGCAGCTGTAGAACACTTTTTTCCTGATTGATAATTTACTTTGCACCTGGCAAGTAGTAAATTCTCAAGAAAACGCACTAATAAATGAAAAGGAAAGATTCATTTAGTTGAGTATCAGTGTTGATTAAAAGGGAAAGATTGGAAAAGCTGGTCTTTGTAAAATCTTTATATTTTGTAATGGGACACATTTAAGGTCTTTGAGAAATGGAAGAGGAAGATACCAGTATATGTTGGAGCTAGCACTGTGTTCCTACTTCCTTAAAATTTACTTTTGAACTTTCTGTTTGTTTTGAATAGGTCCTTTGCAAGTACTTCACTTGTCCTTTCTCCAAAAGTGTCAAATTGAATACAGCTTTAAGGATTCAGGAATATTTGTTCTGAGGTCAATTTCTTGCTTCACAAGTGGGGTTATATCATGTGGCTACACTTCAGTTATACTTCAAGAGGTGACAGGTTGACATTTTTATTAAGTTCTATAATGTTCTATTAGTTACGTTCTTATAACTCATAATTCTGATTTGGAAGAAATCTCTCTGTGAGAGCCAGGGAAAAGAAGAATCAATCTAGCAGTCATCTGTGACAATACATAAATTGCCTTTTGTAGTTCTCAGTAGGGTTTCCCATATAGAATGAGTATATAATATTACTGAACTAAAAAGATACTTAAAGCAAATATCTGATCAAATATATTTTTAAGCTTTCTGCTTTAATTAAATTTCATTGGCATATTTATATGATTTATCTTTGGTAACCCAGGATTTTTTTTTATAACTGAAAATTACAATACATTTTGTCACTGAAAAACATTTTAAAAGGTATTTGCATATTTATATGCTATTGCTTCATGGTGGCCTCACCATACATAAGGTATTCTTGCTAATGTGCCTACAAAAGCATAAGCTTTGCCTTTTAGAAATTCAAGTAAGTTTTAAGTCATTGTTGCTTGAGAAAATTTTCAAGGGGCCTTTTCCAAGTTTTCCAATATGGTTGTAAACAGCTATTAACAGGAATTTGGGAAGCTTGGTGACAGTGAAGTACATTTACTGCATTTTAAGGGGCAACACTACTCTGCTCCAGTGCATTGTAGTCACATGGGGATATGAGTCTAGTGACGTAGCCTAATTTCAGTGACTGCAGAAAATTCCATTTTGTTTGTTTAGAGGAGAGGTTGTGTGGTATACTTTCTGTATTTTTAAATTCTGATCAGCTGGCTAATTAAAACTGTTTTAAAACATAGTGTAAGTTCCGTAATCCTGATCAAAACAGGGAAAATGCAGAACAGAATTTCAAATTTTCATCAACTCCAGATTTTCTGTAGCCAACAGGACTGGATAGACCCCTGTGATAATCATTAAACCTTAAACCAAGTTATCCTCTGAAAGCCCTGCAGTGGTTTAGCATAACTAATAAAAAATTAGGGTCTTTTACAGACTATCAATTTGGAATCAAATTATCAACAGCAACTTGAAAGATTAGATAGGAACACTAAGGGGCAGTTTTCATTAATGGAAGAGGAACTCAGAAAAGGAATGTCAGAATGGTTAAACAACTCAGAGAATGCAATTATTGTCCCTGAGTTATACATGTTGAGAGAGCTAAATTCTGTATGTTTTGCTGTGTATGTTCTCAACAGTAACAAAGTACAAGGAATAGCAACAAATGTACAAGGAACAACAACAAAAATCAAATTTGCAGGGCTCAAATGTCTGGCTCACCTGTATTAAATTCTCTTCTACGTCTGGGTCCTATACATTCCCTTTTCACTAATAGCTTGTGGATGCCTTCAAGGAGGTGGAGAGCAAGAGAGGGATGAAGGACAGGATGGGTAGCTTTTCTAGCATCAGGTTTTCTAATCCTCTGCTAAAGAGTTCAGGTGGCCGAGTGGGTAAAGAGTCTCACTCCTATCTCAAAGTCAAGCGGTTCAAATCTGCCACTTGCTCCACAAGAGAAAATAGTCTCCACTCATGCAATTTACAGTTTTTTAAAATCTGGAAGAAATTCAGCTACAAATCACTTTTGATCGACAATGAGTTAAGCATGAGAGATCACCTGAAGCAACCTAGTGAACTAATGTTAGAAGCAAAATACTTTTTGACAGTTTTGTAGTAGGAAACAAGAAGACTTACTCTAGTAACCTTATGGCTTTCTATAGGGAAGAAAAGCTAGGAGGAAAAAATGTATAAAGAATGCTGGCAAGACAAAAGCGGAAGTAAGTGGTATTGATATAATTCTGACTTAGAGGAACCCTGTGTACGTACACTAGACTAAAACACTGCCTCATTCTTTGCCTCTGTGACAGCTGTGTATGAGCCAGTTCTTGAAGCCACTGTGTTAGTCTGTCTTTTTGAGGATCTTCCTTTTTGTCTTTCTTTTTTTACTTTATTTTCCCAAATATGAGGTATTCTTCAGGAGCTGGTACTCCTGATAAGATGTCTAAAGTACATGAGACAGAGTCCACCATCCTCTCTTCCTAAGGAACATTCTTGCTGTAGTGTTCCCGGGACAGATTTACTTAGTTTTCTAAAAGTCTATGACATATGCACATATTATTTGCCAACACTAAGAGGCAGTCGTTAGAACAGAGCAAGGTAACACCGCATGGTTCAAAATTGGGAAGGGTATGTGCCAGGGATGTGTCCTATCTCCATACCTTTTCAACCTGTATGCAGAGCAGGTTATCCTAGAGGCCAGGCTCTATGAGGAGAAGTGTGGCGTCAGGATTGGTGGAAGATCTGTTAACAGTCTGCGTTATGCAGATGATACAACCCTGCTTGCCGAAACTGAGGAGGACCCTCATGCACTTGCTGCAGAGGGTCAAGGACTGCAGCCTTCAGTATGGACTGAGGTCAATGTCAAGAAGACTAAGATTCTCACCACTGGACCAATTGGTAGCATCAGGATGGATGGCGAAGAGATTGAGATTGTTCACAGCTTCAGTTTGCTTGGCTCCACGGTCAACACTCTTGGCACCAGCAGCCAGGAAATTAAAAAACGTATTGCGATGGGAAAGTCTGCTGTTAGGGACCTCTCTAAAGTACTGAAGAGCAATGGTGTCTCTCTGGAGACTAAGGTGTGCCTGATACAGGCCATGGTCTTTGCAATCACTTGTTATGCATCAGAGAGTTGGACAATGACTAGGGAAGATAGAAGGAGAATTGATGCCTTTGAGCTGTGGTGTTGGAGCAGAGTATTGAATGTATCCTGGACTGCCAAGAAAACAAACAGATTCATCCTGGAGGGGGTTAAAGCAGGCTACTTCTTGGAGACAAGGATTCTGGGGCTTCGTCTGACATACTTTGGACATGTTGTAAGGAGAGACAGATCCTTGGAGAGGGACATCATGCTTGGTAAGGTGGATGGACAGTGCAGGAGGGGAAGACCCTCTATAAGGTGGATTGATTCAGTGACTGGGGCAATCGGGATGGGTGTGTCAGAGGCCATGCGATTGGCACTGTATAGAGCAGGGTTTAGGACTGTTGTACATAGGGTTGCTATGAGTCGCAAACGACTCAACGGCACATAACAACAACAAGAATTCAAAGGCGTGAATTCATTTTTGATCACTGCCAAGCCAAAGACTTGTGGTTTGAATGCACCAAATGCTTCACAAGAGAAACATTCTCCTTCCATGTGATAATATTGCCTCAGAATATCTACTGGATGGTCAGCCATGAGTTGGTTCTGACTTTACAGTACACAACAGCAACATAAAGCTATTGAAAATACTACCAAAAAGGATTGAAATGGATAGGCTAGCTTTCTTTGCTTTTTCCCCCCTCCCTCTGAATATTTTACTCAACTTTTCAGGCAAAACAGTGCTTAGCACGTAAAGTTTAGATGTTAATTATTTTTAAAATACTTCAAATTAAACATAAAAGAATCTTTAAAAAAAATAATGCTTTTATGTTTGGTCTGTTATGTCTTGTGCTGAATGACACATTATCATTTAGGGAAGTTTTCCTTAATCTGTGGCCCTCGGGCCTGTCTTTCATTGTTTTTGTTCAGACATTCCTCTAGGTCGTATAGCCCTAGTGTACAAGTTGCTGTACAGCAGTCACTTGTGGTTGCTGTGAGGCTGAACGCTGTGACACTGATGTGTCAAATGCGTTAATGGTTGGCTACCCAATGCAGACAGAGAGTGGGGTGGAGCTCCCCGATTAAAACACGCTTGGAAGGAGGAGTGGCATCCACTTCCATAATAGCTTACGTCCGGAAACCCTGTGAACCTGGAGAGAGGATGAGAGACATCCAAGCATCGAGGACTCTCCTTCATAGGGTCGCTATGAATCGCCTGCGACTCAATGACACTTAACAATAACAACAACAGTTATTAAGACACAACTCAAATACAGGTACACATAAATAAATTTATAAATATAAATATTAATATAGTCTCTGCCATACAGTCTCTACTGAATATTTCAACTGACAGGTTAGGGATAAAAACTCTGTCCCAAGAAGCACAGTGGAGTTTTGGGCTTTGGATTTTGGCTCTTGCTCTTACTAGCTTTTACTTGACCTTGGATAAATATGGAAAATAACTTAATATCTATGCTATGAAATGATTATGAGTACTGTGTCAAGTACATTTGAAAGCATCAAATAATGTGTGGAACTCAGAGTAGGTGCTCAACAACTGTTCTTGCAACGTTGAGACACTATGTAATGTGATGATATAAATATTGATAATATTTTATAGAACTCATGGGGAAACTTTGGTAGTTATATATCATATTTAAGTAATATAATTTTTAGTAGCAAATACAGTACTCCATGTTGGTGTGTCCTAGTTGTGTGTATTTCCGGGGAAGCCAACCATCAGCATGCCATCTAGTGAAAATGTAATGAACAAAAGAAAGTAAAATATCACGTTAATAATTAATAATTTTTTTAGTGATTAAATGTTTTATTTTCTTTTAATAACATATTAAAATCTGTTTCAGTTTCATTTTTAACATGGCCACTGAAAAAATTAAATTGTGTCGCTCTCATTATATTTATGTTACATAGTGCTGAGAGGCCTTACATGCTGAGACTGTGTGCTGGCACATTTTAGATCATGTGCTTATTTAGTAGCTTATAAGTTATCAACATTTTGAGAGTTGGGGATTTTTCAGTTTCTTTTTTCCTTTTTCTTCTTTAGTGTCTACAACCCACACATTTTAGTTGTGCAAGCTCTTATGGGCATTTCTGTTCTGCCTACCTTTTTCACATGGCTTTATTGTCCCTGTTAATTTCATTCTAGCTGTCAGAAATGTCCAAGCCCGACTTGGACACTGCTGGAAGCCAAGCTGATGCTCACTAAAAGAATACATGTTTTTCCATTTGTCTCTGAGCTCAAGTCTGTCATGGAGTAGACAAACTCACTGCCACATCTGACCTGTAGTAATCCTCTACTGGGTTTCCAACATTGTAAATTTTTGGGGAAGAGACTACATCTTTCTATCTTATAGTAGCTGGTAGATTCAAACTGCCAACCTTCCATTTAGCAGCCCCACACATTATGTATGAAGCCACCAGGAGTCCTTATCAGATGGTAGGTACACAGCAGATGTTAAATTTGTGCCTCTTTGCCTATCCCCCTGCTTTTGTACAAGTTAACTAGAGTTCTAGGATAAGGCAAATATAAGTAAAAATAAGTTACGTAGATTTTCTAGCTTTTTACCACATTGTATTCCAAATCAGTTACTAATGAATGTCAAATCACCGTTTCTGCTTATTAGTCAAGAATTTATGTAAGTGGCTTACTTTATTTGTAGAAGAAATAATTTTTTTAAAAAGCTCTACCTTTCAGTAAACTGGAATTGAGTGAACTTACTATTAAATGGTTCTTCCTACTTTGCAAGAACCAAAGTTTTCTTGTTCTAGCTGCAAGTGCTGTATATAAGCAGAAGACTGCAAAATCATGAATTTATTTTTTAAATATACCTTTAACTTTTTCACTCATTTGAAAATATTTTTGTTTATTATATGTGTGACAGAAAGAGACAGACAAACTTATTTAGGCATGAACGTCAATTTTCTTTTGTCTGTCTACTTAACGGCTTTGGATAAACATCGTGGAATGCTGCCAGAAATCCAGGTGGCTGAATACTAATTGTGTTGGAATTAGATTTAACAATCATTCACTGCCAATTTTCTGTCTAAATATGCAAAAATTTGACTTTTCTAAGACACAAGTCTTAGGAAAAAATAGTTCTAATTTTCTAGTTAGTAACACTGATATAAATTAGTTATTCTGTTTTAGCTTTTTTTATGTAGAAAAGTGAAATACATTAAAAGCTACTAGTCCCTTTTCTTATGTAGCTCAGATGTAGATTTGTAGCGTTAAAGGCTGTAACATTCATAACTTTGTCTGATACAGAGTAGAAGTGAGCCTTAGAAAACAATTAGTGCATCTTTCAAATACACTATAGTTATTGAATAATTACTCAAATAATGGTCAGTAATGGAATACAAAGGGTTATCTCTTAGCTAATCCTCAAGTAATGAAATTGGTGTATCTCTGATTTTTCTCTTAGCCTTCCAGGGTTTAGAAGAATGAAACAGAAGTGATTATGGGAAGTAGAGGGAGCCACTGGAGGCCAGCAACAAAAAGGAGACTTTATCTTAAGCAATTAATCAAGAAACTCATATTGTGGGACAATTATTCAGAGCTAATTCTAAAATAGTATTAGAGCCCCAGGTCTTGAGATATTTTTCCAGAATTTTGTCAAGGTCATTTAGAGCACTAAGACAATCCAGCATTAGAGTAAAGCTGTGTTTACGTGTGTGTGTGTGTGTGTGTGTGTGTATGTCTGTCTGTCTGTCTCAGACAGAGAGAGTGATTTCACTTTTTGTATGTTTGGCTTTTGTTTTGTTTTTTAAAATAATTTTCATAAACATTTACAGAGATTTTGGACTTCCATTCTTTCATTGCTGCACTTCTCTCCCCACCTAACCCTCCCGGCGCCCCTCCCCCCAGTTTCTCTTTGAAAAGTAACACTCCCTCCCTAGTACACAATCCCCCCCCCCCCGGCACCCTTCCCACCACCTCAAGTATATTCCACTATGCAACCTTAATTGTGGACTCTTGTGATAACCATAATACCCTATCATATATCGCTTTTAAATTATTCTCTCCCTCATCTGTTTCAGTGCAGTAGACACAATTTATGCAGTTTTTCTCAGTCTTACCCCAACTGATATCAGTATCAGTCCCATTTTACAGCAGTGGCACCATGCAGTATTTGTCCTTTTATGACTGAGATATTTCACTCACCATAATGTCCTCTAGGCTCACCCATTTTGAATAATACTGCATGAGTTCCTTGTTTTTCAATGCAGCGTAGTATTCCATTGTGTGAATATACCACAGCTTCTCTATCCATTCGTTTGTTGATGGGCACCTGGGTTGTTTCCAACTCCTTGCTATTGTGAACAAAGCTGTTATAAACATGGGTGTGCATATATCTGCTTCGATGTCAATTATGGTCTCTTTTGGATTTATTCCCAGTAGTGGAATTGCTGGGTCAAATGGTATCTCTATTTGAGAAAGCGCCATACCACCTTCCACAGTGATTGCACCATTTTACACTCCCACCGACAGTGATTAAGGGTTCTGGTTTCTCCACAACCTCGCCAGCATTTGTTGCTTGCTGTTCTGTTAAATTTTGCTATTCTGACTGGGGTGAGATGATGTCTCATAGTCGTGAGAGTGATTTCACTTTTATATTGTACACACACTAAATCCTAGATATAAGACTGTGCAATTTATTCCAATATGAAAATGTAGCATCAAACCATGTTCATAAGTGTTATAATTGTTCTATTTTCATTTTTATGGTTGCAAACTTTGCAAAAAATATCATTATCAAATATCAAAATTGCATTATATCAAAGATAAATAACCTCTCTTTAATCAAGTACATTTTAAAGTTTTTGTAGTTGGGTCTTACTTTGTAAAAATTGGGTAACAATACTGATCATGTATGTTTCATCACTTTCACTTGTACAGTATTCTGTATCATAATTGATTTCCTATTAGATATGTTGTTGGATTCCAGTGAGTTGATGCTGGCTTCTAACAACCTTGTGCGCAACAGGAGGAGACTGATTGATTTGCCCCTGTGCTTAAGTTCCCTGTTGCAGCTACTGTACTAGCCCATCTTGTTGAAGGTCTTCCTCATTTTTAACATATTAAGTACTGCCAGTCATTTTAGGTTTATATTATTTTTTCTGTTAGTGGACTAAATACTTTTTTAAATTATCTTCTTTTCTTTTTATCAGTATTTTAACTTATTTATCTACTCAGTAAGTATTTTGAAACCTTTCCTTACCTGCTTTCCTCTATCTTTTGCTTTAAGCTTTCTTACTTGAAATTTCCCAGTGACTTCTCATTGCCTTCACATAAAGTTTACATCGAATCCCATGTAAGGTGAGGCCTACAATCACCCCTCCTGCCGCTCTTCCTCAGGCTTTGCATTCCAGTAACATCAGCCCATTTTCCATACAAGTTTTTCCTCATAGCAGGACCTTTGCTCTTTTCCTCTGTTTTACTCAAATTGCTGACTTAAAAGATCATTGCATGACTATGTTAGGCTGAAATGTCACTTCCTTAGAAACTAAGCTTTTAGCACATTGCCGCAAATGAAGGTAATACATCGAAGGAAAAAAACTGTGTTTCTAAGCACGGTCATCAATTTAAAAGTGTGCGGCAACATGTAAAAGAGTCTTTCTCTCTCTACACATATTAATTTGTTTTGGTGGATCCTACCACTTTCAAGAAAACTTACATATTGTCATGTGTGTGGTCTCTGTCACATATCCATAACAGATGAGGGAAATAACTGTTTAAAAGGGACATACGACTGGGTATTATTGTCATGACAGGAGTCCAGAATGAAGGCTGCACAGCGGACTGTACTGTGGGGGAAATTGCATAACGATGAAAGAGTTTTTCTTTTACTTTTCAAGGAGAAAGTGAATTGGGGTGGACAGGGATAAAGAGTGCAACAACGAATGATTGGAAACCCAAAAAAAAAAAGTCTCCTATCAGGCACCTCTCCAATGTATTGAAAAGCAATGATGTTAGCTTAAAGACTAAGGTACACCTGATTCAAACCATGATCTTTTCAATTACCTGCTATACATCTGAGAGATGTAAGGATGACAGAAGAAAGATTGATGCCTGTAAGTTGGGGTATTGGAGAAAAGTGCTGAGTGTCCATGGACTGCCAAAAGACAAACAGCTAAGTCTTGAAGAAAGTGCTCCTTAGAGGCAAAGACAGTGAAGCTTCATCTCACCTACTTTGAGCATGTTATTAGGAGAGGCTGTTCCTTGCAAAAGGACATCACGCTTAAATAGATGGAATGCCAGCAAAAAAGGAATGCCTTTAACAAAATAGACTGACACAGTGACTACAGCAATGGGATCAAATATTTCAGAGATAATAAGGATGGCACAGGATAGGACAGGGTGCAGATCTCCTTCATGCATAGTATTCATCTCAATGGCACTTAACAACCTATGTATCCACTTATAGATTAATTTCTGTTGTTGTTGTTATGTGCCGTCGAGTCACCTGCGACTCATAGCGACCCTATGTACAACA
>NW_006399855.1:8208016-8221984 GCF_000299155.1 Elephantulus edwardii | reverse complement strand
GGTTTAACCCTTTCCAGGACAAATCTGTTTGTTTTATTATAGCTAATATTTTAGTTTTGGGGTTTTTTTTGGGCGTCTACGTTTGTTGACAGTATTTTTTGTGCAACTCCCTGTGTCTTCAATTTCATTATGATACTGTGCTGATGATCACTTTATTATGTATCACTTTTACTTTCACCCATTCAATGTGTGCTTATAGTCCATGTGGAGTTGGCTGCTAACTCAAAGGATGCACTTCTCTATCAATTTGGAGAGTCTTCTGCATGCAGTTTACAGCCTTGAAAACCCTAGAGAGGGTCAACTATGAGTTTGGGATCCTGGAGAGGGTTAAACAGGGCTGCTCCTTGGAGGCAAGGATTCTGAGACTTTGTCTGACATACTTTGGACATGTTGCAAGGAGGGACCAGTCCTTGGAGAGGGACATCATACTTGGGAGGGTGGAGGGACAGTGCAGGAGAGGAAGGCCCTCTATGAGGTAGATTGATTCAGTGACTGGGGTAATCGGGATGGGTGTGTCAGAGACAGTGCGATTGGCACAGGATAGAGCAGAGTTTAGGGCTGTTGTACATAGGGTCGCTATGAGTCGACAGAACACAAGAACAACAACAACAACAATCTTAACATGTATCTATTGTGTATTTACTGGTTTTTACTCTTCTTTCTCTTTCTTCCCATCCATAGTAATTATCCAAACAATGTGTGTGTGTGTGTGTGTGTGTGTGTGTATTTAAACCTTTTTTTTACCTTTTTATGATAGTGAACTCCTATAGTATTTGTACTTTTATGACTAATTTCTTTCACTCAACATCATGTCCCTGAAAGTCATCCATATCATGCTATGTTTTTAAAATGCTTAATTATTTTTCCTTTTTGCATAGTATACCCAGTGAATCACCACTGATGAACCATCATTTGTTTATTCATCCATCCAATAATTGACTCTTGGTCTAGAAGCAATACTAGTTGTATAGGCAGCCTTGTTTGACCTCCACTAATTCCAAAAAGTAGAGTAGTCTCTATCTACAACATCCACAGCTTAAAACTGGATTATAAGAAGGTAGACATGAGCTCTCCGTATACGTCCTCAACCAACTTCTACTAATTCTAGCATGACCCATCCCTCCCAAAACACTTACTGGTCTGCTTCTGGGTCTACTAATCCATTATAGTGGCCACACAAAGCTCACAGCTTATGTTATGGGATTCACATTTATAGGATTTATTAGGGATGTTAACGTCTTACAATTCAGATTGGAAACAAGATATGGTTCTTCAGATAGGACAGCTTCTCAAGCATCTTTGCAGACCCTTAGACCTTCATCCTCACTGCTGCTTTAGGTCAGTGTTGCAAAGTTCTCTTAGTCTTGGCAATTATGGTGTCTCCTACCTCCCAGTCTTCCAGCACACTTGGGTTAAGTCTTCTGCCTCTGGCTGCCTGCCCAGCTCTGACTCACATTGATCTGTGGTTCTCCACTGAGTCTGTGGCATCTCAGTGCTTATCTGTCTCTGCAGGAATCTCCAGGTTCCCAAAGGATGCATGCTTTGTCTCTGCTTTTTCTTTCTGGTAGCAAGATTCTTATCTTCTGCCTCTACACCTAATCAGTTTAAACCTGGTAGAATGATAATACTAACCAATCTCATCATTAGTACTGCATACCTCTTGTTTGTATGTTCCAACCCAGCCATGTAACAAAAGTCAAAGCCAAGGGGCTAAAAAGCTATTTTGAAAAATCAGCCACACTACAGTTGAGTGCTTACCTTCTCATTGCTAGAGTAAATAGGAATGTGCATGTATATATTTGTATCCTGACTCTTACCTCTTTAGAAAATACACTTAGTAGTAGGATTACTAGACCAAATGATATTTCCATTTTCAGCTTTTTTAAGGAAGTACCAAATTGTTTTCCTCAGTGATTGCACCATTTTACAGTCTTGCTCTCAGTGTTTGAGAGTGCCAGTCTCTCTATAACAATGCCTACATTAGTTGTTTTCTGTTTTATTGAACTTTGCTGTTGTTGCTAGGGTGGCATAATATTTCTCTGTTGTTTTGATTTGCATCCTTCTAGTAGCTAATTCATAGGGAATTGCACTGTACACACAAAGCCCCTCTCTGTTGGTTTGAATCCACCAGCAGTGCCACAAGACAAAGATAGGCAGCCTTCTCCCATGTGACTTACAGTCAACAAATATTCGCTGAAAAGTTAACCAGGAAATGGCTCCAACTTATTGTCAATGAGAGAGAGAAATAGAAAAGTTGATGATCTTGAGCATTTCTTCATGTATTTTTTTTTACTTTCTGAATGTCTTCTTTTATAAAGTGGATTTTTCAATATATATTCTGCCCATTTTTAAATTAGATTATCTTTTGATTGTGGAGATGTTGAAGTCTGTATGATTTTTATTTTTTTAATATGATGCCTTTGAGCTGTGGTGCTGGAGAAGAGTATTGAATGTACCGTGGATTGCCAAGAAAACAAACAGATTCATCCTGGAGGGGGTTAAACCAGGCTGCAAGGATTCTGGGGCTTTGACTGACATACTTTGGACATGTTCTAAGGAGAGACAGGTCTTTAGAGAGGGACATCATGCTGGGTAGAGTGGATGGACAGCACAGGAGGGGAAGACCCTCTGTGAGGTAGATTTGATTCAGTGACTGGGGTAATCGGTATGGGTGTGTCAGAGGCAATGATATTGGCACAGGATAGAGCAGGGTTTAGGGCTGTTGTACATAGGGTTGCTATGAGTCGCAAAAGACTTGACAGCACATAACAACAAACAACAACAATATGAGGCTTATGGGGTTTATTCAAGTAACATTTATTGTGATTTGAGTGAAAGTTTACAATGCATATTAGTATTTCACTTAGTCATTAATATGTGTTTTGTTTTATAATATTCACTCCCTCCATTCTTCTAAGTGGTACAGCAGTCTTCTGTCAGTATGCTGTACTGAGATACCCTGGGGTTGCTATAATGCTGAGCCTTGTGTCATTGGGGTGTCAAATGCAGTAACAGTTACCCATGGTGGACAGTGTTCGGTGAAGCTACCAGTTTAAGACAGGTTTGGAAGCAGGAGTGGCATCCATTTCCTAAACAACATGCCTCTGGAAACTCTATGAACTATCATAAATGGCGATAGTTATAGAAAGGCTTCGGGCCTTTTGTTCACAGGGTGGCTATGAGTTGATGGCGATCAACAGTAGCAATTGTATATTGATGTTCCCTTCATCCATTTTTTTCTTTTTAATTTTTTTTTTAAATTTGAGTGAAGGTATACAAATAATTGATATTTTATATATTCATGAACATTTTGTTTTATAACATTATCATTGATTAATCAGTTAATTTTAATATCTAGTCAACTCTCCTTGTGTATTGTATTGTCTTTCCCTTCACGCAACTCACTTTACCCAATTTTCCCTTTATCCAGTTTATTAAATTTTACTCCCTTCACACTCCTTTCCATCCTTGTTAACTGCCACGATTGATTGTATCTGCATGTAAACCTTTCCTTAGCTTTTTTATAGTAGTGATCTTATATCATAATTGTCGTTTTGTGATGGACATAGGCCCCTCAGTAGAATTTGCTTTAGATTCATCCATGTTGCCCAGTATTTTACAAATGCTTACATTGTGTCTTATAAAATTAAAAACCATTGTTCTATCACCACGATTACCCTCTATTTTCAGATCTCCCCTGGATTTTTACCAATTTCTTCACCACCTCTCTCCACCCAGCAAACTCTGTGACTTTATGATTTACACACCCACACACACCCCTTCCTTCTTTGGATATCTATATGCTTCCTGATGCTTTTTACTGTAATGGTCTTGTGCAGTATTGGTCCTTATGAGCCTGAGTTAGGTCACTGAGCATAATGCTCTCTAGTCTTTCTCATATATTATATAGTATTTTTCGTAATCATTGCTCCTCAGCGCTCTGTAGCATTTCATCATGTGAATGTACCATAGTTTCTCAATCCAGTCATTTTTTAAATGAACATTTGGACTGTTTCCATGTCCTTGCTATCGTGAATAATGTTGATATCCCTTCATTAATCTTGACAGGTATCTATTATCTATTTATGGAGCTCTGTTAGGGAATTGCACTGCTAATCCAAAAGCAGCTCTTCTCTGGCACTTCGTATCCAACAACAGCTCTAAGGGAGAAAGATGTACAGTCTCCTTCCTTGAGATTCACAACTTCAGAAAAGCTGCTGGAGGGTCAGCTATGAATTCGTTTCAACTGGACAGCTGTGAGAGAGGGGGAAAAAACCCCCAAAACCTATTTATTAATTTGCATTGCCCTCTCCCTTCCTTCCCATTCCTGATAACCATACAAAAGTGATGCTGTTAGTGTATGACCCTTTTATTAGCTTTTCTTAATGGTTGTATATGATACTTGTCCTTGGTGATTGACTAATTTTGCATCACACAATATCCTCTAGATTCATCTAAAGATGAATCCCTTATCATATATGTCATTGCCAAATATTTTTGCCCAATCTGTGTGGTCTCTTTTTACTCTCTTGGAGAAGTAATTTTTTCCCCCCTGTGGTGAGAAAAATTTATATTTAGAATTAGCCAGTTGGACTCAGTTTACATGATCCCAATTTTGTTGGCAACATCCAAAGCATCATAATCAGGAGCAAGTCGAACATGGGCCTTCTTCTCTCCATCAGGCCTAATCAAAGTGTTGACCTTAGCCACATCAGTGTCATAGAGCTTCTTTACAGCTTGTTTGATTTGGTGCTTGTTGGCCTTGATATCCACAGTGAACATAAGTGTGTTATCTTCTATCTTCTTCATGGCTGACTCAGTGGTCAGGGGAAACTTGATGATGGCATAGTGGTCAAGCTTGTTTCTCCTGGGGGAGCTCTTCAGGGGCTATTAGGGCTGCCTTTGGAGTCTCAGCATCTTAGGCCGCCAGAAGGTGGGTGACATGCAGATTTTTTTTTTTGGCTGTGAATACCCTTCAGGACTGCCTTCTTTGCCTTTAATACCTTGGCTTTTGCTTCAGTTTTGGGAGGGGTAAGGGCTTCCTTCTTCATTTTTGGCGATATCTTCATAGAATGAGAAGTAATTTTTGATGCACGTAGATATTTAATTTTTAGAAGGCCCCAGTTATCTAGTTTATCCTTTGCTGGTTGTACATTTTCCATTAAATTTTGTACTTTATTTATCCCATAAGTTAAGGTTTCCAACTTTGCCTCAGTTAGGTTTTATACCTATATTCTTGATCTGTTTTTAAGTTGATTTGTTATATGGTGTGAGTAGTGGATTTCACTTTTATTTTCTGAAAGTAAATATCCAGTTTTGCCTTCACTATTTGTGAGAAGTTATCTTTTCCCAATTTGGTGAATTTCATCATTTTTTGTCTAAACCAGCTATCCACAGATGAATGGGTTTATTCTGGGTCCTTAATTTTATTCTGTTGTCTTATGTATCCATCACTTTATCAGTACTGTTGTTGTATGCCATAGAGTCAAAACTGACCCATAGCTGATCCTCCAGCAGATTTTCGGATGCAGTTAATAGCATGGGAGCAGATTGCCCATCCTTCTCCCAAGGAGCAACTGGTGGATTAGAACCTAGTGCTTTTGGGAATGTAGTGCAGCTTCTTATCACTAGGCCACCAGTACTCTTATCAGTACTATGTGAATTCTATATGTGTATTATATGATTACCAGAGCTCATAGTGTCAGTACTATGCAGGGGTTTTTTAGTGCTATCCTATTTTAATTATCATGACTGTCTAGTAGATTTTGAGACCTTCAGTAATGATTTCCTTATCTTTTTTCCTTTCCATATAAAGTTGGTGAGACTCATGGCAGGATTTGAATAGACATTGCACTGTTTCTGTAGATTATTCTTGGTATTTCTACAGTATTAAATATTCCTATGTGGGAGGCTGGTATATTCTTCCACCTGTGTAGATCTCTTATGTCCTTCTAAAAGAGTTCTGTAGTTCTCTTTGTATATGACTTTATATTTCTGTTTCGATTTCTTTCATTGTATGGGCCATTATATTGTAAAGATATTCTTTTCCAGATTTCCTTTTTAGAGATCTCTTTATTACTGTCAAAGAAATAAACTGATTTTTTTATGTTGATCTTGTACCCTGACAGAATGACTCAGAAGAACTTATAAACATTACAATTGACTGACTTAGTTTTGTGGACATATATGAAACAGTTCGCCCAACAAGAGCACAATATACATTCTTCTCCAGTACACATGAAACTTTCTCCAGAATAGATCACAAAGCAGCTTCAGTAAATTGAAAAGCATAGGAATGCTGCAGAACGTTTTCTTAGATCATAATGATAAATTAGAACCCTGAAACAGAAAAGTCAAGGAAGAAAATCAGGGATGTAGAAATCAACACCCTGCTTGAACACTACTGGCACACTAGAAGGATTTTTTTAAAAAATAAAGATTAAATAGTAAAGATAGATTTACTAGAAAGACAGATCTTCCTCCCTGAAAGAAAATATTAAGGAAAGGCCTAAAAGAAAATTTTAAGAAAATGTTTTTGAATTTCTTGAAACTTGTGAGAATGAAGATAGAACGTACCAAACTCTTTCAGACACTATGAAAGTAATAATCAGAGATTAATTTTGTAGCAATAAACACGCATCAAAAAAAGCATTTCTTGAAAATATTTCTTGAAACATCTAAGAATAAAAATACACATACCAAAATCTTTCAGACACAGTGAAAGTAGTGCTCAAATGAAGTTATCAATAAATAAGGGAAAAAACCCCAACCAACCAACACCTTAACTCAGCATCTCCAATAGTTAGTAAAAGAACAGGATGTAAAACCTACAATCTCTAGAAGAAAGAAAATAATAAAAGTTATAGCAGGAATAAATGAAACAAAAACTATAGAAAGAATCAGCAAGAAGTTGGTTCATTGAAAAAATTAATAAAAATTAATAAAGTCAACAAACTTCTGACATTTAACTCAGGAAAAGAAACAATGCAAATAGCACAAATAAGAAATTTAATAGGTGATGTCATAGCAGAGTCAACTGAAGTAGAAAAGGATGACAACAGAAGAAATCCTAGACAGAACAATGTACCAATATATTTAAAACCTAGAAGAAATGGACAAATTTTTAGGAACTCACAGCCTACTCATACTAACACATACAAGTAGAAATTTTAACAAAGTCATCACAAAAGAAGTAATTGAACTTTTAAAAGCACCAAAATCCCACCAACTCTCAAGCAAAAAAAAAAAAACCCTGGCATAAGCAACTTCCCTTGCAAATTCTAGAAAACTCATGACACTAATTTTACTCAAGCAGTTTCAGAATATAGAAAATGATAGAATACTCCGGAATTCATTTCTGTGAAGCAAACATAACCCTAATATGAAAACCAGACAAAGACTTCACTAAAAAAATTAAATTCTTGACCAATACTCCTAATAAACATAAATGCTAAAATTCTCAAGAAAATAAAAATCGGCATCATATTTAAAAAAATATTATTCATTATGATGAAGTAAGATTCATACTAAGTATACATGGATCTAAAGAAAAAAACAAACCAAACCAAAGAATCCATGTGATCTACCACACAACTGAATCATTGGAAAAGAAGTACCTGATCATATTAATTGGTCCATAAAATAGGCATTTGACAAAATTCAACACTTTTTCTTGATAAACAAACACTCTATAACATAGAAATAGAAGGTAGATTCCTAAGCATAATCCATTATGTTCATCTCAGTCGATAAAGATTGAAGGCAAATAGGAACCATAATGCAGGCTTTTTCTCACTATCCTATTGGAAATTCTAGCCAGAGCAGAAAGGAATGACAGTGAAATAAAAGGACAAAGTCAAGCTATCTCTTTTTGAATGAGATTATATATATATATATATATCACTAAGATTCATCAGAAAATGATTGTATCTAATTGAACAGTTTAAGAAAGTGACAGTGATTTTTTATACATTTTAGAGATTCATTTTTGCCAAATATATCATTACTATATATTTTTTTTCCTTGTTTATAACTTCACTTTTATTGTTTTTGACAAGTCTTTTGATGTTCACGTGGATTTCATTTTTTAGAAGGCCCCAGTTGCCTAATTTTCCCTTTGCTCTTTGTGTACTTTTTGGTCTGTTCCATGGATTGGTGCTCTTAAGTTTGCCTCTGTTTTTATCTTTTATGCGCTTTACACTTGGGTTTTACATATAGGTCCCAACTTCACTTGAGTGAATTTTTTTATGTCTGGTGTAGGGTTTGAGATCTTTATTCAATTTTTTGCAAATGAATATCCAGTTTTGCTAGCATCCTTTGTTAAAACCATTGTCATTGACAGTGATCTAATTCATAGGGACATCCCCACCCCCTACCCCCCCACCCACACACACACTGAGTTTCTGGGGCTGTAAATCTTTACAGGAGAATGCCTGAAGCAAACTGGTGAATTCAAACTCCTAGCCTTATACTCCACAGCTCAACACCTTACAAACTACAGGACCAGCTCCTTACCATTTACTGAAGAGCCTATTTGTTTTTCCAACTAACAGATTTCAGTTCTTTGTCAAAGATCAGCCTTCCGTGTTAGGACGGATATACTTCTAGTCTCTCAATTCTGTTCCATTTTTCTATATGTCTGTCTGTCCTTATAACACTAGATTGTTGGGTTTGGGGTTTTTTTTTTGGTTGGTTGTTTGTTTTACTACACGGTTCTGATGGTATAGTCCACAGAGAATTGTGGACCAAAGGCTGAGCCTGTCTGGTGGTTTGGATCCAGCAGAGACTTCTTGGGAGAAAGATGGGCTCTCTCCTCCCATGTGATTCACTGTCTGGAAACCCTTGAGTCAGTTCCATCTCTCAGGCAACAAGTGAGTAAAAGTGTATAATAGGTTTTGAAGTCAGGAAGTGTAAAGCCTCTTACTTTGTTTTTCTTCTTCAATAGGGCTTTGCTTCTTCAAGATCTCTTTCTTATCCATATAAAGTTGATAATTAAGTTTTCCATCTCTCTGAAGATTAATTAATCCAACACTTAATTTCTGTGAATTATCTTCTGGATGTGCCTGTCTCCCTCCTCCTCGCAGTTATGAAACTTAACCATTTTATTGCCTCCTGTACTTAGATATTAGTAAATATTAATAAATGTCTATTGGATGAGTGAAAAGTATTTTATGATACATACCTTACCCTTACAGCTCTCTGGCTTTTGCTTTCATCTCTATACCAGAGACGTTAATTTAGGTTACCAATAATCTAAACCCAGTAGCATAGTCAGTAGGGAGTTGTGCTGCTAATCCAACATTGGTACCTTCTGCTGATTCGAATCCATCAGCAGCTCCTTAGCGGAAAGATGAGCTATCTCCTCCCATTCCACTTTACATTCTGTTAAACATGCAGGAGGATCAGCTATGAATGGTTCCAACTTGACAGCACATAACAACACAATTGCTCAATTAATCTTTCTCAAAAGCAGATTATTGTTGTTGTTGTGTGTTGTCAAGTTGCTTGCAACTCTTATGTACAGCAGCTCTGAACCCTGCTCTATCCTGAGCCAACCTTATTATCTCTGACACACCTACCCACCTTACCCCAATCACTGAATCAATCCATCTCATCAAGGCCCTATCTCTCTTGAGCTGTCTCTCCACCCTCCCAAGCATGATGTTCCTCTCCAAGGGCTGGTCACGCCTTGTAGCATGCCTAAAATCAGACGGAGCCTCAGAATCCTTGCTTACAAGGAGCAGCCTGATTTCACTCTCTCTAGAATGAACTTGTCTGTTCTCTTTGCAGTCCATAGTGTATATTCAGCACCACAGCTTAAAGGCATCAGTCGTTCTGTCATCCCTAGTCATTGTCTAGCTTTCTGAGCATAGCAAGTAATTGAGAAGACTATGGCCTGGATTAGGCACACCTTAGTCTCCATACTGACATCGTTGCTCTTCAGTACTCTGGAGATCCCTGACAGCAGACTTTCTGAATGCAATTCATCTCTTGATTTCCTGGCTGCTGGTACAAATTGATTGTGGAGCCAAACAAACTAAAGCTCTTAACAATCTCAATCCCTTGGCCATCTAGCTTGCTATTGCCAATTGGCCCAGTTGTGAGAATCTTTGTTTTCTTGATGTTGAGCTTCATTCTATTACTCTTCATATAAAATCCAAACTTATTCATATAATCTGTAATGTCCGGTCTACCTATCCAACCCGTTCCATTCCTTCTCCCCCTCATTATTGTAAGTTCTCTGGCCTGTTTTCAGTTCTTCCAACAGACAACTCATTTCACCACATGCTGTTTCTTGTGCCACACATGCTGTTCTTTGTATCAAGAATACTTTCCTCCATCTTGTTTCCGATTGGCTGTTGAAATTCTCTAGATCTCTTTAAATATTTTCCTTCTTTCTGTCTAAGAAAGTGGTGTTCTAATTTACTAATAACTGTCTGATTTTCTGTTAACTTTATCCTGTTGATTTACTTCATAGTTGTTGTTGTTATTGTTGTTGTTGTTATGTGCCATCGAGTTGCTTGCGACTCATAGCAACTCTATGTACAGCAGCCCTAAACTCTGCTCTGTCCTGTGCCAATCACACTCTCTGATACACCCATCCTGATTACCGCAGTCACTGAATCAATCCACCTCATAGAGCGCCTTCTCCTCCTGTGCTGTCCCTCCACCTTCCTAAGTGTGATGTCCCTCTCCAAGGACCGGTCTCTCCTTACAACATGTCCAAAGTATGTTAGACAGAGCCCCAGAATCCTTGCCTCCAAGGAGTAGCTTGGTTTAACACTCTCCAGGATGAATCTGTTTGTTTTCCTAGCAGTCTATGGTACCTTCAGTACTCTTCTCTAGCACCACAGCTCAAAGGCATCAATTCTCCTTCTATCCTCCCTAGTCATTGTCCAACTCTCTGATGTATAACAAGTGATAGCAAAGACCATGGCCTGTATCAGATGCACCTTAGTCTCCAGAGAGACACCATTGCTCTTCAGTACTTTGGAGAGGTCCCTAACAGCAGACTTTCCCATGGCAATACATCTTTATACACACACACACACACACACACACACACACACACTCTACCATTGAATCAGAACCAACTCATAGCTGATCCTCCAGCAGGTTTTTTGAGAAACTGTAAATTGCAGTACCTGAGGTAGATTTTATCCAGCTACCTTTGGGTTGCTAATGCACCTCTTTTACCCACTAGGCCACCAGAGCTCCATATTTGTGTATGTATATGTGTGTGTCTTTTTCATCTTGCTGTATAGCCAGCTATGTCACAATTTAACTGCTTAAAGCAATTTAGGTTGACTCAGATTGGGTGCTTCTTCCAAACTTGGCTAGCCTCACTCACGTGTCCAGTGAGTTTTGAATAGTCCTTTAGCTACATATGCTCATATATGGATAATCCAGCAGGCTAATTCATGTCATGGTGTTTGCAAGTTTTCCAAGAGCAACAAGAGTACAAATGCTCTTTGGGCATCTGCTTATGTCATATTTGCTAAATGTGACCCATTAGCTAAAGCTAATCGCCAGCCCAAATTCAAGTAGTTCCCTTCAAAATGAAGTGAGTTCCCTTCATATTTGAAGGGAACTGCAGCAGCACATTTGGAAGGGCACATATTTAGGGAGAGGAAGAATTCCTCTTATCACCTAACTGGGATCTCTCGTGACCTATTGGATAGAGAGTGGTGCTGCTAACCCTAAGGTGACCCCTCTTTAGCAGTTCAAATCCAACGGCACCTCCTTGGGAGAAAGATGGGTACTCTCTTCCTGTATGATTTACAGCCTCTGAAAACCTGCTCTTGGGTCAGCAGCAAGTTTATTTTGACTCAATGACAAAGAGTTTGATTTATTGTTAAGTTCATCACCTAACATAATAAACCCATCCAAACTCATTGCTATCACGTTTATTCTAATTCATAATAGGTCTGTAAGATGAGGTAGCACTGCTCATAGGGTTTCCATGGCTGAAACATAGACAGTCTCCTCTCCTGCAATTTATGGCCTTGGAAAACCCTCTGGTCAACTATGAGTCCATTCCAACTTGAAGGCAAGGAATTCTTTTTTCCTCATAGAGTAGTTGGTAGTTTTGAACTGCTAAACTTTTGGTTAGTAAGCTTTTTTGCTGAACCATTGAACACCTTATCTAACCCTTGACAAGTTTTAAATATTTTGCTAAGTTCTATACATACTTAATTTTACCCTTATTACCACTATTTGGCACTTGAGGAAATTAAAGTTTAGAAAAAGTAAATATCCACAAAGCCAATAATTGGTAAAGGAAGATTTTAGGTAGATAGATGGATTGATGGATATGGGGGTTGTGTACTGTCAAGTCGGAATTGACCGAGAGCAGACCATCCAGCGAGAGAGGCAATAAACTGCATGGCAGGAGACTGCCCAGCTTCCTCCCACGGAGCAGCTGGTAGTTGCCAACTGCATACCTTTGAGTTGGCTGTACAGTTCTTTGCCACTAAGCCACCAGAGTTTATTTATACATATATGCACACATACATAGATACAATAGGAAAGTTTTCATTTAAAAAAAGAACACTTTATTGACCTCTGTGTCTTTTGATAAAAATTTGTTGACTTTTTCCAGTTCTGGCAGGATAAAACAGTCCTAAGATTAACTTTGTAAGCACTTGCATGAACAACTGTCATTGTCTGTCCTGGGAAAGAAACTCTATCCAGTACATAGTTTTACTATTGTAGGAAGTTTAAGAAAATCATGATAGTAATGATTTGTGGATATGTAGTACATGATTATGAATTTGATTTGTGCAAAGGGCTTATATCCTGGATATGGAATCTTAGTTGTAATAGAATTTATTCTGAAAGACTTAAAGGGAGATGATTAAAATATTAGAGATATTGACATTGTCTGAAGAGATCTACTTGTATTTATTTCTTTTAAAAAATCCACAGTATTACCATAGCTAGACCCTATTATGCTATTGTAATCATAGTTGAAACGAGAAAGGTGATTAACGATAGCAATTTATTGTATCTGAGGAGAAGAGAAAATAGGAGATGTTGTCGTTATCATAAATCATATCATAAATAACCAAAAAGAAGTCCTCGGAATGCATGTGTGGTGTCAGCAGCCAGCAGTTAGCCCAGGATGTAGCCATAGAAACCCCAAAGTCATATTGTTATCTTAGTCTTGCTGCAGTTATGTGATACAACACTATTAACATATAGATTAGGCCATTTATAATACTAGGTGTCATTTCAGGTTGACTTGCTTATATAGCTTTTTAGTTTTTTATTTACAGAATGTTAGTGAAATACTGCTTTTTTACAGGTCAAGTGTATATATAGGTATTTATAACATATCATCTTTACTCTGCTGTAAATTTATTTTTTTATTGATTGGTTATACTTTATGAATTGTCATTGCCTAATTGTCTTTGTCAGCAATTTTTTTAAATAAATAGATTGGTTTAAAAAATACATATTTACACACCTTGAGTTGTAGACTAAAGGTCTCATTTCAGTTAAAGACAGGACAATTTTTAAAATGTTTCATGGGAGGGTGTAGATAGTATTTTTTTTTAGCCTCATTTAGAACTAAAACATAAATTGTTGCTGTTGGTTATGTGTGTGTATGTTTGTGTATGTACTACAGTGCTTGAATCAACTCATAGCTGACCCTCCAGCAAGTTTTCAGAGATTTGAAATTAAATGGGAGGAGATTGCCCATCTTTCTCTTCAGTAGCAGCTGATATATTCAAACCACCTACCTGTCTTTGGGTTGGCAGCATAACTCTTTACCCACTATTTGACCAGCACTCCTATATGGATGTGTGTGTGTATGTAAATCTGTGTATGTATGTATGTATGTGTGTGTGTGTGTGTGTGTGTGTGTGTGTGTGTATATATACACTCTTCGAAGCATCATGTCCTTCTCCAAGGATCAGTCTCTCCTGGCCATGTGCCCAAAGTGTGTGAGACAGCTTCAAAATC
>NW_006399855.1:8206562-8207916 GCF_000299155.1 Elephantulus edwardii | reverse complement strand
TTGAATGAGCTAATTGTGAATAAATCTGTGTATGTATGTATGTGTGTGTGTGTGTGTGTGTGTGTGTGTGTGTGTGTGTGTATATATATATACACTCTTCGAAGCATCATGTCCTTCTCCAAGGATCAGTCTCTCCTGGCCATGTGCCCAAAGTGTGTGAGACAGCTTCAAAATCCTAGCATCCAGAGAGAAACTTGGTTTCACCCTCTCCAAGACAGAGCTATTTGTTTTCTTGGCAGTCCATGGTATGTTCAAGATTCTTCTTCAGTTCCCAAGTTGAAGGCATCAATTCTTCTTCTGTCATCCTTAGTCATTGTCCAACTCTTGAAGTATAACAAGTAATTGCGAAGACCCTGTCAAGGACTGCAGCCTTCAATATGGATTAAAGCTCAATATCAAGAAAACAAGGATTCTCACCACGAGGCTGATTGGTAGCATCATGATGAATGGTGAAGAGATTGAGATTGTAAACAACTTTAGTTTGCTTGGCTCCACAGTCAATACTCTTGGCACCAGCAGCCAGAAAATTAAAAGACATATTGAGTTGGGAAAGTCTGCTGTTGGAGACTTCTCCAAAGTTCTGAAGAGCAATGATGTCAGTCTGGAGACTAAGGTATGCCTAATACAGACCATAGTCTTTGCAGTCACTTGCCATTCATCAGAGAGCTGGACAATGACTAGGGATGATAGAAGGAGAATTGATGCCTTTGTGTTGTGGTGTTGGAGCAGAGTATTGAATATACCATGGACTGCATAGAGAACAAACAGGTTAGTCCTGGAAAGGGTGAAGCTAGGCTGCTCTTTGGAGGCAAGGATTTTGATGCTTCGTCTGACATACTTTGGACATGTTGCAAGGAGGGACCAGTCCTTGGAGAGGAATGCTATGCTTGGGAGTGTGGAGGGACAGTGCAGGAGAAGAAGACCCCTGATGAGATGGATTGATTCAGTGACTGGAGTAATAAGGGTAGGTGTGTCAGAGACAGTGAGATTGGACAGGATAACGCAGCGTTTAGAGCTGTTATACATAGGGTCGCTATGAATTGCAGACAAGTCGGCAGCACATAACAACAATAACAACATACTTCTTTAACTGATTGCCACAAAATATGGTCGACTATTAAGAATAAGAAGTATCTTATTTCACTTCAGTTCCTAAATAGAATATAATGTAGGATACCAACCACAGTGGCATTTAGAAAGCTCATGGGGAATGAGTTGAATGAGTATTAATAGAACTGAATTCTTTCCAGTAAAGTGTCTAGGCAAATACAGTACAAAGGCAGGCAGTTCCAATCCACCAGCTGCTGCGAGGGAGTGTATATATGTATGTATATGTATATGTGTATATATATAT
>NW_006399855.1:8198303-8206339 GCF_000299155.1 Elephantulus edwardii | reverse complement strand
TATCCACTTCCTAAACAACTGTGCCTCTGGAAACTTTATGAACTTTGAAGAATGGTGATAGTTATACAAAGCCTTCAGGTATTTTGTTCATAGAGTCACTATGAGTCATGCTCGACTCGACAGCAGTCAACAACAACAGGCAAATATAAAGTTGCTTTTGAAAAATAAGTAACTTAACCCTCTTTTTCTTGTTAATAAAAGGAAACTCTAGCTCTGTGGTCTAATAATAAGGACTTGCCTTAGCAACCCAAAGGTACACAGTTCAAATCCACCAGCTGCTGGTGGGAGAATGATGCACTGTCTCCTGTTTAATTTACTGCCTTGGAAAACATACCAGAGGATCAGCTCTGACTTGATGGTACACAACATGAACAATATAAAGACTGGCTCACGTATATCAGAGATGATGAGGATGGCATAGGATAAGGCCAAGTTCAGATCTTTTTATTGTTCATATATGGTCACTGTAAGTTCTAGTTGACTCAATAGCACCTACTAACAATTATAAAGATAGTGTGGTGCATAAATTAATAGAGAAATAATATAGGAGAGCTTGTTGTCTTTTCAAGAAATTAATGTCTTCATGTATATTTTTTAATCATAATTTTTAGTGCATTTGATTTTCTCTAAGATATGTACAGATAGGTTTTTCTAATTTTTGCAGTTTTTAAAGTTTGTAAATGCAAGTGTATTCCTCCTTATTTTGTAAAAATGCAACTTAATTTTAAAGTCACATGTATGCATCTGGATAGTTAATGAAATAAAATCTCTCATGGCATGTGCAAACAATTTCCTTTTTTCCCTAATGTCTATGAGGTTTTTATGATTTTAGTGGTTCTTTAAAGACATTTACCAATCTAGTTGAAAAGATATTTTTTTTAATCCAATGGTATAATGGCTTAGTATTAACCATTAAAGAAATTGTTTTGGTATGGTCAGACCCTACTTCTTTGTTTTGTTTTTGTTTGAAAATTTGATAAAGAATCATGTTTCTCTTACCCTTTCAGGGAAATGGAGAGAGTATGGATTATTTATTTATGTCAATAATTAAAAAAATTGGAATGAAGTTTGTAGTGCACTCCCATCAACCTTTGTGAATTTATTTAAAAAAAAGGAATAACACAGATGATTTTGTTTCTTTTATATAGCTGAAAGATAATTAAACAGTTCTTTCTGTAATCATTTAAAGGAATGTTTTTGTTCATAGGGAATATACACTGAAGTAATTAAAGATAAAGAGATAAAAAGTCTGTAAGTTATTCTCAAATAATTCAAGGAAAAATATAATATGTAGTAATTATGTGGCTAGTATATAACTATAAGGCAAAGTGTTAACAGTTGGTGGATTGAGATAAAGTTTTTTTATAAGTTGTGTTTAGTATATTTTTTCAACTTCTAAGTTTAAAATTATTTTCTGTTTAAGGGTAATAGAAGCTAAATATTTAAATAAAAGTATTTTAGAGACCATCTTCTCTGTTTCCCTCTTTTCCACATCTTTTTATAAGATATTCTGCTGTCAGTTAAATGAAAACCAATTTAGAAAGTTTAAAAAAAATCTGTATTTTTGCCAGAAGTGATAAGTTTTTGCTGAATTACTCACATTATTTCATATATTCCCCTTTTTCAGTTGATTTGGCAAAGGAAAGTTTCTTCTTGGTGGCAATTTCCCTCTGACTGAATATTAACATTCAAATTTTGTTAAGTTTACATGGAAAAATAAAAAGCCCCAGTGGCATAGTACCTGGCTGCTGTCCTAAAGGTTGTTGAGTTGAATCCACTGCTTGCCTGTGTGAAAAGATTTACAATTTTAGAAACTACAATGGAGGGTCACTATGAGTTGGACTTGATTAGATGACAGTAGTCTGTGCTTGGTGTATTGAAAAGTATTTTAGTTTGATAGTACTCATGAACCTATCCTAGTAGGTTATTTTTTTTTATAGTTACCACACTGCTTTATTTGATTGTTCATTGTATTTTTTTCTTGTTAGTGTCTTTTGTTTTCTCTTAAATATAGGGTATTATAACATACTTTCTCATTTTGTCTTCTAAAAAAAGAAGAAAACACCACACATACAATGTGTGTACCATGCATAGGAAGCTAATTTGGGGATTTGTGTGTTTTGGGGGAGAAAAGCCCCACACATGTGCAGTTATTTGTATAGACATTTTCTTATTTATTATAGTATTTTATGGACAGTGCTAATAACTAAGGACTGCAAATTAAATTTTTCTTTTATTCTCACATAAAGGAAAATCAAATTAAAAAGTCAGGACTGGTAACTTTAGGCACATTTTAACATAAGCAGAAAAGGAAAAAAATAGTTTTCAAAGTGGTTCTTTATTACCCTTAGCAGTAGGCATTAATAATTATCCACAAGTAGTTTCTCTTACTAAAATACTTGTTATTTTTAAAGAGTCTCCCATCAGCTCGGCACTGCTTTCATTGCAGGATAAGAGTTCTAGAGCAGATGGCTGAGATGATAGCCACTTGGCCTGTAGATGCTAACTCACACTTAACACCCTTCTTTTATGGTTTTAACGAGATTATGAGTGAGGAGAGAGGTCTTGTTTTTAATCATCTCAAATAAAGAATAGAAAGGTTAACTTTATTATGTATATCTAATATTGAAAATCTTAATTCAGACATAGCAGGACACATTTTCTGAAATATTATTAGCAATTTTTGTTGTCATTTTAAGATAAATGATGATGATTGTTCCTCTTGTTTGAAGGAAGGAACCTAAAGCATTACAACATTGAAGACCTTGTTTAAAATCTCACAACTAATTGTTTTCCTTGAATCAGACTTTTTTCCCTTTTTTTGTAATTAAACAAAATATTTTTAGTAAAAAAAATGGTTTTTTACTAAAAAGATTGATGACGACAGTAAGATTCAGAATTGAGATGGCATAATCCTCCATGAAGATTTCAGTCAGATTTTTTACTTCAACCTCAAACTCCCAGCCCCGCTGGTGTCCCACAGCTCACTCTCATATATTTTAAATCATGTACAGAAGAATTCTTTTCTTTAATTTAAAAATACTAAGGCACTTGAAAATTAAGGTTTCTCTTTGCCTAAATCCACTGTCATCCAGTAGATTCAGACTCATGATGACTCTTCATTGTGTTTCCAAGATTGTAAGAGTTAAAGGTGGGACTCTCCCATCTTTCTCCAGCAGAGAGACTGATGGATTCTAACTGCCTAACTTTCAGTTATCAGCCTACCACTTAATACTGTGCCACCAGGGCTCCTTCTTAATTCTCTGGAAACAAAAATCTTTATAATGCTTTCCATATCATAGCATGAGCCCTTTTCATTGGGGAGCACAGCTTTTATTCTCATATCTGTATTTGTATTATGACTCTTAAATACTTTTACTTACTGCTTTTTGTTCCTACATGTAATAAAATGTCAAAATCAGCTATCTTGCATTACTAAACTTCTATAAACCAAATTTTATGCTATTTTGTACTGGAACTGAGCCCATGGGTGAATACAGGAAATTATTAGAACCATTTTAGGCTATTTTACACATTTTCAGTAAATAGCATTCATAATACACTTGCATGCATTTGTTGCTGTTAGTTGCTGTTGATTCACCAGTTACTCATAAAGACCTTATGAACAGAACAGAACCTTTTCCTATCCTGTCTTACAAATTGTCACAAAATAGTGTCCATTATACAGTTGAATGCATAGGAAAAGTTTATTGTATTGCCATTTATTGACTTTATTGCCATTGAACAATTATCAAACTGAAATTAACCTTCAGTTGGGGATCTGGGATGGCAGTAATAGCCATTCAGTAGTGATCATGTTATTTCTCTCATTCCAAATTTTTAGAATACAGAAATAAAACTATTAATATAATTTAAAAACCTTTATTTCCCATATAACTTATTAAATGTAAAACCATCAACTCAATCTCTGAGCAGGCATATTGCTGTTGCTGTTGTTGTGTACCAGCAAGTTAGAACCAAGTCACAGCTGATCTTGCGGTGATTTTCAGAGACAGTAAATCCCATGGGAGATTACCCCTCTTTTTCCCATGGAGTAGCTGGTGAATTCAAGCTGTATTCATTTACATTGACAGTGAAACTCCTTACCACTGTGTCACTATAGCTCCCTAAGCAGGCAGAAGCTGAGTTAATTATATTTATTTGTTTTAATATTCTAATATTTTAAAAATAAAATGTGTTCACTTGAGTAAACACATCCTTTATTGTGTTAGTGGATCCTGACTGGGAGCAGAAATAGGCATTTCACCATAACAATTATGGCTAACATGCAGAAGAATGGGAATCCCAGAACACTTTAATTGGGGTCATGAGAAACCTATACTAAAACCAAGATGCTGTCATCGAAACAGAACAAGGGAACACTGGCATGGTTTAAAATCTAGAAAAGTGTGTGTCAAGGCTGTATCCTTTCACCTTACCCATTCAGTGTGTATGCAAAGCAGATCATTCATTGGACTGGACTTTATGAAGAAGAGTGTGGCATCAGGATTGGAGGAAGGCTCTCAACCTGCATTAGACAGGTAGCATAACCTTGCTTGCCAAAAGCAAAAGGAACTTGAAACCCATGTTACGTAAGATCAAAGACTCTGGCCTTCAATATGGATTACATTTCAACATCAAAAAGAAAAATCCTCACCATTGGGCCAATAAGCAACATCATGTAGATGGAGAGAAGAATGATGTTGTCAGTGATTTAATCTTGCTTGAATCTACAATTAACCTTTTGGCACCAGCAGTCAATAAATTAAAAGACATGTTGCATCTAGTAAACCAGATATGTGGTGACTGCAGCAGTGGGCTTTGGTATATCAGAAATGATGAGGATGGCACAGGATAGGACAAGGTTAAGAACTGTTGTTTGTAGCATTGCTGTGAGTTATTATTTTTTTAACATTTTTTATTAATTTTAATGAAAATTAACAGGATTTCCATTCATTCATTGTTGAACTTTTCTCCCTGCCCACCCCTCCCCCCAGTACACTCTTCTCTTTGAAAAGTAAAAGAAAAGTTCCCCCATTGTTTCACAATCCCTCCCCCCAGGTCCACTCCACTGTGCAGCCTTCGTTCTGGACTCCTGCCATGACAATAATACCTAATCACATATCCCTTTTAAAAAGTTCTCTCCTTCATCTGTTTCAATGCAGTATACATAATTTATCCTATCTTTCTCATTCTCCCCCCAACCCTGATATCAGTCCCATTTTAAAACACTGGCACTATGCAGTATTTGTCTCTTTGTGACTGAGATATTTCACTCAGCATAATGTCCTCCAGGGTCGCCCATTTTGTATAATATTGCATGAGTTCCTTGTTTTTCAATGCAGCGTAGCATTCCATTGTGTGAATATACCACAGCTTCTCTACCCATTCGTTTGTTGATGGGCACTTAGGTTATTTCCAACTCCTTGCTACTGTGAACAAAGCCGTGATAAACATGGGTGTGCATATATCTGTTTGTGTGGCAGTTATGGTCTCTTAAGGGTATATTCCCAGTAGTGGAATTGCTGGGTTGAATGGTATCTCTATTTGCAACTTTTGGAGAAAGTGGCATACTGCCTTCCACAGTGGTTGCACCATTTTACACTTCCACCAACAGAGAATAAAGGTTCCAGTTTCTCCACAACCTCTCTAGCATTTGTTATCTGGTGTTCTGTTAAATTTTGCTGTTCTTACTGGGGTGAGATGATATCTCATAGTAGTTGTGATTTGCATCTCTCTTAGAACTAGGGATTTTGAACATTTCTTCATGTGCTTGTCGGCCATCTGAATGTCTTCTTTGTTGAAGTGTCTGTTCATATCCTGTGCCCATTTTTCAGTTGGATTGTTTATCTTGTTGTGGTGAGTATGAGCTATTCTTGACTTGGTGGAACCTAGCATCCACAACAACGAAGTGTTATGGAAAAAATGATGCCAGTTTAAAGACTACTTACATCTAATTCACGCCATGCTGTTAGTCTTCTTTTTGTGTGTGTATCTGTCTGTTTATATTTCTCTTTGTGTGTGTGTGTTTTAAAATTTTAATGAAAATTTACAGAGACTTCGGGTTTCCATTCATTCATTGTTGCTCTTTTCTCCTTGCCCACCTTTCCCCCTCAATTCACTATTCTCTTTGAAAAGTAAAAGAAAAATTCTCCCCCCAAGTCCACTCCACCATGCAGACTTCATTCTGGACTCTGGTTATGACAATAATACCTAATCATATATCTTTTAAGCAGTTCTATCTCTCATCTGTTTTAATACAGTATACATTTTTTAACCTCTCTTTTCTCACTCTCCTCCCAACCGCATGTCAGTCTCGCTTTACAGCAGTGGCATTGTGCAGCATTAGTCCCTCTGTGACCAAGAGACTTCACTCAGCATAATGTCCTCCAGGGTCACCCATTTTGTATAATAATTAATGAGTTCCTTGTTTTTTAATGCAGCATAGTATTCCATTGTGTGGATATACCACAGCATCTCTATCCCTTTGTTGATCTACACTTGGGTTGTTTCCAACTTTTTTGGCTATTGTGAACAAAGCCATAATAAACATGAGTGTGCATATATCTGCTTGGGTGGCAGTTATGGTCTCTTTAGGGTATATTCCCAGTAGTGGAATTGCTGGGTCAAATGGTATTTCTATTTGCGCCTTTGCCTTTCACAGTGGTTGTACCATTTTACACTCCCTTCAACAGTGAATAAATGTTCCAGTTTCTCCACAACCTCTCCAGCATTTGTGGTTTGCTGTTCTGTTAAATTTTGCTATTCTGACTGGGGTGAGATGATATCTCATAGTTGTAATTTGCATCTCTCTTAGAGCTAGGGATTTTGAACATTTCTTCATGTGTTTGTTGTCATCTGAATGTCGTCTTTGGTGAAGTTTCTGTTCATATCATGTGCCTATTTTTCAGTTGAGTTGTTTACCTTTATCTTGTTGTGGTGCTCGAGTATTTTATTAATTCTAGATATAAGCCCCTTATAAGACATGTCATTACCAATGCAATCCCAATACAAATACCAATTTCTATTCTTCAACAAGATGGAAAGGGCAATCTCCAATTTAACTTGGAATGGAAAGAGGCCCCAGATAAGCAAAGCCCTCATTAAAAAGAGAAACAAGGTAGGAGGCATCTCACTCCCTGATGTCAAATCCTACTACACTGCTGTGGTGGTCAACTGATTTTTGACAAGGAGATGAAATCAGTTAAGTGGGGAAACAACAGTCTTTTTAACAAATGGTGTTGGCATAATTGGAAAATTATCTGCAGAAAACTCAAGCAAGATCCACACCTCACGCTATACACAAAAATGAACTCAAAGTGTATCAAGGGCCTAAGACTAAAACCAAGGACTATAAATTTCATTAAAGAAAAGCTTGGGAAAATGCTAGAAGTCCTAATTGATAACATAAACAGTTTTCCAAGCATCCTAAAAAAAATCTATAACCAGGAGAGGATAAAATAGATGAATGGGACCTTCTAAGAATCAAATCCCTATGCACATCCAAAAACTTCTTCGACAGGGAAAAGGGAAGCCACAGACTGGGGCAGGGGGTGGGATTTTGGTAATGATATACCGGTTTATTTTTCTCTTTTCCTTGCTTCTGTTAAATCCATTTATCACTTGACAGGGAACTGCCAGAAGTTGAAGTAGGATTTGGAGGAGGTAAGGTACTAGGGAAATGATTGTTGATTTCAGATGAATCCTGGCTGAAAGCAAAGAATACCAGAAGAAGGTCTATCTTTGTTTTATTGACTAAGCAAAGCCACTTAACTGTGGATCATAACAAATTTTGCCGAAGAATGAGAATCCCAGAACACTTAGTTGTGCTCTTGATAAATCTGTACCTAGACCAAGACACAACCCTGCTCGCTGAAACTGAGGAGGACCTCATGCACTTACTGCAGAGGGTCAAGGACTGCAGCCTTGAGTATGGACTGAGGCTCAGTGTCAAGAAGACAAAGATTCTCACCACTGGACCAATCAGTAGCATCAGGATGGATGGCGAAGAGATTGAGAGTGTTCACAGCTTCAGT
>NW_006399855.1:8197238-8197863 GCF_000299155.1 Elephantulus edwardii | reverse complement strand
ACAGCGCAGGAGGGGAAGACCCTCTATGAGGTGGATTGACTCAGTGACTGGGGTAATCGGGATGGGTGTGTCAGAGGCAATGTGATTGGCACAGGGTAGAGCAGGGTTTAGGGCTGTTGTACATAGGGTCGCTCGCTATAAGTCGCAAACGACTCGACAGCACATAACAACAACAACAGCAAGACCAAGAAGCTGATATACAAACATGGAAAGTGAATACTGCATGGTTTAAAATCAGGAAGGTTGAACATCAGGGATGTATCCTTTCTCCATACCTATTCCATCTGTATACTAAGCAAATAATTCATGAAGATGATCACCATGAAGAGGCATCACGATCAGAGGAAGAGTCATTAATAATGTGTGTTATGCAGATGACACAACCTTACTTGATGAAAGTGAGGAAGACTTGTAATGCTTACTTCAGAAGATCAAAGACTACAGCCTTCATCAAGGATTACATATCAGCATCAGGAAAACAAAAGACCTCACCAATGGATCAACAGGCAACATTATGATATATGTTGTTTGTTGTTATGTGCCGTCGAGTTGCTTGCGACTCATAGCGACCCTATGTACAACAGCCCTAAACTCCTCTGTCCTGTGCCAATCGCACCGTCTCTGA
>NW_006399855.1:8183261-8196133 GCF_000299155.1 Elephantulus edwardii | reverse complement strand
TCCTTCTTCAAGGACCGGTCTCTCCTCACAACATGTCAAAAGTGTGTTAGACGGAGCCTCAGAATCCTTGCCTCCCTCCAAGCAAGGATTAAAGTTGTCAATATTTCATCTTGCTTGGATCAACAGCAGTCAGGAGATCAGGAGATAGATTGTATTGAGTAAGTCTACTGACAGGGATCTCTCATAAATATTGAAGAGCAATGATGTCATTCTGAAGAATAACGTGCATCTAATTCAGGCTGTGGACTTTTTAGTCACAAGCTATACATCTGAGAGCTTCCCAGTAATTAAGGATAATAGGAAAAGAATTGATCCCTTTGAGTTGTGGTGTTAAAAGTAAAGCACTGGATATCCCATGGACCACTAAGAAAACAAACAGATGAGTCTTGAAAATAGTGCAGCCACATTGCTCTTTGGAGGCAAAGATGACAAAGCTTCATCTCACATACTTTAGACACCTTGCTAGGAAAGGCATTCCTTGGAGAAGGACATAATACTTGGAAAAGTGGAGGGTCAGTAAGAGAGAGGAAGATCCTTAAATAGATAGTGAGTATAGCAATAGGCTCAAGTGTGTCAGATAATGAGGATGGCACAGGATAGAACAGGATTTGGGTCTCTTGTTCATAACACTATGAGTCATACCCGACTTGACAGCACCTAACAACAACAACAGGACTCAAAGCCTTAAAATTGAGTTTTAGTTGTGTAACTCTTTTTAAATTTAAATTTGTTATTAATTTCCGTAAAAATTTACAGATAGTTTGTTTTTCCATTCATTCACTGTTAACACTTTTCTCCCTTCCCTGCCCTCCCCCCTTGTACACTACCCTCTTGGAAAAGTAAAAGACAAATTCTTTCATTGTTTTACAAACCCTCCTCCACGTTCACTCCACCATGTAGCCTTCACTCTAGACTCCTGTCATGACAAAAATATCTAATCACATATCCCTTTTAAACAGTTTTCCCCTCCTCTGTTTCAATGCAGTATATATTAATGAACCCATCTTTCTCAGTCTCTCCCTAACCCCAAGGTCAGTCCTGTTTTACAACAGTGGCACCATGCAGTATTTGTCCTTTTGTGACTGAGATACTTCACTTAGCATCATGTCCTCCAGAGTCACCCATTTTCAATAATATTGCATGAGTTCCTTGTTTTTCAATGCAGCGTAGTATTCCATTGTGTGAATATACCACAGCTTCTCTATCCATTCATTTGTTAATGGGCACTTAGGTTGTTTCCAGCTCCTTGCTATTGTGAACAAAGCCGCAATAAACATGGGTGTGCAGAGTTGTGTAACTCTTAAAATCAATTTTTTAATTAATTTACATTTATTGCTTCTTATGTAATACTACTTTTAGTTCAGACTGTTATTGCCACTTGTTGTTTTTGTTGTATGCTGTCAAGTCAGAACCAACTCATAGCAGACCCTCCAGCAAGTTTTCAGAAACAGGACACCACATGGGAGGAGATTGCCTGTCTTTCTCCTGCAGATCAGCTGATGATTTGAATCACAAAGCTTTGGAATTGCAGTGCAGCTTCTTACCACCAGGCCACTAGAGCTTCTTATTGTATCTTACTTGCATTGCTTTGTTGTTGTTCTTGTGTACCATTAAGTTAGACTCAATCCATTGCTGACCCTCCAGCAGGTTTTCAAAGTCAGTAATCACACAGGAAGAGAATACCCATCTTTCTCCTACAGAGTAGCTGATGGAATTGAACTGGGTGCTTTTGAGATTTGCAGCAGATTCTGACCATTAGACCACCAGAGCTTCTATGCCTTACTTTCGAACCACATTGTTTTCCTAGGTCTTAAACCCTTTCTCTTTGCCACTTCAATCTCTTTATCACTTGTCACATCACCCTGTACTTCACCATTCTTAATCTTCAAATATCTCAAATACTATATAATTAGTGAAGTCTTTCCCAGATTCTTAACATTGACAGTAATCTGTTTCTACTTTGAATTGCTATAATACTATCGCTTTTATGGCACTAATCATTTTCTGTGTGCTTTTCACGGATATCACTTACCCCGCTAAATGGTAAACTTTTCTAGGCCTTGATTGATTTCTAATTTATTCTAGTAGCTCCTTGAGCCTCTATCATTATTTATTATGATGGTGTATGCTTACTTAATATTAAACTGATATTACAATTACTCAGTCATACAGGCGGGGCAAGTAATGTTAGTCTTTTAAAAGATGCAAGAAATTAGTTCAGAGGGCTTATGAAATTACTTAGGGTCTATTCTTCTATAGTATCAAAACTCTAACCAAAATGTCATTTTTCTAATACCTAAATCATTAGCTATGATATTGACACACATTGCCTTTCTAAGTACCTGGCAGGAAGCAAGCAAAATAGAAACACTGACATGAATTATGTCTAGGTCAGAGACTTACATTTTTCTAACTCCAAGAATTAAAATTTGTTATAAATGTCCTAAAAAAGATATTTCTTTTTCCAATTTTTTAGGATAGTAGTTAGTTAATAATCCATTGCCTGATTTTAAGAGGGTGTTTGTGTGTGTGTAAGAGAGAGAGAGGACTAGAGGGATAGAGTGAGGTGTGAGGAAATAGAGAAAGGAAAATAATTTACTCCAGTTAGGGGAGGAAATGAAGGAAGCAGGAGAAAACAAAGTAGAAATACTTAGCAAACTCCAAATCCTGAAGGTAGGACCAGATCATTTGAGAGGAATATTATTTTTGTACATCTATCTGTTGCCACTGATTTCTACTCTCAAAAGAAGGAATTTGGCAAGACCACGGAGAATTTACTAATTTACTCTTTATGCACTGTCAATAATTGCTTGGTTAGAAATAATTTTTGAAACATTGTTTTTATCTGTTAGATTCTGTTCTATTCCAATAATACTTCCTTTTTTTTTAATTCCCCTAACAGAAGAAGAGGAAGAGCAGGTGCCCACTGATGGAGGCACATCAGCCGAAGCCATGCAGGTTCCCTTGGAAGAAGACGAGGAATTGGAAGAAGAGGAAATTATTAATGATGAGAATTTCTTGGGTAAGAGACCATTGGATAGTCCTGAAGCTGAAGAAATGCCTTCTATGAAGAGACCACGGCTGTTGAACACTAAAGGGGACACCCTAGATGTAGTATTACTGGAAGCCCGAGAGCCACTCAGCTCAATAAATACTCAAAAGATTCCACCAATGCTTTCTCCAGTCCACGTACAGGACAATACAGACATTGCACCTCCGTCTCCAGAGCCACCAATGTTGGCTCCAGTTGCAAAATCACAAATACAAACTGCAAAACCATTAGAAACAAAGCCCTTTACACCGAAAACAAAAACAAAAACTACTTCTCCGGGACAGAAGACTAAATCACCTAAAACTAGTCAATCACCAGCAATGGTCGGAAGTCCTATTCGGTCACCTAAAACGATATCCAAAGAAAAGAAATCACCTGGACGTTCTAAGAGCCCCAAAAGCCCCAAGAGTCCCAAGGTTTTGACTCACATTCCCCAACCACCTATCAGACCTGAAACACCAAACAGGACTCCTTCAGCTACAATAAGTGAAAAAATCAACAAAGAGATTGTACAGGTAAAACAAATACAGACACCCCCTGATGTGGGGAAATTGAACAATGAAAGTCAGCCAAAAAAGGCTGTTGTAACAGATAAAACAATTGATGACTCTATTGATGCCGTGATTGCACGGGCTTGTGCTGAGCGAGAGCCAGATCCTTTTGAGTTTTCTTCTGGATCAGAATCTGAAGGAGACATTTTTACCAGCCCTAAGAGAATTTCAGGTTCAGAGTGTACTACTCCAAAAGCTTCCACTTCCTCAAACAACTTCACTAAATCAGGATCCACTCCTCTGCCTCTTTCAGGTGGAACTTCAAGTTCTGATAATTCATGGACAATGGATGCCTCAATTGATGAGGTGGTACGAAAAGCAAAAATGGGGACACCTTCCAATATCCCTCCCAACTTTGCATATCTCTCCTCTCCCTCGGTCTCTCCTCCTACCCCCGAACCTCTTCATAAGGTGTATGAGGAGAAAGCCAAACTGCCTTCATCAATAGACATAAAGAAGAAGTTGAAAAAAGAACTGAAAACTAAAATGAAAAAGAAAGAAAAGCAGAGAGATAAGGAGAGGGAAAAAGACAAAAGCAAGGAAAAAAGTAAAGAGAAGGATAAAGTTAAAGACAAGGAAGCCAGCAAGGAAACTAAGTATCCATGGAAGGAATTTCTTAAAGATGAAGATTCAGATCCATTTAAAGGTAAAATAAAAGAGTTTGAAGATATGGATCCAAAAGTGAGATTGAAAGATGGACTTGTGAGGAAAGAGAAGCATAAAGATAAGAAGAAAGATCGAGAAAAAGGCAAAAAGGATAAAGATAAGAGAGAAAAAGAAAAGGCTAAGGATAAAAGTAGAGAAGATAAGATGAAAGCCCCACCAACGCCTTTAGTGTTGCCTCCAAAAGAAATGGCTTTGCCCTTGTTCAGCCCTCCTGCTGCAGTGAGGATCCCATCAGTGTTAGCGTCTTTGTCACCAATGCTTCCTGAAAAATTATTTGATGAAAAAGAAAAGCCCAAGGAGAAAGAACGGAAGAAAGATAAGAAGGAGAAAAAGAAAAAGAAGGAGAAAGAGAAAGAAAAGGAGAAGAAAGAGAAGGAAAGGGAAAAAGAGAAAAAAGAGCGAGAGAAGAGAGAAAAAGAAAAGGAGAAACACAAGCATGAAAAAGTAAGCAGTTTATCATTTTCGGCACTATTTGAGCAAAGTCCTAGTGAGAAATACAGGTAAACAAAGCCAGCAATTATAGCTGTATTTTGGATGTAAATTACCCATAACTTAACTGTAGATATGTTTGTAATGAGGTTACAAAATTTCATTATAACTCTAAAACCTGTAAACTTGTAATGAACCACGTTCTCTATCCCTCCTCCAGTTCTCCACTCCTCCTACCTGAGAAACGTTGAAAATATATATCCCAAAACAAACCTAATCACAGAACACAAACTCTGTTATCCTTACTAATTATTGGCAGTTTGGGGGATTTTTTTTTTTCTTTTCTTCTCCCTGCCTCTTTTTAAACAGTCCCTCCGTAAGGACTATCCCCTTAGCTTTGTATCCAAAGACGAAATTTGTAGGTGAAAGGAGTTAGGAGTTAGCCTTCGTTACAGACTGGTTCATTTCAGGGTCGAAAATATGGAACGCTTCACGAATTTGCGTGTCATCCTTGCGCAGGGGCCATGCTAATCTTCTCTGCATCGTTCCGATTTTAGTATATGTGCTGCCGAAGCGAGCACGGGATTTTGTTTTTAATTCTTTAAAATATTAAATCATGAATAAGATGTTTGTCATTAATAAACCCATTACATAATATTTTATACCCAAATACTAGATGCCAAAAAAAAGAATCTATTTTTCTAAGGGTATGTAAAGCTATGTCATTACTTTAAAAGACTAGCAAGGTGTTAAGTCAAACCCACTGGCAGCAAGTTGAATCTGATGTCTAGTGACCCTTCACTAGCTTTCTGAACCTGTAAATCTTTCTGGGATACTACCATCCTTATTGTGGAGAATGGTTGTTGTACACTGTCGAGTCAAAACTGACTTATTTCATAGGCAGTTAATTGCACAAGAGGAGATTGCCGATCTTTTTCCTGTAGAGCAGGTAACAGATTCGAAGCATGTACCTTTGGGTTGGCAGCACAATTCCTCACCGCTAGGTTACCAGTAGAATGGTTAGTAGATTCAAATTACCAAGCTTTTAGTTAGCAACCTAACAGACTATGCCATCAGAGTTCCTTAAAGTTGCTGCTATTTTTCGGTGGATGGGCAAAATATAATTCCATGTAGTAAAATCTTATGCAGATAAACCCAGCTTTCATATAAAGTAGCCAAGGCTGAGCAGAATTTCATACAATTGTACAGAGCTAACTCCATAGCACCTGAGGCAATGACAGAGAAACTGATATATTACCTCTAAAATCTAAAACTGCAAGCTTTTGGGCACAGAAAGTAACCGCAGTGCTTTGCCTTTCTGGGCAAAGAATTTGTCCACAGTTCTTTGATATATGGTAGTTGATTGATTGGTTTGGAACATTTAAACTTTACATAGAGATCCTTAGAGACCTTTTCCCTGCCCTGTATAACAATCCTCTTTAAAATTTCTTTCACATTCTAGTTTATTTATTGATTTAAACAAGTAGAAATTTATCCCCTTAAAGATGTCCAAATTCAATGTGACAGCTCTAGGAGAAGGCTTCCTCCTCTCTCTGTCGGTGGTAGAAGGAAGGCCTTATTTCCTTCAGCATCTTTAGGACCAATGTCCCAGAAGACTCCCATATGTCTTGACCTACCCTAGTACCAAGCTGCTTCATAGCACAGGGCGAGGGTCCAAAGAAGAAATACTCCTCTCCAATCATTTATTTCTACAGGCACTAAAGATTACTAGTTCTTAACTAAGGCTATTAGTACTAAGGGTTCCCACTGCACACTAGCTCACATTCTTCTCCTTTTATCTTTAGTGCGATAAAAGGTGCTAAAGGCTATATCTTAGGGGAACTCACTTTAGATCCAGGTAGAGCTGTGATGAGATCAAAGAGTGTTGCATTCCACCCATAATCCTCTTGTTGTTGTGTATCATCATCCAGTAATAACAGAACCAATCCATAGCTGACCCTCTGGCAGATTTTCAGAGGCTGTTAATTGCACTGCAGGAGATTGCCCATCCTCCCACAGGGCTGAGCAGCTGGTGGATTCCAGCACAGCTTCTTGTCTCTCCTCCTACAACTATTTATTAGATAGATCATGGGGTAAGGATGGTCATTACAGAGGTTCCGCACTATATACATGTGTCTTGGGGGGACACAATTCAGTCTGTGACATTTCACCCTTTAGCCCACAAATATATATCTTAGTCATACGTAAAAAGGTTTCAGCCCATCGCATCATCACAGAAGTCTAAAATCCAAAGCCTGTGCTGTAACAAAATCCTTCTTTATCTGTGAATCTAGAATGCAAATTATCCCCTTCCAAAGAACAATGGTAACACACGCACCAACCAGAACTGTTTACATTAGCCTATAAGGTTTAAAATAATCGTCTGTTCTCTAAGATCACCTAGGTAATGCCTCTACCTTCTAAACTCTGGATGTTGACCATTTTCCCTGTACTCCAGAGTGGTGTACTCTTGGGCCTAATTTCACTTCTGCCTTTCAGGCCCACTTGGAAAACAACTCAGAGCTCCCTCAGCTCTGAATTAGCCCATTCTCTTGGTCCAGCTGAGTGGTGACCTTACGTACTACTAGGTGTCCCATTCTTTGAGTAGTAGCCCATCCTATTGCCAGCCCACACTCAGGAACTAGATTGGCAAAGATCTGACTCTTTGAAACCTCAGAAACTGTGCCCTCATCCCTCTAGAAGCCATGGTTCCACTTTTAAAAAAAAAAATGGGGAGGGATCCCACTCTTTTAAGACTCAGATATTGTGGCCTTACCCTTTAAGACAGACAGCTTTGCTTCCCTTGTTCTTGAAGAAGACAAGAAGCTTATCTTTGAAAATCCAAAATCTCTGTAAATGTTCATTAAAACTAATAAAATTTAATAATAATTTTTTTTTAAAAAGAAGCTTATCTTGCTCCTTAGCTCAGAGGTCATGTTGTTTTGTGTCTCTGCACAGGTGTCTTGCTTTCGTGGTTGCTGATGCTTATTGTCCATGACATCTCTGGTGGTACAAATTTTCTCTTTCCTTCTGAGCCTTTAGCAGAATTGCTTTTATGCCTAAAATTCCTCCAGTACTTTCTTCGGAGGATGCTAGGCTTTTCCTGTTTGTCACCATAAAACTCTTCCATATTCTGCTCATTATCCAATTCCAAAACCATATCCACATTTTAAATATCTGTTCTATAACAGCACCCAAGGCTCACAGTAACAGATTCTGTCTCAGTTATTTGGTGTTACTAATAGCAGATGGCTTTATCAAAATGGAGACTTATTCTCTTACTATTTAGGACACTTATTGTTGCGTGCCTTTGAGTCAGAACCAGCCCATAAGCTGACCCTCCAGTGGGTTTTCAGAGGCAATAATTGCACTGGAGGAGACTGCCCATCCTTCTGCGGAGCAGCTGGTGTATTCAAATGGCACAGCTTTGGGATTGCAACCTGTTTCTTACCACTAGACCACCAGACCTTCCTTTTAGAAGGCTCAAAGTCTAAATTCAGAGTGCCAGCTTTAAGAAGAGAAGGCCCTCTCTCTGTTGTTGGGGGACGTGGGGGTGGGGAGACTGCTTGTTTCCTTAGGCATCTATAGTCCCCACATTGCCTGGAGATCTCGGCGTGTCTTGGCCTTCCCCAGTATCAAGGAGTTTTGTTGCACAGCGACCCAGGTGCAAAAAAACCACACTCAGCTTCGGTGCTTATTTCTTGGTGGTACTAAAGGTCCCCTCAACAGTATTTTTTTAAGATTGGCTACAAAATAATACCCAGTTGAGGTTTTATTATTCCACATAAAATATGTTTGTCCTACAATAGATGTGGGGGTCACCTCTATTGACCTATCAATAATGTTTTCAGTTTCACACTTACCTAGAAAAATTTGTTGAGGTGGCAGCAGCGATGGCAGCCCTCACGCTTTTCTGCCTGACTTCATTCTTTCTTGCCCCCTCCTCCTCCAGCTGCGCTAAATTATAAAGAAGTAGAATGGAAATTCTGATGTCTCTAACCAAACAACTAGGAAATAATAAGACATGGACAGCCAACCTTTATTTCCATTTTTATTGCTACTAAAAATACAGAATGCTTCACGAATTTGTGTGTCATCCTTGCACAGGGGCCATGTAATCTCTGTATCGTTCCAGTTTTAGTCTCTGTGCTGCTGAAGCGAGCACCCTTGATTTCCATTTTTAAAAATAATTTTTATCATGAAATTATAGTTTTGTTTTTTTAACTTTTTTTACATTTTAATTGAGTCTAAAAGAACAGATTTTACAAAATGCTGCAGACACAAATAGTCATTTTAAAAATACTAAAAAAGAATTTTGTAAAATAGTGGAAAGTTGTCAGGAATCATATTCTATTTCCAGGCACTAAGAGGGACAATAGTTTCTTTTCAAATCCTCTATTCTTTTTTTAAAAAATATTTTAATTTATTTATTTTTCATTTCAATGAACATCTACAGAGATTCATTCATTGTTGCACCCTTCTCCCCACACAAACCCCTCCCCCCCCATTTGCTCCTCTCCTTGAAGAGCAAAAGAAAAACTCCCTCATTGGTACACAATCCCCCCGCACCTCCCCCAAATCCCACCTGAAGAGTGAAAATTATAGTTTTATAAAGAGCTTGACAGGTTTTTAGCACTTTTACGTTATTTTATGCTCTTAACATACTTGTGACATAATACATATTATCAGCATCTTGTGAATGAGAAACTGAACTTGAGAGAGTGACTTTTCCATGATCACACCACCAATAAGAGGCAGAGTGGCTTATCCTGCAAATACTGGTCACATTCTGCCAGTGCATTTTTCAATTAGCAACTACTTATTTACCCACCGTGTGCTTAGTAACCTGACAGCCAGGCTCTCAATAAATGAAACAAGGAATTCTTACTTTCATAACCATATTACATTTGGAAAGGCAATGGAGTTGTTCCAATGACCTTTAGAAACTTTAGCTGAACTCATCAGATTAGATTTGTAAAAGTAGTCTATGCCGTTTCTTGCCATCTGCTTGACTTTTGGAAAGAAAATTTCCTCAGATATCTTGGTTTGGGGCAAAAGCTTGATTTCTAGCAACCCACATTTCTCCTCACAGAAGAGTACAGATCTTTGTTTCAGTTTTGATAGGTTAGGGAGCTGACAAATCACAAGAGATAAAAACTTACAGAAGTAAACTCTCTCATTGTTGCTAGGTATCATCAGGTTGAGTTCATATCAATACTCTATATAAAGCAGCATGAAACCCTGCCCAGTCAGTGGGTTTTAACTACAGCACTTCTAGTGGTGATACACTACTAATTGAAAGATCAGCAGTTCTAATTCACTCGCTGTTTCATAGGAGATTTGTAGCCTTGAAATCTAATGGGAGCGCAGTATGTATTGCATCAACTCACTGACAGTGGATTTCAGCGAATAGTAAACAGTATTGTCTCTGTAGGAAACTTTGATAGCCTATTAATAGATTTGTGCTGTGAAGCCAAAAGTACACAGTTGAGTTCACTAGCTGCTCCGAAAGAGAAAGATGACAGTCAACTCCCATGCGATTCACTGTGTCTGAAAATCTACTAGAGCTATGAGTTGATCGGTCCACATTCAACAGTACACAGGCACAGCATTTACACCTGAGTTCATATTCTGACTATTTGAGTTTTGTGGAAAGGGGCAAGTTACTTGTATGAGGGTTAAATCAGAGAAGGTGAAAAGCGCTTAGTACTGTATCTGACACTTAAGTAAATGGACTCAGTAGTGGAAGTGAATGTTAATTTTGAGTCAACTCTAATGTAAGACAATACATACAGTGTAGAAACCTAGGGCTTACTATTTTATTAGATCATACAAACAAACTTACATCTCAGGGTGAGTCAGCTCTAGTTATTATTTAAAACTTAGTTATGCTGTGCTTTATACCCTATGAAAATCTGCTCGAGGGCCATCTGTGAGTTGGTTCTGTACTCAATGGCACATTACAACAATGCATTTAGGAAAAGATACAAACCAGCACACTCCTTGGAAATGCCAGTGGTAAAAATAGAACTTGGAATATCAACTTCAAGACTTTTTCACTCCAACCTCACTTAATCTCACCATCTACCTGAAATGAGGTCATATATGGTCTAAAAATGTTATTACATATTCACAGAAGTGAGGCTACAAGGGTAAACGAAAATGAGGTCTATCTAAGCTGCCCACAGAAACACGTTTTTAATTAAAAGCATAAGGGCCATCGTCTCCTTCCTTTACATCTTGGCCACCTCTTAGGGACAACTCTGAGGGATGTTGACCCAGATCTGCAAATATGAATATGTGATTTAAGAATCTGTGTGTGTATATGCGTGTAAATGAAAGAGAAAGTGTTACAGAATTCATTCAAACCACGTATCCAAAGATTTAGATGAAGTACAGGGCTACTTTAATCCTGAAATTTTCTTAAAATATTCTTTGGAGGCAATATAATTGTGAAAAATGAGTAGTAAAATTTGTTGTTACTAAAATGAAATTGAACAGTTATACCTATAATCGTAAATAGAAGATAAGCTAAAATCTGTCAAATTGGTGAATTTTGTTTTCTTCTCTTAACTTGAGTATAATCTCGAGAAGTATGGTAGTTTTATCCAACCACAAAATGATATCACCATTAGTTGATAAATAAGGCAAGCACTGTCCTGTAAATAATTTGGAAAATTCTTTTGAAAATTTTGGCAAGAAGTCTAAATTTTCAAAAATTTGGAATTTGGAAAAGTGACCTGAATTTAAATTCTGGCTTTACCATTTACTAGGACTCTGTTGTGGTCTAGTAGTAATGAGCTGCATTACCAACCCAAAGGGATGCAGTTTGAATCCACCATCCACTCAGTGTGGAGAATGGCATTTTCCTCCCATGCAACTTACTGCTTCTGAGTCCAGCTCAATAACACCTAACAACAATAGCAATTCCTAATATCCCTGGTGATATAATGCATTATGTGCTGGTTTACTGTCCCAATGGTTGATTGTTCCAATATGCCAGCTACCTTTCAGGAAAAACATGAGACAGTCTCCTCCAATAAAGATTTACAACCTCAAACCCAATGGAGGATCACTGTGAATCAGGATTGAGTGAATGGCCGTGGGTTACCACTCACTAGTTATTTGCCAACCTCTCTACACATATCATTACTTAGATGCACCATAGCAGAAGAGGTAGTATTTTGTATTTTGAAAGATACATTTTGTTCAGAAAGACCTGGGTCAAATACTCCTCTTATCCAGTACTCACAGAGGATGGCATCATTATAAAACATCACTTCCCTCTGCTTGAAAATACTTTCTTAGCCTCTTTAAGAATATTTTGGCTTTAAAGACCTTTCCTGCCTTCTCATAGAAAACAATAAGAGAAGAACAGTTTGGGTCACAAATAGAGGGATATGACAATTCAAAGATTTCTTACAGAAAACCTATAATATTATCAATTCCTGGATAATTAAAAGTTGTATATAATAGAAAAGTCTAAAGCATCTTTAAATCTTGTTGGGACAGATAGAAGATCAAAGAAAGAGAGAAAGACCTCAAAGGGAGGAATTGACACAATGACTAGAAAAATGGACTCAGGCATAACGGAGATTGTGATTTATGGCACAGGATAGCTCAAGGTTCAAATCTGTTGTTGACAGAGTTACTATGAGTCAGAGTTGACTATGAGACCTGACAACACAACAACAATTGATTAATTGCATTAGGTAACATTGTCTATCTCAATAACTAAGTGGATCATAAATGATATTAGCAAATGTAAGTTACTGAGTGCATACAAGTACCAGGCTTGCGGGGTTTGCATTTTTGCTCCTAGTTTACAGTTGTAAAAACTGTGGCACAGGAAGATTAATTTGTTTTCCCAACTAGTGAGTGAGTATAAGACTTATATTTTGACCTAGGTCTGACAAAAACTACTTTCTCAGCCCTCTTTTTGGTGCATTTAGGTAATTGAATACTAATGAGATGGGTAGGAATGGTTTCAACAGTATATAGGGTAAGATGATACCATTATAAAACTTGACTATTTATGAAGAGACCTTAGAAATGATTGCCATATTTTAAAGAACAAATAAATAGAGTCCTCAGTTTGTGTTTACTTAATAATCAGATCAATTACAGTTTTTAATGTTTCTTTTTTTCACAAGTCATTTTTTAATTTTTATAAT
>NW_006399855.1:8173712-8183151 GCF_000299155.1 Elephantulus edwardii | reverse complement strand
TTGTCAAAGCCAGTTCTGATTAATCTCCTTTGTCAGTGTGTCCTTTGCCATTCCCTATCACTCCTCCCTGAGAGAGACTTCACCCTGATTCATAAGTTAATGTTTCTTTAATCTGTCTCTAAGTCCTATAGGATTTGACCTTTATAATCTTTTTGTGAATTTGAACAATTTGTTCTTTTGAAAATGATAGTTATTGATTTGTAGTCTTCATTTTTTTCCTCTTCTGTTTTAAAGTAGTCTAGGCTCATTTCAGTGGCCTACTGGTAAGAAGCTGCCCTGCAATCCCAAAGGCATGTGGTTTGAATCCACCAGCTACTCCATGCAAGAAGGACAGGCTGCCTCCTCCCATGTAATTAACTGTTTCTGAAAACCCACTGGAGAGTCAGCTATGGCTCAGTTCCAACTCTGTGGTACAGAACAACAGGCTTAGTTCTAGTCTTTTCTTACTAGGTGTCAAAATTAACTAATGAAGGCAAGGAGTTTCAGTGACTAAATAACCGCATAAAAGGGGAAACAGTCCTTCCTCTTTATCATAATTGTCTACTTCAAGAAGAAATCAGTAACTTAATGATTAAATCCATATGCTTGAATTTTGAGATATTTACAAAAGGCCATCTTCAAGTCTTCTTATGAATTGTGACCTGGCATTTAATGAAAGCATGAATTCTATTCTGTACACTTAACCACTACCAAAGATCTTCTGACTGCTTTGTTAGTATTTTTAAGTTTACCCGTAGCCACTTAGATTATATTTCTAAATGGAAATAATAGAAAGACTTTAATTACTAACACAACAAGATAGTTGTCAGCATCTAAAATATTAGATTATTAAATTTGACTTTTCATCAATGCTACTATGGGTTTTTTCCTCCCTGATATATAAGCATAAATGGAAATCTGAACTTGAGAGGATTTGCTGATACCCTATCTCTCTCTCTCACACACACACACACACACACACTCCCATACACACATACTTTTTTTTTTAATGAAAAGAGTTTTTAAAAAGAAAAAAACAAACCAGAACAGATTATATTGACAAAGCTGCCCGTTACCTTTGCAAAAAGTCCCTGTCAAAAGATAAACTTTAAAGCTAGAATGCATGAAAGAGTTCCAAGATAGAATTTAAATTTAAACTGATTCTTTATAGATAAGCTTTTTAAAAATCCACCTCTTTGCTTCAAGTCAGGATTTTAAAAATAAATTTCCCCTTTAAATCTCTTGAGCGATTTTCATTTTTTGCAAGGCCGCACTGCTGGTGTCCTGGAAAAATGGAGAGTTAGAGCTTTATCAGTTGGTGCCCTGAGGTATGTGGCAAAGAAGCTAAATCCTTGAAGATTAGCAAAAAAAATGCAGCACATGGCAATAAGGGGCTTATATGACTACTAGTATTAGTTCAGGTGAAAGAAGTATTGCTTATACATAAAACTGGACAAATCCACTGACAATGTATTTTTAGTTAGCTACAAAGGAGTCTTATATTGCTGGACTTTACCTCTTTGGTGAATTGGAAGCTTAGTAATCCACTGTAAATGCTCTTCTTCTCGCCCCAATTCTCGGCATTACTCCAAAGTGCTGCTCTTTTATTTTAACCCTTAAGAGCTCATGTTGTCCCCAGATTTGGGCTCTGTGCCATTAAAAGATGGCTTTAGTTACACTGTTTAGTAATTGTCATTTAGCTGTTGCTTTGAGGGAAGTACATGTGAGAAAATATGACTGTAGAAATATCTCATTATTTTGGTTGGCATTTGGGTAACAATATGAAAAAATCTGGTAGGAAATTTTTATACATTTTCTTTAGCTGTCTTTATTGTTAGCATTCTCATTTATTTTTCTAGTTTTGCTTGAATGATTAAGTTAAATCTTATTTCTCTCTTTTAAGAATGAACTTAAAATATTTGAGATAATTTTTAGGTAGACTTACTCTTGTTCCTGGTTTGCCTAGGATAATACTAGTTTCTGCCTGGTATGAGGCAGAAGAAGCTGCCTCTTTAACTCTCAGAAGTGTCTTTGTTTGCATAATTTGTTCACCCTAATTACAGATAAACTTGAAAAAAGAATCTAAAGAATCTTGTGTTAACAGATTCTAAGTCATTGGTTAATTTAACACATTTACTGAATATCTGTTATTGAGGCTTATTTGTACAATTTTTAATCTAATGTGTCTTCTTTTTTGCTTAGTTTTTCCATATTAATAGTATTTTCAGAGTAAGTAATAAATAAATCAAATATAGATTCTTTTAGCCAGCCTTGTAACTTAAGACAATATGAAATACCAGCCAGTTCAATTAAGTGGAGGTAAAGCCACATTAATCTCAATCTCTGTATATACAAACTAGTTAATTTTCCATAGAGAAAATTTATAACTAACCTTAGCCTTCTCACAGTTGTGTATCATTCATCAGAAGAAATACTGGCAAAGTGAATACCTCCATGATATGCATCAACATTTCCAGAAAAAGGACTCAAAATGTAACAGAGTTAAAGAGCAGTGTGGTAGAATTTGGTGTCAAGGGAGCCGGACACTGTCCTTAGGCCATTTGCTTGGTGACTTCTTAATGGTGGGCAAAACATTTTCTCAAAGTCATTGGAGTCTTCATTGCTTGGAAATAATATTACCATATACATCTACCTTGTAAAATTATAAAAGAACAAATTAGAAAATATATATGAGACATACTTTGCAAAGTGCTGCACAAATAGACCTTATATACTCATAACAGAATTAGACAAAATACAATATAAAGTATAGTAATAGTCAAGTAGAATTGTTTGAAAGGTAAGGCAAATATCTTATTTTAAAAGAAACATGTATTACTTAAATGCTTAAATAATAGTATCATAGGTTGAAGACATGAACTTTATGTAACTATAAGGTTTTTCAGAATTGGCTATGGGGATATTACATAGTTTATAAAATCTTTAATTCCCTGAATTAAAAAACAATCACCAACCAACCAACCTTACTTCATTTTATCCTTCATTTTAGTATTTATATAAAAAAACCTTAGAATGGAAAAAAGGAAAGAAGTGGAAAAGAAAGGAAAATTTATTGCTTCATGTGTGATCAGTTTATAAAACAATAACCATAATACGTACCACATGATTGTTATAAATCCAAATTAATCAGAGCGTAATGTCTGGCAAGTAATAAATCATTCATAAATGTTTAATTTACTTATAGTTGTTTATCATCTCAAAGGTAATACTAAAAATGTAAGGAAAATATAGACGTTTTAATAGTTCACAAAATAAGATTGGACCATTGCTTTTAAAAAATGTTTAGATATTGGACTCTTTTAAAAAAATCTTGTTCAAGTGAACACAGATTCTTGCCGTAACCCAGTAACATTTTCCCTTCTGACTTTCATAAAAACCAGCAGACTATATTTTCCAAAGACTGGGCTCATTGAAGAGACTTCTACCAAAACAGAAGCTGTTTAGAGAATGGCAGGAGTAAGAGGATCAAATGAGGTCAGGCAAAAAGAGAGACCTCTGTAAAAGAGAAGGGAGAAGCTTGATAAGACTATAATGGGAAAATGTGTTGTTATTTTGTTGTGTGACATCAAGGCAGAACCTACTCATTGCTGACCCTTGCAGTGGGTTTTCAGAGGCAGTAAATCACACGAGAGAACATAGCCTGTTTTTCTTCCATGGAACATCTGGTGGATTTGAACCATATGCCTTTGGGATTGCAGCACAGCTTCTTACCACTAGGCCACCAGAGCTCACCTATAATGGAAAAACATACAATTAATGTCAATTAATGGGCAATTAATGCTTAGAAAATATGGTTTAACGCTTTATTGGAACAGAAACAACTGGAGTACTGAGGTCAATGGAGGAATGAATGAGAAGTGAACAGATAGATACAATGAATTGAAGACTGAAAAATGTGAGATGTTATGAGCTGGGGTTTGAATGAAAGATAATTATTTCTTAGATAAGAATTGAGCACACTTAAACACTAGAGAAAAATAATCAGTGGAATGGAAAGGTTGAAGACAGTCTAAATATGGTCAATGATGGAGGCAAGTTCTTTGGAAGGCTGGAGGACTATGTAGTACTGCTGTGTATACAAAGGAATATGTATGTTTTTTGAGCGTTGGAAGGTTCTACCTGATAGCCGCAATATATTTTTTCCTATTACTTTTATGAGTAAAAGGAAAGGAATTGATGAGATAGAATCTTGAAAGAGGTAACAGTTTGAAGCCATAACTTCATATCAGATTGTGATGTTTAGGTGCTATTGAGTCCAGTATGACTCAGAGCAACCCTGTAAACAACAGATGTGAACCCTGTCCTGTCCTGTGGCATCTTCATCACTTTATCATCAGATTATGATGTTTTGTGGCGTCATCAGAACCAACCCATCGCTGACCCTCCAGCAAGTTTTCAAAGGTAGTAAATTGCACAAGAAGACATAGTTTCTCTCTCAGAGCAGCTGGTAGATTTAAACCGCTTGCCTTTGAGAGTGCAGTGCAATTTCTTACCATAGGCCACCGGACATAGGCACTGGGGGGAAAAAATCAAGAAACAAAACAGACAAATGTTACCTTAACTAAATAATAAACATAGTATTAAAGATTTGGGGGAAGCCGGGATTTTTTAAGAGTGTATTTTATAATTTGGTTGTTGAGACTATAGGTGACAAAACATACACCAACTGAAGTTTCTGCGTGTGTAGTCCAGTGACATTGATTAGTTATTGAGTTGTATAACCTTTCTGACCCTCCTGAGTTGTTTTTCCCTTCGTTACATAAACTGTCCCCTAAGTTTCTGAGCTAATCTTTTGAGTTGTCACTTTGATCCCACATAGATAGTTCTTTAAAAAGTGTAATGCACAAAGCAGATAGTTCTTTAATAGTTAAGCTTAGCTATTTGAATTTAAAACTATAAACAATATTTTTTTTAAGACTCAAAGATCATCTTAATGCAATAGTTTTGGGGTTTTGTTTAACCCAGATGGCTCCAGAAAGTCTGTAGTGCATTAGAATTTTAAATTATCTTCAACATTTCCCCCCATTTAATCAGGATTATTCTATAGAATTTTTATCACAGTGTTTATTAATGTTAACAGAGCACCATCCATTTCTGGTCTTGTGGCAAAGATGGGAGTTGTTCATGGAAGCAATTAGCCACACATTCTGTTTCTTCCTCCTGTTCCTACCTATCCTTCCTTGGTTGTCTGGGTAAATAGAGACCAGTTGGTGTGATGTGGATGGCAACTGCAAGTTTTTGTTTTTGTTTTAATCTTATTTTAATTAAAGTTTACAGAGACTTTGGATTTCCATTCATTCTTTGTTGCACTTTTCTGCCTGCCCCCCCATTTGCTTTTCTTTTTAAAAAGTAAAAAAATTCTTTCATTGTATTCAATCCCTTCCCCCAAGTCCATTCCACTATCCTACCTTTCTTCTGAACTCCTGGCAAAACCCCCATCCTATACAATAAAGTAGGTGCTAGAACAGAACACTAAATGTTATTAGGCCAATTAACTACATGTCTCTTCAAACATTTAACATAAACTTCCAGTCCAATGAACAAAAGTCCATGAGAGATTTAGTTGTACATAAAGAGTCTCACCAGCTAGTTTGTTTGTTTTGGTTATTGTTGTAACTCTATCTCTCACACCGCTTTTGGCAATTCACCGTTTTTAAGTATATAGCTGATTGATAGCCCCATAGTAATCAGCCGTGCACAAACACCCTTAACCAATGTGAATTTTCTATAACCATAAACTGAAATTCAGTACCCCGTAAACTATAATCTCACTTGCCTCCTTATTCCTCCCCTGATAATCACTTATAAACTGGTCAAACAGTATTTATTCTTTTGTGCTTGACTGACATCACTCAGCACAACATCAAGTTCCATCCATATTGTAGCAAGCAAGTATCAAGATTTCATTTCTCTTACTAGCTGAGAATTATTCCACTGTGTGTACCACATTTAGTTTATCCATTCTTCCACGGATAGGCACAGAATTGTTTCTGCCCATTGACTATTGCGAATTGCAGTGAACATTGGTATACAGTTCTCTTTGTGAGTGTTTGCTTTTGAGTCATTTACCGTAAGAGTCCAAACTCAATGGAATTACCTTGCTTTTCTGTGTCTTAGAAAGTTGATGGGATAACTGTCTTACACATTATTTTTGACAGGATACAGTCTCACAATTTTTGTACTGCTTGTTTTGGTGGAAGATTTCTGAGTTTTCCTTCTTCGACTGGTTTGCATCTTACATTGTTTCTGGCTTCCAAAGCTTTTACTTTACCTAAGAATGGAATTGCTGGATCATGTGATAGTTCTGTTTTAGGTTTTTTAGGAGCCACCATATTGTTTTCCACAACAGTTACTATTTTGTGTTCTATCAGCAGTGGATAAGGATTCAATTTTCCCCATGCTTGCCAACAGTTGTTATTTTGTATGGTTGGCTTTTGTCTTTGTTAGTTTTGATCTTAAACATCCTAATAGTGAAGTGTTACTGTGTTTTTTTTATTTACATTTCTGTGATGACGATTAATGTTGAATATCTTTTTCATATCTTTTTTAGTCATTTGCATATTCTCTTTGGTGAAATATTTAAGTCCTTTACCCATTTTATGACTGGAGGCAGGATTTTGAAGCTCTGTCTTACATACTTTGGACATGTTATGAGAGGCCAGTCTTTGAAGTAAGATATCATGCTTGGAAGGGTGGAGAGTCAGTACAAGAGAGGAAGACTCTGGATGAGCTGGACTGACACAGTGTGGCAGTGGGGTGAGGTGTCAGAGACTGTAAATTGGCTCAGGATAGGGCAAGGCTCACAACCGTTGCTCATAGGGTGGCTGTCAGTTGTAGTCAACTCAATGGCACATGACAACAATCTGATACGTAGTTTCTGAAGATATTCTCCAAGACTTATCAGTCTTTTCAGTATTTTGGTAAAGTCTTTTGATAAAAGATTTTCATTTTTGTTTTTAAAGTTTTTTAGATTTTCATTTTTATAAGACCTCATTTATCTTTTTTGCCTTTTGTTGTTTCCGCTTTTGTTTTATTAGATGATTAATTGTTAAAAGCTAAGGCTAGCAGCTTGCTCCCTCCTCCCCATTTTGTTCTAAGAACATTTTGGTTTAAGTTTCACATTTACATTTTTTTTTTTTTTTTTTTGCAGCTTGATACTTCTTTATTCTGGTAATGGTGCTATGCTTTTTTCCACATTTACATTTTTAATCCATTTTTTATTTCTTTTTGATGTGAGGCATGGGTTATGTTTTGTTTTTCTGCATATAGAAATTCCATTTCCCTGGCATCATTATTGAAGAGGCACTTCTTTCTTCATCAAGTAGACTTAACACTTCGCCAAAATCAGTTAACCAGAGATGTGTTGGTTGATTATTTCTGGACTTTCAGTTCTTATTCACTGGCTTATGTGTATCTTTTATCAATATTAAGTTGTTTGACTATAGTAACTATATAATATTTTAAAATTAACAAATATAAATTCTGCTACTTTGTTCTTCTACTTCAGCTTTGCCTTAGCTATTCAAAGAGAGCTCAGCTGGTGCATCTGTAGGAAACTGCACTGCTAACCCAGAAGCCATGCCTCTCTGGCTGTTTTAATTCACTAGCAGCTGCTTGGGAGAAGGATGGGCAGTCTCCTTCCATGCTATTTACAATCTCAGGAACCCAATGGAAGGTCAATTATGAGTCAGAACCAACTCATGTAAGTGAGTTTATTTAGGACCTCTTGCTATTCCATATAAAAGTGAAGACTCACTTTTCCATTTCTTTTTTTTTTTAAATTTTATTATTTTTGTGTGTGTACCGTCAAATCGGATTTGACTGGTACAGGAGGAGATGGCCCCTCAATCTCCAGCAGAGCATCTGGTGGATTCCAACTGCATACCTCTGGGATTGCAGTGCAGCTTCTTGCCACTAGGCCATCAGAGCTCTCTACTTTTCCATTTCTGTAAAAAAGATTACTGGGATTTTGATTGGAAAGTTGGAAGATTTTGATAGACTTACATGATTTTAGATTGTTCTTGAACAAATGGTAAAAATAATAGAACAATAAAAAAGTTGTAATTGTAAGATATTTTCTTAAGTACTTGTTGCACACCTATGTGCCATTATTTTTTAAAAATTATCAAATAATAGATCTTGATGTGATAGTAGATACAAACTTCAAAAGGAACTAGGTAAAAAATTACAGAAAAAATAATGGATTTGCTAAGTGTAATAAGTGTAGTATATTAATAGTATATTGAGCTTTATATGTATATTCAACTTTGCAACCATTACACTGTTAAATTAATGATTTATAACTAAAGATACTTTTGGTTGTCCCAGTAACTAACAGTATATATGAGATATAGTATCCAGAGTTCAGGATATTAAATATCTGACAATACTTGGGACAACAAAGGATTGCCCCACCCAAAGCCACTGAAACCCATTGGAAAATCATGATTTAACTAATGTAGAACTGCAGAGTTTTATCATTCACTTAATATTTATTAGCTGTACCGTAAGATCTGTAGAGCCAAAAATTGTGAAGAATGCCTTTAAAAAAAACTTCATATATTCTTTCTTAATGAATTTCTAATATGTCACTTATTTGAGAGGTCTTAGCTTAGTCACTGCCAGCACCATAAATTCCTTAAATTTTATTTCCTTGCAGAACATTTAAAATATTTTTACAACTAGGCATAAATAGTAAAATTTAATTCTACATTTACATTTTCAGCCTTTTTGTTTGATAATATAAATTTAAGATTGATTCAGTGTTTGTTAAGACCTGTAGTTATATTTTATCTAACCATGCCAGTATCATTGCATTTTTTACTATTAAGATTTGTTTATCAAATACTTAAGTGCTCCAACAAATTATTTGAACAACAATTTTTTCTTTTAAAATTGAGCAAGTCTAAGAAAATTTAGAAATAGCTTTACTTCTATATGTATATAAAGTAATTGTGACTGTAGAATTTTTCATGATGTCAGGTACCCTTAAGAAACAAAATCATAAAATAGCCCACGTTATCCTTGCAGCTAGCGTTGTAACCATGGTTGACACTTAAACTTGTTTATCAAGTTTGTGGAGATGGGGAAGTAGGCAAAGACGTAGGAGGTGCTTTTACAGAAAAATAAAAAATTAACTCTAATGTACCAACTTCTGCAGATAAAAGTGGAGCCTGTTGTTCCAGCTTCAAGTCCAGTTATCCCCAGGTTAACTCTCAGAGTTGGTGCTGGCCAAGACAAGATGTAAGTAGCAAAGTTTTGAATCAGAATGAAACAAATTAACTTAATCTTTTCTATATCCATTTTTAGTATATTTAAGACTTGACATGTTTTCCTGATATGGACTTAACTTCTTTTTTTTTTAAGAACACTTGATTTTTTTAAAAATTTCTGTTGGTTTCTGTCTGGGATATAATGAGTTTTGAGTGGGGTTTTTTTT
>NW_006399855.1:8149424-8173612 GCF_000299155.1 Elephantulus edwardii | reverse complement strand
CTACAAGGTTTCAGAAAACTATGACTAAGTTTTAATTTTCAAAAAACTGAGGGGCTACATATTGAGTGGACTAATTGCCACATTATAACATTATCCCCAAATGGATGTAATGTTATATCCTCGCAAGTGTGTATGCTCTGTCACAATGACAGAAAAGAATATTCTTTTGCACACATAGTAAGTTTTGCTTTGTTACTAAAAAACAAAGATCCTTTCAAAGGTTTGTTGAATTTTATTTTGTATATATGATACAAATTTTATTTTCTTTTTTTTTGGGGGGGGAGGCTGGGAGGAGGCAACAAGGCCTATAAGACTCTTATGTAGTCCTAATAAAGTAATGAAACATTACAATTTTTTTCATTCTATAGAAAATTATTCTAGAACTATGCTATACATTATTTAAATGAATTCACAAGCTAAAAGTACAAGTTATTTGTTGTTTGTTTTTTCTCAGTAAGCCTAAAAAATGGAATGTTTTATATGGCACACAATCCAATATTAGGTTGAAAATAGAATTATAAAGCATCCAGTTCCCCTTCAACTTTTAGGCATAAAAATGACAGTGAGAACCATGATTTTATTAATAGAATAGAAAACAGGAGTTTTGGCTCGTGTTTCTAGTAGTCCTAAAATTTATGCTGCTTCTTCCTTGTCAGCATCAAATATAGTGCAGTGAAAATTTCCAGTGCAATTATGATGATAGTATATATGCAAACTCTATCTCCTAGGAGAGTGTACCTCTTACAAAGAAGATGTTCATCTTTTTCTTACCTGACTCATCTGTATTAATCTTTTTGTTTGTGGCAATAGAGATCCAATATTTGCTGTCAAGTTAAGAAAATATAACAAAAATATTATGACTGTAGCTCCTTTGAAACAAGAGTTCTCATGTATGTAATTTTGCTATGTAACCTACAAAAACTTAGCTTCTTCCCTCAATTTAGTAGAAGATAAAACTCAAGAGTAGACTCAACCAAAAAACTGTTCATTCTCTCTGGAAGTTTTGTATATGGGTTCATTTCCCTCAGGGGAAAATGCTCTTATTCAACCTTCAAATACTTTTCTCTTCCCAGGTCATATACCTGTTTTTCACATTAACCCACCATTGTTTAATCTTTAACTCTGCAGAAAAGTTTGACTTGTTCACTCCCTGGGAGAATTTGGTTTGTACAAAGGTATAGGTGTGTGGTTTTGTCTCACTTGCCCTAACATGTCTTTCAGTCATTCTCTATGACTGTTTCTCTTCTCAATAAATTGTTCATACACCTGAGATAGACTTAACTGTGCTCATTCAAAACCTGTGCACATGCCAAGAACTATTTGTTAAAAAAAATAAGGGGATACTGATTGGTTTAAAATCAGGAAAAGTGTGCACCAGGGTTGTGTCTTTTATCCATGCCTATTCCGTCTGTATGATGAATAAATCATTCAGTATGCTGGATGATATGAAAAAGCATATGGCATTAGGATTAGAGGAAGACTCATCAACAAACTATGCTAAGCAGATGACACAACCTTAGTGTAGAAACTGAAAAAGATTTGAAGCGCTTAACTGAGGAAGATCAGACTACAAACTTCATTATGGATTACATCTCAGTATCAAAGAAACAAAAATCCTAAAAAAAAAAAAAAAGTAGGGAAAAATATTCATGGTAGATGGAGAAAAATTTAAAATTGTCAACAATTTCATTACTTGGATCTACAATCAACACCAATGGTATCGGCTGCCAAAAAATAAAAAATTTTTTAAAAATTAAAAATTTTTTTAAAAAAACCCAAAACCAACAAACATGTTGCATTGCAAAAGTTTTCTTCCCAGGACCTCAGTAAAAAGCTAAGGAGATAGGATGTCAGTGTAAAGACTAAGGTGTGCCTTATCCCAGGCATGTGGTTTTCCGTTGTTTCCTGTGCATCTGAAAGTTGAACAGTGACTAAGGATAACAAATGAAGAAACAATGCCTTTAAATTGTGATATTGGAGAAGTCCCCTATCACTTGAACTGCCAAAAGAACAAACAGATAAGTCTTGGAGAAAGTGTAGCCAGGGTGCTCCTTAGAGACAAGGATGATGAAACTTGAATTCACATACTTTAGACATGTTGCCAGGAGGGACCAGTTCTTAGAAAAAGAAATCACCCTGGAAAAGCAAATCAGTTTAAGAGAGGTAGACCTTGAATAAGATGGATTGACACCGTGACTGCAGCAATGGACATAAGCATGGTGAGAATGGGGAAGGATAGGGCAAACTTTTGACCTGTTTATAGGATCCCTATGAGTCATCATCTACCTAAGAATTATAACAACTCTAGAACAAAATGGCTAATATCAGGGAAATTACAGGGCCTCAGATATTCTAGAAAAAAATTTTTCTTTAAAATATAATTTAAAAATTTTTCTTTAAAATATAATTTAATATGTAAGTCTTCAAGTAAATAGCTATATATAGAGGATTAATCATTTAGCCAAGCTCAAGTGCAAGAATATTCTTAAAATGAACAAAAAGATAATTTAAGTGAAATAGACTGCATTTTTAAACTGAGAGACAGACATCTAAGTCACGTGTTAGTAGAATTTTATACAAATACAACTTAATCAGTAAAATGTTTTTGTTGTTTTGACTTCTGTTTTCCCCATCCAAATTAGAAGTCATAACTACTGCTCACAGATGAGATTCAGCCCTCTGCCTGTTTTTATATAACTCTCAAGTTAAAAGTGGTTTTTACTTTTTTAAATGGTTGGGAAAATTAATAAATATTTCATGGCAGGTAACAATTACATTGAATTCAAACTTCAGAAATCTATGATTGTAGCATTAAGATACATGGTTTAGTCCATTGCAATAATAATGCAGAAGAGGCAATAAATAGATGAATATAAATTTTCCCTTAGTTACTCATTTTGGACATACTTTGGACTGTATTGTTTTGAAGTACAAGAAATAAGTGAGGTAAAATTTACAAGGAAAGGCTTGAATAGTTTGAACCTAAAACTTATTTCCTCCAAATTGATCCAACTCATAAGCAACTCCCTTGAACAGAGAACTTCAAGACCGTAAATCTTTATTGAAGCATATAGTCACATTTTTCTCCCATGGAGCAGCTTCTGGGTTCAAACTGTGGACCTTTCAGTTGAAACACATCCATTGGCATACCATCTATTCCTGGGGCCTTATTTCTTGCCATTGCCTTCAGTGCAGCTTCAATTCTTATTTCATGATCACATAATATTTCCATCTTGGCCAATTCTTTTTGGTACAGTGACTCTGTATCCCTTCTTCTTTTGATGTTTCCTGGGGATCATTCAAGATTTTGCCCATAGCATCTCTTTAAGTATTGCAACTCAAGGATTGAGCTTTGATTTTTGTTTTGTTTTTACTGTGTTTGAGAAAATGGCACAGAAATCATTTGTGATGCCTTCCAGAGGGCAAAATTGTTATCATTGATGATTCTCAATTCCCTTTTAGCTGAGAGATCCAATAGATATTGTTTTGTAAATTTTACTCCTTTTTTTCCCCCAAAATGTTCAGATTATGCTAAGGGGTTTTCTAGTGAGTTCTTTGCTGTCTGGCACTTAAAGTTTTATTTCTGCTAACAGTTTGATTTCTAGAGGCATCACAGTCATGAGTATTACCAGATTACTGACAATTCTGGAAACTTTATTCAACAGTACTCTTTCTTTCCCCTTTATTTTTTGTGTGTGTACTGTCAGATTGGATCTGACAGGTACAAGAGGAGATTGCCCCTCCTTCTCCAGCAGAGCATCTTGTGGGATTTGACCCACACACTTCTGGGATTGCAGTACAGCTTCTTGCCAGTAGGCCACCAGAGCGCCCTTCGACTGTGCTCTTATAACAAAGGCACTGACGATTTGATGTAAAGAATTCAAGTTTCTGCTGCAGTTTAAAGAATGTATCTTGTGCACGAGACTTTTAAACAGTTGTAATATTTAAATTGTGAAAGTGCTTAAAGAGCAAGGATATCAGTTTTAAAGACTAAGATATGCCTGATGAAGCTTATTTTCACTTCTTCATATATATTTGAAAGTTTGACAGTGAATACAAAAGATTAAAAAAGAGTTGGTGCCTTTGAAATGTGATGTTGGTGAAGAATAATGATGGGCTGTCAAAAGAACATTCAACTATCTTGGAGGTAGTGCGGCCATGGTACATGCCAGGACAGAAGGACTTTGTCTCACATATGCTGGCCATGTTATCAAGAAAGGATGAGTTTTTGGGAAAAAACATAATGTTAGGAAAAGTGGACAGTCTGAGTAAGAATGGAAGACCCTCAGTGAGATAGACTGACACAGTGACAGTTTCTCTAGGCTTACGTAGTCAAAGATGATGAGGCTGACTCAGGATAGGTCACCGTGAGTCATAGTTAACTTGACAGCACCTAGCAACAACATACAAGTGGGAGCTAATGTTTTGCTTTTTATACTTGAGAGATGTTAAGTGCTTAATCTTCTAAAATATAAAATTGCTAGAGATAATTGTTGTTTTTGTATAATCCAAACTTTTCTTACTAATACTTTCTGAGAGTACAACCAGAAACAGAAAATTGGCAGTTATATTAAAACTTCATTTAAATGTACAAAGAACAGAGGATAAACTAGATAATTGGCACTTCCTAAATATTAAATGGAAAGGCCCTCAATGTCATGAATTGAACAAGTGCCTTCCCAACATTGGCCTTGAGCAATGATGGTGTCATGAGGATATCATAAAATAGGGTTTTTTATCTGTTGTTCACAGGGCTGCTATGAGTCCTACTTAACTTGATGACACTTAACAAATACAACAATCCTTATGTACATCAGAAGACTTCTCTAAAATAGTAAAAAGAGAATCTACAGGCTGGGAAAAGTATTTGGCAATAATGTAGCTGATCTAACAATGGACTAATCTCTAAAATTTAGAGAAAATTTCAATGTCTGAACAAGAAAAAGATAACCCAATTATAAAATGGGCAGAGGACACGAAAAGACACATCACCTAAACAGACATTCAGATGGTCAACAAATGCAGGGAAAAAATGTTTTCAGATAATTAGTTATCAAAGAGATAGAAATCAAAACAACTGAACTATCATCTCACTCCAGTTGTTGTTGTTGTTATATGCTGTCAGGTCAACTGTGACTCATAGCAACACTATGCACAGTAGCTCTGAACCCTGTTCTAGCCTGGGCCAGTCTCACTGTCTCTGACACACCTACACCCATTACCACAGTCATCATGTGAAGCCATCTTATCTAAGGTATTCCTCACCTGCTCTGTCCCTCCACCCTTCCAAGCATGTCCTTCTTCAAGGAGGTCACTACTGGCAACATGCCCAAAGTATGTCCGACAGAGTTCCAGAATCCTTGCCTCCAAGGAGAAACTTTGTTTTACCCTCTCTAGGACAGATCTCTTCGTTCTCTTGGCAGACCATGGTATTTTTGATGCTCTTCTGCAGCACCACAACTCAAGAAACTGATTCTTCTACTGTCACCAACAATCATTTTCCAACTCTCTGATGCATAGCAAAAAAATTGCAAAGAAAATGGCCTGGATCAGGTGAATCTTAGTATTTAGACTGACTTCATTGCTCTTCAGCACAAGCGAGAGATCCCTTACAACAGATTATCCCAATGCAGTTTGTCTTTTGCTCTCCTGATTGCTGGTGTCAGAGTGTTGCTTGTGGACCCAAGCAGCCTAAAATTGTTAATAATCTCAATCTCTTCTCTATCTATTATGGTGCTACCAGTTAGACCAGTGGTGAGAATCTTTGTCTTCTTGATCTTGAGCTTCAATCCATATTGAATACTACAGGCCTTGACCTTCTGTAGCAGATAATTCAGGTCCTCCTCAGTTTTGGCAAGCAAGGCTGTATCATCTGCATAATTTAGGTTGTTGATGAGTCTTCCTCCAATCCTGATTCCACATCCCTCTTCATAAAGTCTAGCCTCCTGAATGATCTCTTTCACATACAGACTGAAAAGATTTGTAGATAGAACACATCTCTTATGTACTTCTTTCCTGATTTTGAACCATGCAGTATTTCTTTGCTCTGTTCTGCTGACTGCTTCTTGCTCCAAGTATAGGTTTTGTATGAACTCAGTCAGGTGTACTGGGATTCCCATTCTTCTCAATGTTAGCCACAATTTTTTTGTGATCTATGCAGGCAGTTTTGGTGGCCTTATGGATGGTCTAAAGAGCACTCTGGCTACACCTTCTCCAAGATGTATCTGTTTGGTTTTTTTAGTAGTCCATTGGATGTTTAATACTCTTTTCCTGTACCACAGTTCAAAGGCATCACTTCTTCTGTTATCCTTGTTCATTGTCCAGTTCTCAGATGCATCGCATGTGATTGAAAAGACTATGGCTAGAATCAGGCAGGCCTTTAGTCCGCAACCTAACATACTTGTTCCTCAATTATTTGGAGAGGTCTCTGACTTCACTTTCCCAGAACAGTATGTCACCTGATCTCCTGACTGCTGGTATTGATTGTGGATCCAAGTAGGATGAAATCTTGACGGTGTTTTCTTAATCTGTCATGATGTTACCTAGGTTTTGCTAAGTGAAAGAAATCAGTCAGAAAAGGACATATTATATCACACCACAGTTATAAAAAGCTTCCTTACTAAGATGAAAATAGGAATATTATTTGATCCATCAAACCCAGAACTAGATATCTATACTAAAGAAATAATAGTTGTCACATAAACAGATATATGTATATCCATGTTCAGTGTAGCATTATTTTCATAGCAAAGAGACAGAAATGACCCAAGTATCCACCATGGATAAAGAAATCATGGTATGTGCACACAGTGTAGTATGGTGCAAAACACAGGATTCAAAAAGCAGTTCATAACATGGATGCACATAGAGGAGATTTTGCTAAGTGAAATTAATCAGTCAGAAAAGAACATATTTATAACACCACAGTTCTAAAAAGCTAAGGAAAGGTTTACAAACAGTATTGTTCTTTTTTTTAAAAAAAAATTTTTTTTAATTTTTATTATGGGGGTTTTTTTGGTGTGTTTTTTTTTTCAGTGCAAGAACATGAGGGATTTTATTACAAGCTCTTGAGCAGGGACTCTACTCACACCCTGAGGCAGCAGCTGCATGGCAGAGCCTCTTGTATTATTTTTACGTGTACCATCAAATCAGATCTGACTGGTACAGGAGGAGATTGCCCCCTCCTTCTCCAGCAGAGCATCTGGTGGATTTGAACCGTGTACCTCTGGGATTGCAGTGCAGCGTCTTGCCACTAGGCCATCAGAGCTCCCTTAACAGTATAGTTCTTAAATGGTTAGTTAAGAAAGGAAGAGAGAGAGAATAGTAAAAATGAGTAGGTGAAGTTGTTGTTTCTGTTATTATGTGACATTGACTAGGATAGCTAACCATCCAGTGAATTTTCAGAGGTTGTAAATCATGTAGGAGGAGATCTTGCCTGGAGAGAAGCTGATAAATTCAAACCACTTGCCTTTGGGTTGGCAGTGCAACTCCTTACCCACCAGGCCACCAAAGCTCCATGGGTTGAGGGGAAAGCATTTTCCAATAAGGGGATTATTAACACAGTATCACTAAAGAAAGGAGAGACCAGAGAGGAAGAGAAGGATAATGGAAATCAGAACTACAGGGAGGAATTAGGGAAAGTGCAGTTACATTGTGAATCTTGAAATTAATGTCAGGGAAAAAAATATATATGAATGGTTGAATCAGAAAGTAATTTGCTTTATAAATCTTCACTTAAATAATAATGAATTTTTTTAATCATTTGAAATACTTACAGAGAAAATAAGTACTTTTAAATTTCCCAAGATTCAATCAGAAGACATTTGATATGACAAAATACATAGTAGTCTTTTAGTGGTAAGTTCTTTTGGGAAATAAGAGCAAATAGTTTTAACTAATTTCTTGCACTAAATAGAGAACATACAGAAATACAAAACTAAGACCAAGACCAAAGAGTGGGAGAAAGGCAAATGAATTGATTCAACTTGGTATCGTTGTCATGATTTAATTTCAGATATAATTTTAGCTTCCTGGCAATATGGATCTAGGTTGACATGGTTTTGAGTGTTCAGAGTCTCTAGTTAAGATCTTTTCATCACATTGATTATCCCTTCCCATCAAGTACTCCAATTATCTATCCTAGTTCACCTATCCCCTGGGGTAGGGAAAATGGCATATTCCAGGGGGGAATCCAGAGTAAAGAATACCAAACCAATAACCAAGCCTGTTGTTGTTGAGTCTGTTGTGGCTCACAACAACACTGCAGGACAGAATAGAACAGCGTTTTAAAGGCTGTCTGGTGGCCCAGTTTACAATGAGTCCCACTGTTAACTCAAAGCACATACCTCTGTCAGTTCAAGTTCACTACTGGATCCTTGAGAGAAAAATGGGCAATCTCCTTTCATGTTATTTATAACCTTGGAAACTGCTGGAAGATCAGCTGTGAAGCAGAACTGACTGAGAGCAGTGAGTTAGTGAGTAAAGTCTTTATGGAAGCAACCTGGTGCATTTGAACTACTGACCGTTTAAGTTAGCCCTGTGCCAAAAGAAGGTAGCTTAGTGGTAAGGAATTGTGCTGTCAGCCCAAAGGCATGCACTTCAAATCCACCAAATGCTCCATGGGAGAAAGGTGGACAGTCTCTCCCTGTGCAATTTACAACCTGTGAAAATCCACTGGAGGGTTGGCTATGAGTCAAATCCAACTCGATGGTTGTTGTGTTGTTGTTATGTGCCATCGAGTCATTTGTGACTCATAGCGACCCTATGCACAACAGCCCTAAACCCTGCTCTATCCTGCGCCAACCGCACTGCCTCTGACACACCCATCCCGATTACCCCAGTCACCGAATCAATCCATCTCATAGAGGGTCTTCCCCTCCTGCGCTGTCCCTCCACCCACCCAAGCATGGTGTCCCTCTCCAAGGACCCGTCCCTCCTGGCAACATGTCCAAAGTATGTCAGACGAAGCCCCAGAATCCTTGCCTCCAAGGAGTAGCTTGGTTTAATCCTCTCCAAGATGAATCTGTTTGTTTTCCTGGCAGTTCATGGTACCTTCAGTACTCTTCTCCAGCACCACAGCTCAAAGGCATCAACTCTCCTTCTGTCCTCCCTAGTCATTGTCCAACTCTCTGATGCTTAACAAGTGATTGCAAAGACCATGGCCTGTATCAGGCACACCTTAGTCTCCAGAGAGGCACCCTTGCTCCTGAGTACTTTAGAGAGATCCCTAACAGCAGACTTTCCCATCGCGATACGCTTTTTGATTTCCTGACTGCTGGTGCCAAGAGTGTTGACTGTGGAGCCGAGCAAACTGAAGCTGTGAACAATCTCAATCTCTTCGCCATCCATCCTGATGCTGCCAGTTGGTCCAGTGGTGAGAATCTTTGTCTTCTTGACATTGAGCCTTAGTCCATACTGAAGGCTGCAGTCCTTGACCCTCCGCAGCAAGTGCATGAGGTCCTCCTCAGTTTCAGCAAGCAGGGTTGTGTCATCTGTATAATGGAGATTGTTAATAGATCTTCCACCAATCCTGATGCCACAATTCTCCTCATAGAGCCCAGCCTCTCGGATAATCTGCTCTGCATACATGTTGAAAAGGTATGGAGACAGGATGCATCCCTGCTGTACATCCTTCCCAGTTTTGAACCATGCAGTGTTACCCTGCTCTGTTCTGACTGCTGCCTCTTGGTCCAAGTATAGGTTTCGCATTAGTACAATTAAATGTTCTGGGATTCCCATTCTTCTCAGAGTCAGCCACAGTTTGTTATGATCCACACAGTCGAATGCCTTTGCATAATCAATGAAACACAGATAGACATTCTTCTGGTATTCCTTGCTTTCAGCCAAGATCCATCCAACATCAGAAACAATATCCCTAGTAACATGACCCCTTCTAAACCCAGCCTGGACTTGTGGCAATTCTCTGCTGATGTGCTGTTCTAATCATTTTTGGATAATCTTCAGTAGAATCTTGCTTGCATGTGAAATCAATGACACTGTTCTGTAGTTTCCACACTCAGTTGGGTCACAATAAACATGCCACAAGACTGCTGGATGAGGAATGGGGTTGAGGGTGGGGCAAAAGTAACATAACAGGCTTCTTTTTGCCTTTGAAAACCCCCTGGAGGGTAGCTATGACTCAGATCCAACTTTATGCCACATACTAATAGCAATAGCCTTACAAATTAAATTCCCCAGCGCCTGAGCAACCAGAAAAAAATGTCTATCTATGAAAGACATACATATATGTATTTATAAGCTCTGATGGCTTATTGGTGAGGAATTGGTTTTCCAGTGCAAAAGTAATGCAGTTCAAATTCACCAGTTCCACCATGGGAGAAAGATGAGCAGTCTCCTCACATACAATTTACTGCCTCTGAAAATCACTGGAAGATCAGCTATGGATCAGTTCCACCTCAGCAGTACGCAACAACAGCAGTGTAAATATAACATATATCCACATGTTGTTGTATACCATGGAATCAACCAGTAACTGACCCTCTGGTAGGTTTTCAGAGGCAGTTAATTGCACAGGAAGATATTTCACACACACACACACACACACACACATAGTTGTTTCAATATATATAGTATCATATAGAGATCATATAGAGTATTTGTATAATACATTGTTTTTGTATTTTCAGAGGTAGTGAATTGTACAGACGAAGATTGCCTATTTTGCCACCATGTAGTAGCTAATTGATAATCTTTCTACTTTTATTTTTTATATTTATAAGTTATATATTTATGCTATGTTATATACTTTTGTTATCTGTATATCTTTTTTCTTATTTCTACTTTATTTTACACAATTTAACAGACTCAAAACCAAACAACTCAGTTATAATCCAGAGCCACCTGCCAAATCAAATAGTAAAAACAAAACAACCTTATATGAATTGTCAGACTTTTTCTTGGTTTTGCCAGTAAAATTCTTGATTTTCTTATTCCATATTATCTTATTTTTATTGATGTAAAGTAGGTTTTTAAAGCTTCATTTTGCCCCTGCCATACTGTAGTTTGTTCAGTAATATGAAAAATACAACATGTCCAAGGGGAGAAAAAAAATAAGCTTCTAGAAAAACTGGCTTTAGGTTTTGGAAATGCTTTACTTGCATAGTAAAACAAGTAGAAAGATTATAATCAAAGCATTTCCATCTTACTTGTAAACAATTACAATTCTTACATGGATGCCACATTAGAAGACTTGGGAAAATTTACTGGATTCCATTCTAATGCAATTAGAGCTAATTTTGTTCTTTAAATGAATAAAAGGTCAGCTAGTAAATCCAGCTTATCTTGAGTCCAGACTTCAATAAATTGTTTTATTTAATTTGTTGTAAAAGATCTTATCCTTAATGGGTCTAGGTCTTATTAGTTCACTTAGGTTTTAAAATATTTATGACCACCTTTTTAGATATGATTTGAATGATAGTTGGAAAGTTTCTCTCTGCAGTTTATCAAGAGCCAGCATCACTAATTGAGTGAATATAGGAGAGTACTTAAGATTTGTTATCTAGCAACAGCTGCCGTGAACTTCTAGAATTTAGATGGTCTTTAACTTTTGACAGGCAAAAATAATTTAGCTATATCATGGTAACCTTTTAGATGTGATCTGTTGTTTATAATTTCCCCTAAAAATCAAACTACTCACACTTTTGGTGTTTAGAAAGAACATATACCTATTGAGGTAAATACTTAGATATCTTATTATTACTAACAACATACAAAATTTACATTCTTTGTATTTTATTGTTTCCTATTATTCCATGGAACTATAATATGAAAATACTTTCATAAAATACCCCAATGTATAGTGTAATGGTTCCTTTCTCTGTTTTCACTGTAGCCTTTCTAGCTTAAAGGTGGATGTTCTTGTCATTGTAAGATTTCCGAGATTTTGACTATCAGTATAGTTTTGTATAGAGGAGCTCAGGTGGCTAAGTGGTAAAGAGTTCTGCTGCCAATGCAGTGGCATGTGTTTTGAATCCACCAGCTGCTCCACAGAAGAAAGATGGGCATTCTCCCCCATTGCGCTTTACTGCTTCTGAAAATCCACTGGCAGGTCAGTTCTGACTCAATGACAATGAAGAACAACAATCCTTTTGTGAAGGGACTTGTCAAATGTCACCACACAGGACTGACATGTTACTTTTCTCTAGTTGAATTTTCGTTCTCTACTTTATCTCACATTCTGTCTTCCAGGTTCCAAAGAGGAGTACAGCATCCATCCTTGTTTTTAAGATCAACTCCTGATGTTTTTCCTTGTCATTTCTACATAACCTACCTCTTCTGGAACTTCCCTTATTTCTCTTTTTCTTTCTCTCATTTTTTTCATATCTATCAATTCATCTTTCCTTTTGACCTTAAATTCTCACATCCTGAACTTTCTCACCTTCACTTCTACATGAAAGACAGTCTTAATTCCCTCTTCTCATTCAGGCTTGTCAAAACTTACTTATATACATTGTCTTCCAGTTCGTTACCATCAAACCCACTGCTTTCTTATTTCTGTCTTAGAAGATTTTCTCAAGCTTCTTGTTACTGTTACTGTTAGTGTCATGTCGGATCACGCTGGCCCCTACTTACAGCAGTATCAAATACTGTTGGTCCTGTACCATCCCCACTGTTGATTACAAATTGGACTGTTGTGATCCATAGTGTTTTTTGGTGACCTAGAGATAGATCATCAGACCTTTTTTACTAATCTTTCTTCCTCATCTGTAAGCTCCATTGCTGATACGTGTGTTGTCTATCATTTTGTTAGAGTCTGGTTCAGGGTCCACCCATGTGTCTCAAAACAGAATTGAGCTCTCTGGGATTTTGTTTTTCCTTTTTCTTCTTTTTTTCTTATTGAGATTTTAATGAAAGTTTATAGAGAACATGGATTTCCATTCATTTATTTTTGTACATTTTCCTCTCTGCCCTTTTAAGCAGTTCTCTCCGTTATCTGTTTCAATGCAGTATACATTATTTATCCCCTCTTCTCTTAGGTTTCTCCCAACCTTGATGTCAGTCCTGTTTTATAACAGTGTTATTATACAGTAATTGTCCTTTTGTCAGTGAGATATTTCACTCAGCATAATGTCACCCATTTTGTATAATATTTCATGAGTTCCTTGTTTTGCAATGCTGCATAGTATTCCTTTGTGTAAATATACCACAGCTTCTCTATCCATTTGTTGTTGACACTTGGGTTGTTTCTATCTCTTTGCTATTGTGAACAATGCAGCAATAAACATAGGTGTGCATATATCTGCTTAGATGACAATTCTGATTTCTCTAGCATATATTCCCAGCAGTGGAATTTCTGGATCAAATAGCATTTCTATTTCTAACTTTGAGAAAACGCCACACTACCTTCCACAGTGATTCACCATTTTCCACTCCTAAATCTGGAGAACGACCACTTGGCTAACTGACTGGAAGAGATCGATATTTGTTCCTATCCCAAAGAAAGGTGACCCAACAGACTGTGGAAACTACAGAACAACCTCACTGATTTCACACGCAAGCAAGATTTTACTGAAGATTATCCAAAAACGACTGGATCAGCACATCAACAGAGAACTGCCAGAAGTCCAGGCTGGGTTTAGAAGGGGTCGTGGTACTAGGGATATTGTAGCTGATGTTAGATGGATCTTGGCTGAAAGCAGGGAATACCAGAGGAATGTCTATCTGTGTTTCATTGACTATGCAAAGGCATTTGACTGTGTAGATCATAACAAACTGTGGCTGACTCTGAGAAGAATGGGAATCCCAGAACACTTAATCGTTCTAATGCGAAACTTATACTTGGACCAGGAGGCAGTCGTCAGAACAGAGCAAGGGAACACTGCATGGTTCAAAATTGGGAAGGGCATACGCCAGGGATGCATCCTATCTCCATACCTTTTCAACCTACATGCAGAACAGATTATCCGGGAGGCTGGGCTCTATGAGGAGAAATGTGGGGTCAAGATTGGTGGACGATTTATCAACAATCTGCTTTATGCAGATGACAACACAACCCTGCTTGCTGAAACTGAAGAAGACCTGAAGCGCCTGCTGCGGAGTGTCAAGGACTGCAGCCTACAATATGGATTGAGGCTCAATGTCAAGAAGACAAAGATTCTCACCACTGGACCAATTGGCAGTGTCAGGATGAATGGTGAGGAGATTGAGATTGTTCACAGCTTTAGTTTGCTTGGCTCCACAGTCAACAGTCTTGGCACCAGCAGCCAGGAAATTAAAAGGCGCATTGCCATGGGAAAGTCTGCTGTTGGGGACCTCTCCAAAATACTGAAGAGCAATGGTGTCTCTCTGGAGACTAAGGTGCATCTGATACAGGCCATGGTCTTCATAATCACTTGTTATGCATCAGTTGGACAACGACCAAGGAGGATAGAAGGAGAATTGATGCCTTTGAGCTGTGGTGCTGGAGAAGAGTATTGAGAATACCATGGACTGCTAGGAAAACAAACAGATTTGTCCTGGAGAGGGTTAAACCGGGTGGCTCCTTGGAGGCAAGGATTCTGAGGTTCCGTCTAACATACTTTGGACATATTGTGAGGAGAGACAGGTCCTTTTGAGAAGGGCATCATGCTTGGGAGGGTGGAGGGACAGCGCAGGAGAGGAAGGCCCTCTATGAGGTGGATTGATTCAGTGACTGGGATAATTGGGATGGGAGTGTCAGAGACAGTGCGATTGGCACAGGACAGAGCGGAGTTTAGGGCTCTTGTACATAGGGTCGCTATGAGTCGCAAGCGACTCGACGGCACATAACAACAAACACCAACCAACAGTGAATAAGGGTCCCAGTTTCTCCACAACCTTGCCAGCATTTGTTGTTTGCTACTCTGTTGAATTTTGCTGTTATTACTGAGGTGAGATGATATCTCATAGTTGTTTTGATTTGCATCTCTCTTAGAGCCAGGGATTTTGAACATTTCTTCATGTGTTTGTTGGCCATCTGAATGTCTTCTTTGGTGACGTGTGTGTTAATATCCTATGCCCATTTTGCAATTGGATTGTTTACCTTTCTCTTGATGTGGTGGTTCTGTAGGATTTTCCACTGGCTAATTTTTTTTTTGGAAGTCAGCCTTTCTTTTGGGCTGCTGAGTAGATACAAAAGTGCAACCCAGTTGAGCATGTTAGTCTTTTGCGTCACTGTAGGTAGTACCTCCTCATTTCTTCCTCTCACCTGCCCCCGGAACTACTAAAGAAGGAAACAAAACAAAAACCCAATGTGTTTTCTATTCATTTGCCTCTTGTAGATCTATAAGTAGGTTCATATTTTTCCAATCATGACTGCTGACTTACTTTACTTAGCATAATGTTTTCAAGATTCATTCATCTTAGTGAACAGGTGGTGGTGGTGGTGGTATGTGCAAAGGAGTCAGAACCAACTCATAACTGATCCTCCAGAGGGTTTGCAGAGGCAGTAAATCACATAGGAGATTGCCCATCCTTCTTCCTCAGAGCTGGTGATTTTGAACCACATGCCCTTAGGATTGCAGTGCACCTTTTTATCAGTAGGTCACCAGAGCTCTTTCAAGAATGAGTTAAGAATTTCTCTTTATGGCTAGATAGTATTGAATAATATGCACATATCACACACATTCATCTCTTGGTGGGCACTGTTTCTCACCTTTTGCCTGTTGTGAAGATTGCTGCGGTGAACATTCTGCCCTTTTCTTCGTATTTGCTTGAATTCCCACTTTCGTATCTCTTGAGTAGACAGGCCTAGGAGTGGAATTTTTGGTTATAGAATTCTATTTTTAACTTTTTAAGGAACTACCAAACTGCTGAAACATTACATTCCCACTAGCAATGGGTACCAGTTCCAATTTCTCCACATTCTCACCATAGTTACTATTTTCTGTTTTCCTAATAATAACCATCCTAGTGAGTGTGAGAGGGTATCTCATTGTGATTTTTGACTTGCGTTTCTGATATAACTAACTAGGAGTCCTTGGATGATGTAAATAATTCAGCTGCTACCTACCTCCAAGTTAGGCAATTCAAATTTACCTAGAGCTCTCCTTAGAAAAATCAACCTGAGAGATCAGTAGGGCAGTATTTGCCCAGGAATAAAGGCCTGAAGGTAAAAAGGAGCAGGAAAGAAAGATGAATGGAAACAGGCAACAGAGAGGAAAGTGGGAAGTTGTTGTTATGTTCCTGGGCGTCAGCAAGGTCTCATCATGACTCTCTGACATCAGATCTAAACTTTGCCCCAGCCTGCCCCATGATCACAATCTCCGACATGCTGAAGCCCGTTGTATCAGTCCATCTTGTTGAGGGTCTTCCTTTCTTTCTCTGACACTCCACCTTTTTCAGCATGGTATCTTTTTTCCAAGGACAGGCCCTTCTGACAACATGCCCAAAGTGGGTCAAATGAAGTTTCACCATCCCTTCTCTAAGGAACACCCTGGTTGTACTTCCTCCAAGACAGATTTGTTTTTTCCTCTGACAGTCCATGGAATCCTCAGTAATCTTTACTAACACTACAATTCAAAAGCATAAATTTATGTTCTGTTTATTAATTTTCCAACTTTTGGATGCATAGGAAGCAATTGAAGGGGTGAAGTTGTTGTTGTTATGTGCCATCGAGTTAGAACCAACTCATAGATGACTCTTCACCAAGTTTTCAGAGGCAGCAAATCTCACTGGAAGCCATTTCCCATCTTCCTCCCACAGCCCAGCTGGTGGATTCAAACCATGTACCTTTGAGTTGGCAGCACAGTTTCGTATCCTAGACCATAAGAGCTCCCTAATATTAAATCTGAAGATTGCAGTCAATGTCGTGAAGCAAACTGTATGTGACTTCTTGAATAGAAAACCAATTTGTTCAGTAAACTTTCACTGTAATAATCATCATAATAACCTTAAAAATCAGTTGACCATAGTTGTATGGCTTTATTTCTGTATTTAATTATGTTCCACTGTTGTATGTGTCTATCATTTTACTAATATTAAACTGTCTTGATTACTGTGGCTTTACAGTGTGTTTTGAAATATGATAGATAAAAGAAGCAAATTCCAAAGGATTCTATAAAACTCACAATTAAGTTATTTAGGACACTTAATGTGTAATAGATGACAGGATATTTTCTTTCTTTTTTAATTTCTCTCTTTTACAATGGTCTTAACTTTGAATACGTATCTAAACTCAGTGAAACAATTAACAAGTCTTTTGTTTTTGAAAAGTTTAGAAATATTTGTATATTCAGAGATATATGTCACCTAATGTCTAGGCAGTGTCTGATTGTGTGTATGTATGTATATATATGGTCCCATAAAGATTTTTTTTAAGTTTTGTGTTAGTATTGTTTAGTTTTGTGTATTTCTTTAAAGAGAATACTACTCTCCTTTTGTTTATTATTTCTTAAATGGTTTTTAAGACTCTGAATATCCAGAGTGAATGAGCACCAGGACTCCATTTGCTCACCCAGCACACATCAGCAACTGCCACACCTCCTCCTCTCCCCTCATGAACGCTGACAGCATCTGCCAGAACCAGGGCCCTCCTAGACCATCAAGCGCTCAGGCTCTGGGCAGCATCACCGGCAAGGTGGCGACAGCCAGAGCTGCCACCTTCAATGACGCTCTCGGCATCCTCAACCCACTCCCATGTCAATTCCTATGATCAGCTGCAGCCCCACCACAGCCAGCCAACCACCACCAAGGCCAAACTCCTGGACCCAGAGGATGAAGTTCTTTAACTTCACCCTGCAGGTGCTCATAAGGTTTTTATATAGTAGATTTTACAGAGATTTGGCTGTGGATTTTACAGAACTGCCTGTATGTAATATAATGTATGCATTTTGAATCTTATTCATGAAAATCCTTAAAGATTTAAAAGATTAGGAGAGTTTCCTTTTTAATAATGAAAATATATGTAGTAAAATACTTGACATTTCAACAGTCTTCACATATACTCATCAATGTACACCTATCATATTGTTCATTCATTGCCTAATCCATACCCCAATTTTTCCAGTTTCTACAGCAAATACTTCGTGTCCCTTAAACGTGAAATCCTTCTTCCTTCTACCAGCCCTTTGCAACCTACTTAAAACTTAAAAGCAAATAAAACGGTTAAGTATTTTATTAATGTTTATTATAGCTAATTTGTTTCCTTGGAATACAGGAAAAACTTAACATCTTTATCTTGTGTTGTAGTACAGATAACAACTGTACATGTTCCTTTGCAAAAAAAACTTTTAAAATCCTATTTGCTCTCATATTTGGAAGATCACTTTTAGTAACAAAGATACATGATCAAGCAAACAATCTCAGTAAAAAACTGAGACAGAGCTCTTAAGAGTAGACTTTGATACCTACATTTATTATCATTTCTTTTAGCCCTCAAAGTGAGATGAAAAAAATATATACATACACTTAATATTTTTTAAATAAAGAAATCATGTATAGCATGGTAATTTTTGGTGGAGACACACTATTTTCTAATTTTAAGTTTACTTTGGATTAGCAGCACAACTCACTACAGACTATACTACCAGAACTTCCTTAATTTTAAATATATTTTAATGTAATAATGCTGTATTTTCCAAGCATAACTTTACTAATAACTGAATCTTATAACATTCCAGTGAGATACAAATCTTAATAACAATCTTTTATTCCCACTTTATTTTTATTTTCTATTGTTTTACGTACAGAATTTGTTTATTTTGTGTATCATTCATGTACATTGCATTTCACACATTCCTGCATTCACATTGTATTTCAAATGATCGCTCATATACATGGTGTTTTTAAACACCATTGATCTATGCCTGCTGTTACCCAGTCTTTTCAGGTCCTCATTGGATCTTTCCTAATTTCTTCACAAACACCCCACCACTCACCAAACTCTGTTATCCTAGTGATTTCCTCCCCTCTCCATTCTCTGGTCCCCTGTCCCACCAACGCCTTTTGGATTTTTATACACATCTTACTAGTTATCCTTCTATTTTTATAATAATGCTCTTATGCAGTATTTGTCCTTATGAGACTGAGTTAGTTCACTCAGCTTAATGCTCTCTAAACTCTCTCATGTATTTTACAAAATCATTGCTCCTTAGTATCCATTGTTTGAATACCGTAATTTCTCAGTCCATTCATTTGTTGAGGGACATTTGGCTGTTTCTATTTTCTTGCTATTGTGAATAATGCTTTAATGAACAGAGGTGTAAAAATCTCTCAGTTCTGTTTTACTTGAGGGATATAACTTAACAGTGGGATAAATCCTTCTTATGGAATTTCTGTTTTGCCTTTTGGAGAAAAGCCAAACTGCTTTCCAAAGGGGCTGCACTGAAAAGTGCACCAACTGAGTATGAGAGTTCCAACCTCTCCACATCTCTCCAGCATTTATTACTTGCTGTCCTGTTAAAGGTTTGTACAGCTACTGGGGCGATAAAATATCTCATTGTGGTTTTGATTTGCATCTTTCTGATTGCCAATGAGTTTGAGCATTCTTTAATGTGTCTATTGGACATCCAAATGTCTTTCTCCATCAAAAAGTCTTTTTCATGTCTTTTGTCAATTTTGTGATTGGATTATAAATATATTCCCTATTGGTGGCCCTGACCCTTGTCTGAAATATCATTGCCAAATGCTTTTTCACAGTCGATAGGTTTTCTTTTCACACTATTGAAAAAAAGCTTTTGGTGTACACAGAGAATTTTTAGAAGATCATCAGTTTTGTTCTCTCCTGGTTGGGCATTTCTGACTATATTTGCCAGTCTATTTATACCATAAGCTACAGCTTCTAAGTTTTGTCCTGCCTTGTCTCTTATGATTTTATGGTTTCGGGCTTTACCCCTATGTCTCTGATCCACCTCAAGTTGATTTTTTTTGTGTATGGTATGAGATGTGAATCTTCATCACAATCTTGTTCGTTTTGAACTTTACTATATTCTTTTATTTTCCTATTGCTTTTAATAGTTTTAAATAACTTGAGCTGTTACTGAGTCTTTAAAAGGGAAGTCAGAATGTCTTCTATGGTTAGCTTTCAACTTCATTATATTTCCATGTAAGAGCAACTCTTACTAAGTAATCCTCCTCTTTAGACTTCAGCCTCAGTGGGGTTTGTTTGTTTGGGGGGTTTTTTGGGTTTTTTTTTTAATTTGTTAGTTTCAACAAACATTTACAGAGATTTTGGATTTCCATTCATTCACTATTGCAATATTTTCTCTACCCGCCCCAGTCCGTTCCTCTCTTTTTTTTTCCTTGAAAGTCTGTTTTAATTGTCCCATTGCCACAGTGCTTGTCAAAACCAGTTCTGACTAATCTCCTTTGTCAGTGTATCCTTTGCCGTTCCCTATCACTCCTCCCTGAGAGAGACTTCACCCTGATTCATAAGGAAAAGAGGACAGCATATTCTCTTAGCTACTTCCTGCTGAAAAGGGACGCTGTAGGTTTCAGGGTGAAGATTTTCTCTCACTACTCTAAAGGGCCCCTTCGGCAGTAGGAAACACGTAGACTGTTGTGGAGATTGATTTTGGAATTTAGATGCACTGTTATCAATTGTTCTTAGCTGTACATGTTCATATCCTTGAAGATGCATCATGAAACTGTTGCAACCTAGAAGACACAAATTTAACTAACAAGTTAAAAGTACATGAGTCAAAAATGAAAAGCAATAATATTCCAAGTAGAGGTTCTAACAGTGGCACAAATCAAGTTTCAGAGGGAAGGTAGTTCTTAAAATAAGAGGCCTATTGACTAGCACTTTGTCTGTTATAGTATGAAGGTTAGGAACCACAAGATGTCGAGGTTCAACTGTGTCATTTATTGTTCTTAAGTCCTGGACCAAATTGGGTTGTTTTACAGCTGGGAAGTCCGCATGCAAGGCAGAGGTGAAGTAAGGAACTGCTTATGAGGTTTTCTGTCCATTCCAACAACTAAGAAATAGTGAGAAGAGTTGGGACCTCAGAAGGCTTTTAGGACCAAATAATAGGCTCTTATGTCCAGGAGAAAATGAATATACTTACCAGTAATGTTAATGTTCACCCACGGCTCTTCTGGGAGGATCTAAATCGTTGAAGTGTCCTCCTTTGTTTCCAGCTGGAAGCTGGGCCCTGTCAGTCCTGTCAGCCACTAGGACCTGCTGTGGGCCACCCTTGGCCATGTGTCCTTCAGATACACACTTAAAGCAAGTGAGTGGGAGCTTCCTCTCTACTCCCTTGCCTATCTGTGGCTCTCATCTGTGACACTGTCTACTGAAGTGGCCCAGCTTTCCACAGTGGAAGCAATTCTGACTTCCTTTATTACCTTTGGGTGGCACTGCTTATGAGTAAGACTTCCATTTCCTGACACAGGCCCTAAACTGGCAGCAATAGCTGCCCCAATAATTTTGGCCATTCTCTGGTCTTTTCCCTCTACATCCCAGTTGTTAAAAGAGGGGAAAATTTAAACAAATATATAACAAATAATTTTCAGCAATATAATCTTTTAAGTTTAAGGCTAGAAATATTAACAATATGATCATTTCCAATCCAGAGATACATGTTCCTATGCAGTTCCTAAGCTTCAGTGTTTTACGTTTTATACAGGTTGAATAGAATTGTTCAATTTCATTTGGTAGCTGTGATACATGTAGACCTCACCAGTTGCAGTACACAGTAATCAAATCAACTGCATCCATGGGAAGCATCAGAAGATGGAAAATCATTGTAAAAAAGGGTTGATTGACATTAAACCATATCACGAAATGGCATATGATCAAGAGCTTGTGGTATTAGACAAATAAGTCTAAATTTTACTGAAAAGATTGGCAAAAACAAGCCTCCAAGAGTTGATGGACTATCAGTTGAGATGTTTCCACAAATAGATGCAACACTAGAAATACTCTCTTGTGGCTGCTGAGTAATTTGGCCATCTGACTGGAAGAGTTCGTAATATATTCTCATGCCAAAGAAAGGTGATCCAACAGAATGAATAAATAAAAATATCATTACTATCACACAAGAGGGAAGTTTTCCTCAAGTTAATTCCAAAATTACTGCAGCAGTACATAGATAGGTAACGACCTGAAATGATAAAATTGGATTAAGAAAAGGATTGAGAATAAAGAATGTCCTTGTTGATAAAAGATGAATCTTGGCTGAAAGCAGAAAATACCAAAAAGATACCATGTGTGTTTTATTGAGTTTATAGAGGCATTCAAGTATGGGGATCATAAAAAAAAATTATATATAACGTTGAAAAAAAGGAGAATTCCAAAACACTTCATTGTGGTCATGCAGAACCTGTACTGAGAACAAAAGATAGTCATTCAAAATGAAAAGGGGATACTGTATGGTCTAAAATCTGGAAATATTCCTGTCAGCAGAGTATCCTTTCACCACATAAGCTCAATCTGTGTGCTGAGCAAATAATCTCCAAGGCTGGACTGTATAAAGTAGAATGCTGTATCAAGATTGAAAGAAGACTTATAGCCACGTGTGATATGCAGATGATTTTTATCTTTCCTAGCCATTGATTAACTGTTTATTTTGTGCTAAACTATTTATAGTATTCAGATAATAGGATTAGGGATGAATACAAACCCCACCCTACTAGAGGTTTATGTACGTTCATGGGACCTCTCTTTTTGGAACACCTGCTATCCCAAGACACTAGAACACTGCATCCAGCTTCTTTGTTAACCAGTTTCTGCAGCACCAACGTATATCACCTAAAGTCACGTGAGTCATTTCTCCGATGGTCTGAGTCTCTGTGAGGCCTTCCAGTGAACCATCGAATTCAAGGGACATAGAAGAATGGGTGAACTGAACAAAGGAGGGACTGTTTATATAGGAAACCATGGAGTTATACAGTAGATTAAATATTTGGGGACACTCTTGACATCACTACTTATAACTGGGCTGCTACCAATCTTAGCAGAATGAATTATGAATACAATAGCACAGCCTTGCCTACTGAAAGTAAAGAGGGCTTAAAACGCTTACTGATAAAAAAGACTACAGCCTTCATTATGAATTACACCTCAGCATAAGACAAAAATCACAACCGGGCTGATAAGTAACGTTATGACAAATGAAAATATGGAAGTTGTCAAGGATTTTTCTTTTACTTGGATTCACAATCAATACCCATACAAACAGCAATCAGGAAATCAGATGACATTTGACATTGGGGAAATTGGCAAAAGAACTTTTTAAATTTCTACAAAGCAGCGATAACCCTTTGTGCTACCAAGTATAATATCCTTCTCCAGTAACTAGACTCTCCTAGTAACATATCCAGGTAAGTGAGGCAAAAATCTCGTCAATACCAAATTTTTTATAGATCAAGAATTTGGTTAGTTCAGTCCCAGGGCTCTTGACAATTTACTTAATAGGGTTGGAATCATCTAAAAGCTTCTCTAAGACTGGGTAACACTTTTTTCACACAAACAGCTATTGACCAGAGGCTTCAATTGCTTGATACATGCAATTTCTGTTAAGTCATTTGCAGTTTATAGCTATAATACCTATATACCTATAGGAAGGGGTTGGTCTACTCAAAAGGGTTTTCGAAGGCTATAATCTTACTGAAGCAGATTAACATATCTTTGCCTGTGGAGCATCTGTGGATTTGAACTGCTGGCCTTCAGATTAGCAGCTAAGTGCTAAGCCACAGCACTACCAGGGCTTCTTGTTTGTCACATGCAAGGAACTCTTAAAACAGTTCATTTCCTCTTAACATAGAAGCTTACAAGGGATGAAGAGATCAAGGAAGAAAGAATGTTTCTGCAATGTTTCTTAAGGCCTGACCTTGGAAATCACACATCATTGTTTATACAGTATTTAATTGATCACTTACATCACCTTATTCTGGGAAAGGACTATGTAATTGTATGCATTAGGATGTGGATGTCATTGAGGGTCATTTTGGAGGCTGGCTACCATTTTGAGCTTAGTATTTCTGAAGCTTTTAAAATAAAAGAAGCAAAAACTGAAAATGCTATGACAACAGCCCAGAATAAGAGGTACATTGTAAAGAGGATGAGGGAGGGATTGGTACGTGTGCAACAATGAACGAATATTTTTTAAATTAATTTTAATGAGGGGAGCTCTGGTGGCCTAGTGGCAAGAAGCTGCACTGCAATCCCAGAGGAACAGAGTTCGAATCCACCAGATGCTCTGCCGGAGAAGGAGGCGCAATATCCTCCTGTACCAGTCAGATCTGATTTGACGGTACACGCACACAAAATA
>NW_006399855.1:8147161-8148579 GCF_000299155.1 Elephantulus edwardii | reverse complement strand
GTCTGATAAGGGACTTATCACTAGAATTTATAGAATAATCCAACACCTCAACAAGAAAAAGGTAAACAACCCAACTGAAAAATGGGCACAGGATAGGAACAGACATTTCACCAAAGAAGACATTCAGATGATGAACAAACACATGAAAAAATGTTCAAAGTCCCTAGCTCTAAGAGAGATGCAAATCAAAACAACTATGAGATATCTTCTCACCCCAGTAAGAATAGCAAAGTTCAACAGAGCAGCAGACAACAAATACTGGCAAGGTTGTGGAGAAATTGGAACCCCAACTCACTGTTGGTAGGAGTGTAAAATGGTGCAAACACTATGAAAGACAGTATGGTGGCTTCTCAAAAAGTTTAAAATAGAAATAAATACCATTTGACTCAGCAATTCCACTGCTGGGAATATACCCTAAAGAAACAAGAACTACCACCCAAGCACATATATGCGCACTCATGTTTGTTGCTGCATTGTTCACAATAGCAAAGAGATGTAAGCAACCCAAGTGCCATCAACAAATGAATGGATAGAGAAGCTGTGGTATATTCACACAGTGAAATACTATGCAATACTGAAAAAACGAAGGAACTCATACAAAATGGGTTACCTGAAGGAAATTATGCTGAGTGAAATATCTCAGTCACAAATGAATAAACGCTACATAATTCCACTGTTATAAAACAGAACTTACATGGAGATTGGGGGGGAAACTAAGTAAAGAGATAAATAATGAGCACTGCAGTGAAACAGATGAGAGAACTATTTAAAAGGAATATATTATTGGGTATTATTTGCATGACCACAGTCCAGAATAAGAGGTGCATAGCAAAGTGGACTGGGAGGCAGGGGGCGGTAGGAAATTGTGCAACAATGAAAGAATCTTTTTAAAGAGAAAAGTGAACTGGGGGGTGAGGGTAGGGAGGAAAATATGCAACAAGGAATGAATGGAAATCCAAGTTTTCTGTAAACTTTCATTAAAATGGAAATTAAAATATAAAATTTATAAATTCTGGATATAAGTCCCTTATCTGACAAGTCATTGCCCAATACTTTTTCCCAGTCTGTGGCTTCCCTTTTTACCCTGTTGGAGATGTTTTTCAATGTGCATAGGGATTTGATTCTTAAAAGGTCCCGCTCATCTATTTTATCTTCTCCTGGTTGTAGGTTTTTCAGGATACTTAAAAAACTTTTTATGTTGTGGATTAGGACTAATGTTCTTCCAAACTTTTCTTGAATGAAAATTAGAGTCTTTGGTTTTAGTCCTAGGTCCATGATCCACCTTGAGTTGGTTTTTGTATATGGAGTGAGGTGTGGATCTTACTTGAGTCTTTTGCAGATACTTTTCCAATTTTGCCAACACCATTTGTTAAAAAGGCTTTTGTTTCCCCACTTATCTGATAAGGAACTTATATCCA
>NW_006399855.1:8133019-8146240 GCF_000299155.1 Elephantulus edwardii | reverse complement strand
GGGGAGGAGAAGGAAGGGAAAGGGGGTGAAATGTGCAAAAATGAATAAATAGAAATCTAACTTTTTGTAAACTTTTGTTAAAATAACAATTAAGAAATTGTGTCATATTAGTAAAAAAATTTCATGAGAATCAGCTTCATATGTATTTCTAAAGGTGGATATGATCTCTGAGATTGATTAGAATTTTAAATCTGATGAAGACAAAAAAGTGAGTTTCAGTTTCGAGTTCATATTTTGTTGTTTCTGTTTTTTATCAAAGTGATTTTTTTTCTTCATATATTAAAGAACTACCCTGTTGAGAAATGTACCTAAAATTATGGAAATGATTATGATAGTTTTTACCTATGGCATCGTTTTGTTACCATTTTCAAATAGCTGTTCACTTGTAAACTAAATAAGTAAGCCATTGTGAAAGAACTTTTGAACTTTGTGTGTAGTTTAGAAGCCAGTTATTTAGATCTTGATAATTTAGATTACTGGTTTCATAGTGTTTGCACACAATAGCTGAATAATGAGGATCATTAAACTCCCTGTTGCAGACATAGCCTACTTGTGTTTGCCTCTAACCTTCGAGGCTCTATATGATTGAGGAGGGAGGAACGGGTCTTTATTGACATGTCAAGCTGTGAGTTTGCATTACAGGCCAAGCAGCTCCTGACCCATTCTATTTTTCTGTGGTGGGGAAACAGGTAAAGGATCCTGCCTTAAATCCCCCCTTCTGCACATTTTTATGAATAACACCAGTGTTGTAGCTTTTAGGGCACTGTGATCAAAACCTCCAAAAGATGTAACATAAGCATCCTGGAGCACGGTGGAACACAGCTGTGGGCGGTGTTGGTTTCTTTTTCAGACATTGCTTATTCAAGAGAAATCTCTAGAAGACAACTTTAATGCAATTAAATAGAAGGGGGGAAGAGCTATTTCAAGAAGAAAAATAATAGAGGCCTACAACCTTAGTTAGAAATATTAAACAATTAAGATGTGGCAATGAAGAAGGACAGTAAGAATTCAAAATTATTTTTACAGTGATTTAATTATGCTAAGTTCTTCTGGTTTCTCTCAGAGTAGTAATAAATTACATCATACTATTTTTTTCTGTGATATAAGTAATAATAAATTGTATTTTTATTTTAAACTATATATTAAATTCACAAAAGTAAGTGGTAAGTTGCAAAATTACTTTCAGATGCTAATGAATTTTTCCTTGAAATCCACAAAAGATGAGAAAAACAGATTTTCTTACTATGTATATGAAGTAGTAAGTAGTACAGTGGTTAAAACATAGGCTGTTAACCAAAAATGTATATTCATGTTGACCGAGAGGATCCTCCAAAGAAAGACCAACTAAAAAAAAAAGTCAGCCATAAAGAAACCCATGGAGGAGGACATCAGGGTCAGTCGGCATAACCTAGTCCATAAAAACAATGTACTACATTGTACTTTGATGTGTATTAACTTGGTCTGAAAAGCTTGTAAGCAGCATCTAAGCGGAACCTATTGATCTCTTTCTGTCCAGAACAAAGAAGAGAGAAGAAAGACAAAGATATGTAGAAACAGTTAATCTAAAGGAATAGTGGACCAATCGAAATTCAACTTCTATCACCCTAACACCACAAGTACTAAATAGGTCCTGATCAGTGCAGTTGACTACTATAAAAGGAATCACAGTTAGAATATACTGGAGAGTTGCCATTGTTGTCATTTGGTGCTGTCAAGTCAACAATTCATGGGGAACCTATAATCCTAACCTTGCCCTGTCCAGTGCAATTCTCATGATCTACCACATGCAAAATTGCATTGTTACAGTCACTGTGTCAATCCATATTGTTGACGATCTTCCTGTCTTCCACTGGCTTTCTGTTTTTCCCAGAAGGACCAGCCCCTCCTGACAGCATGTCCAAAGTATGTGAGACAAAGTTTCACCATCTGTGCTCCTAAGAAGCACCATGGTTACACTTAACTCTAGGAAAGATTTGTTCTTTTGGGAGTCCATAGTATTCAGCACTCTTCAACACCATAGTTCAAAGACATTGATTCTTCTGTCACCCTTATTCATTGTCCAACTTTCAAATGCATGCAAAACAAATAAAAATACTTTAACATGGATCAAGCACATGTTAGCATTTAAAATGGTGTTCTTCTTTAAGATAGTCTAATGGCAAACAGACACGTGAAGAAATGCTCCAAATCACTGTCAGTAAGAGAGATGCAAGTCAAAACCACAATGAGAAACCATCTCATTCCAGTAACAGTGGCAAAGTTTAACAGGACAGCAAGTAATAGATGTTGGAGAGGATGTAGCAAGAAAGGAACTCTTATACTTTGTTGGTAGGATTGTAAAATGGTGCAACCATTCTGGAAGGTAGTTGGCACTTCTTCAAAAGCTGAACATAGAAATTCCATATGACCCAGCTATTCCACTACTTGGAATATACCCTGAGAATATGAGAACTGAGGCACAAATTGAGATTTGTACATCAATGTTCATAGCAGAATTATTCATCATCACAAGAACATGGAAACAGCCCAAATGTCCAACCACAAACAAATGAATTGAGAAATTATGATATATTCACACAATGGAATACTATGCAGCACGCAGGACAATAACTTTGTAATTTATTGCCTAACTTGGGAGGGACTGGAGAGTATTATGCTGAGTGAACTAAATCACATAAGGATAAATATTGTATAAAATTGTTATTGTAGAATGAATGTAAGGATCTCGGAGGGGTGGAAGAGTCTGGAAGCAGAGGGATGTGGATGTACAGGGGGAAGGGGGTATTAATCATTGGGTTGTACAATTTGATGGTTGGGGAGGTGAGGGAAATTGAAAGAATCTGTTCAAATTGGTATTTTAACTTTGTAAATAAACTAGTAGAAAAAGAAAATGGTGTTCTTTAACATCATGGAGAGATCCTTGAAAACAGATTTTTCCCAAATGACATTTTTACTTTTTTGGCTGATTCTTCCATGAGTGTTGATTGTGAATCCGAGTAAAATTAAATCCTTGACAACTGTCATGATGTTCTTAGGCCAGTGGTGAGAACTTTTGTTTTCTTGATTTTGAGGTGTAATCTGTATTGAAGCCTACAGTCTTTGATTTTCTGTAATAAGTACTTCAAGTCTTCTTCACTTTCTACAAACAAAATTGTGATATCTTTTTAACACAGGTTATGATGAGTCTTGCTCTATTCCTGATTCCACATTCTTTTTTTAAAAATTTATTTTATTGGTTTGAATATAAAATTTGTGTTTCACATTTTCCATTATTCACATTGTGTTTCATACAATCATTCCCATACATTGGGTTTTATAAACTTAATCCCCATTGAATTATGCCCCCCCCCCATTAGCCTATCTTTTCAGGTCCCAGCTGACTCCCATTTCCATCCCTCCACCCATCAAATTGTGTAACCCTTGATTTCTGCCCTCCCCGCCTTCACTCACCTCTGCTCCCACCCTTCCCTCCTTAGACCCCCATGCATGTTTTACTAGTTATCCTCCTATTTTTACACTAATGGTCTAATGCAGTATTTGTCCTTATGAGACTGAATTAGTTCACTCAGCATAATCCTCTCCAGTCTGTCCCAAGTTGTGTAGTGTTGTTTTGTTTTTTTATAGCCAATATGCTTTATTTAAAATGCACATTTTGGTGAAAGTTGGCTGAGATTCAATTGGCCTCATCTTGTAGTAATTTTTTAAATTATTGCCCCTAAGTGCTATGTAGTGTTCCATCAAGTAAAGGTACCACAATTTCTCAGTTCATTCAATTGTGGTTGGACATTTGGGCTTTTTCCATTATCTTACTATTGTGAATAACACTGCTATGAACATTGGTTTACAAATCTTCATTTGTGTCTCAGTTCTATTATCCTCAGGATATATTTTTTTAGCAGTAGAATAGCTGGGTCTTAAAGTATTTCCATGTTTAGCTTTTTGAGTAAACACCAAACTGCCTTCCACTTTGATTATACCACTTTACAGTCCCACCAACACTTTATGAGAGTTCCAATCTCTCCACGTCCTCTCCAACATTTATTGCTTACTGTCCTGTTAAACTTTGCCACTGCTACTGAAGTGAGATGGTATCTCATTGCAATTTTTATTTTCATCTCTTATTGTCAGTGATTTGCAGCATTTCTTCATGTGTCTTTTGGCCATCCGAATGTCTTCCACTGTGAAAAGTCTTTCCATGTCTTTTACTGATTTTATAGTTGGACTGTCAAGTTTTTTTCTTGTGGAGGCCCTTAAGTATTCTGTAAACTTTTGTTATGAGACCCTTGTCTGAACTGGCATTGTCAGTCTGAGGTGTGTTTTCCCAGTCAGTAGAATGGGGGTTTTTTTCCTCACCTATTTGGAAAGGTTTTCATGTACACAGGGATTTACTCTTTAAAAGACAAATACAGCATAATGCCACTGTTATAAAAGAGGATTGACATAGGGGTTGAGCGGGAGACTGAGAAAGATGGGAACAGATGAGGGAGAGAACTGTTTAAAAGGGATATTTGATTAGATATTATTATGACAAGAGTCCAGAACAAAGGCTGTACAGTGAAGTGGACTTGGGTGGAGGGATTGAATAACAATGAAAGTCCTTTTTTCTTTTACTTTTCAAAAAGAAAAGCTAATGTGGGGGAGGGGGGCCAGGGAGAAAAGTGCAACAGTGAATGAATGGAAATCCAAAGTCTCTGTAAATTTTCATTAAATTTTTTTTTAAAGTGCCCGTACATCAATTTTATCCTTTCCTAGTTGTACATTTCTGGCATTTTCGGCCTCTTTATACCACAGGTTAGGCCTTCTAACCTTGATCCTATTTTGTCTCTTAAGATTTTTATGGTTTTGGGCTTTACCTTCGGGTCTCTGATTCACCTGGAGTTGATTTTTGTGTATGGTGTAAGATGTGAAACTTGCTTCAGCATTCTGCCAGGTGTCCATCCACTATTGCCAGCACCATTTGTTGGAGAGGTTGTTGTTTCCCAATTTGAAAAGTATTGTTTCCTTGTCGAATATCAGTTGACCATACATAGTTGGTTTCATTTCTGAGTTGTTGATTCTATTCCAGTCTATGTGTTTGTCATTGTACCATTAGCATGTTGTTAGGTTATTGCAGCTGTGTAGTAGGTTTTGAGATCAGGGAGTGCTATACCTCCCCCTTCTTTTTTTGTGTGTGTTTCAGAAATAGTTTGCTTATTCAGGGTTTCTTTCCCTCCAAATAAATTTTTTAATTGCCTTTTCAGTCTCCTTGAAAATTGAATTTGGAAGGCAGCTATACTCACCACTATACCACCAACACGGCATGACTAATGAATTTGGGATGTGTATTGGGATTGTGTTAAACATGTAGATTGCTTCTGGGAGGATTGTCATTTTAACTATATTCAGTCTTCCTGTCCATGAAGAGGGAACATTTTTCCATTTATTTAGGTCTTTTATTGTTTCTCTCAGAAATGTTTGCTGGTTTTCTTTGTAAAGATCTTTTGTGTCTCTAGTTAAGCTTATTTTTTCTTATTATGTAGCATCAATGTAGAACCAACCCATAGCTGACTCTCCAGTAATCGCATGGGAGGAGATTGTTCATCTTACTCCTGTGGAGCAATCTGCAGTTTTGAACCACATGCCTTTGGGGTTGCAATGCAGATTCTTGCCACTAGGCCACCAGAACTCTCTCAATAAAGTTTATTCCTAAGTAGGTCAATTTGTGGTTGGCTACTGTAAATAGTTTTACTTTCTTTGTTTCCTTCTCTCTGTTTGGTTACTGTAGAGGAATCCCACTGACTTTTGTGTATTGATCTTGTATCCTGCCACTATACTATATTGGTTCACTAGCTCTAACAGGTTTTTTTGTTGAATCTTTGGGTCTTCTGTGTACACTGTCATATTATCTGCATATAGTGACAGTTTGACCCCCTCTTTACCAATCTAGATGCTTTTTTATTTCCTTCTCTTGTCATATTGCCCCTAGCAAGTACTTCCAAAACTTCTAAACTATTGAATAAGAGTGATGATAGTGGATGATGCCACATTCTTTTTTATATCCAGTTATTGAATGATTTGCTCAGCACACAGATTGAATGTAAAAGGATTGAATGTTGAAGGTAAAAGGAAACCATCCTGATGCACACTTTTTCTTATTTTAAACAATGCAGGATTCCCTTGTTCTATTCCAACAATGGCTTCGTAATTTGTATACAAGTTTCACATAAGCATAATTAAGATTTCTATCCTTCTCAGTCTTAGCCATAATTTGTTATGATTCACACAAATTCCTTTTCGTGGTCATTGCAACACTATTTTGGATATAATGAGAAATGTGGAGCAAAACTCATTTAGTCACATTTCAAACTCAAACAAAATTCACTCCCCTAGTTCAGTGTTTTCGGCCAAATAGTAGTCCTGTAAAGTTGTCCAATAATACCAGGGACTCAGTCCTTACAATAACCATCCATATAAGGTCAAAAGAGCAGCATATATCCACAAATAAAACAAGTAAGCAGAAATGATTAGGTTAGAAAGAGAATTGGAAACTAGAATTATTGGGGAAGAAATTAGTTTACATTGTAGACATTATAATCAATGTTATAAAATAAAATGTGTACACATGGTTGAATGAAATATATACTTTGTAAACTTTCACCCAGATCACAATAAAAAGAAAACCCTATGGAACATGCTGGCATAAACAGAGTTGCTAGGTGTCAGAATTGACTCAATAGCAGCTGTTTTCTTTTTATTACCTACATTAATCTAATCTCTTGGGGGAAAAAAATAGATCATGCCTGTCTCAGACACTGAGAGTCTTTATTAAATTTGTATTGTGATTTGAGTGAAACTTTAAAGATCAAATTAGGTTTTCATTCAACAGTTAATATACATTTTATTTTGTGGCATTGATTGCAAACCTCACAACATAATAGCACTCTTCCCTTTTCCTCTCTGTTTTTACTATTTCCTTGTCCTTTTCTGCCCTTTTTGACTTTCTGATCTTTTTACCTTGCTCCTCCTTCTCCAGCAGAGCTTCTGGTGGATTCGAACCATGCACTTCTGGGCATGCTGCCTTTTTGATTTCATAAGGTTGTTAGTTCTAAAGAGAGTGCACCATGCTGGTGTTATTGTTCACTTTCTAGACCTGTCATTGGTTGAAAGTTGAGACACAATAGTAAGCTCAGTTCCAGACCTGAAAGTTGTCAGAGGTCCACAGTCTCAGAAATTGCATGACTCTCTTATCAGACCAGACCAGTAAGCTTGACTTTTTTTTTATTGTTGTTTTGAACTTAGTTCCACATTTTTCACCCACCCTATCTGGATATCCCTTTTCAAAACAGTCAGCAGTAATAGCCAGAATAACCATCTAATTCTTTTGTTTCCAGAGTCATGGAAGCTGGAATTTCTGTGTTCATTAATCCTTTGGATTAAATTGTTTTCTTGTGTTTTCTATTTTCTTCATTCTTCTTTGCTATGAACAAGGAGAAACTGAAAGTTGTACCTTAGATGACCATTTGCAAACTTTTAAGACCCCAACTCTGAGCAGCTTTATTGTTTTTTCCTTTTGTTTCTCAGAAAATATGAATGGAAACTGTTTATGAATAGACTGCCTACACGTATACACACACAGTATTTTTAAGGCGTAATATCATTTCATCAATCATTTTGGATTCATGACAACCCTCTATCAGCTTACTGAACCTGTATACTTTAATGGGAGAAGACTTTTCTTCCTTCTCTGGAATGCTGATAGATTTGAACTGCCAACTATTCGGCTAGCCCATCCATTAAAGCACCAGGACTCCTTTTAATTGAACTGAAGGGGATATATCCCACATTTAAAAAAAATTATTTTATTTTAAGAGTTATTGTCAACCATTTCTCTAAACTGAAAATAAGATACAATAAGCACATATTTCCTTTTTTTTTTTTATATATACATTCCTCTTTATTTAATACAACAAACACAGAACAATACAAAAGAAAAGAACACTCACGTAAAAGGCCTGTCACACACAACAGATGGGCCACATCTACACCGGTCAAATGAGGCTCCTGTGTGACATGGCACTGCTACACTTGGGACATGAGCGAAGGGTCAGCAAAGACCATGAACCAAGCAGCCCCAGACCGAGGCAGGGAATATGCGAGCAGTGACCAGAGCCCTGTCCAGAACACTTCCCCCCACTCAGAAGCAAACCCAGATAATGTGATCAGATGTTAAAAAGGCCACCTGCTCTTTGTGCTTCTTTAGACTGTGACATGTGGCCTCCAACAGCGGACAGCTAGCTGGGCTGGAGTTCAAAGGGCGCGTGTTACTAGTGGCAGTTAGCAGAATCCTTTAGGCCTCAGACCTCCTGCAACGCCCCTTCATGTGGGGACACCTTGGCACAGTCCAGGGTTCGGCGGCCACAGCCTGATCCTGTCCTGTTCTGGCCAGAGATGGGATTTAACAAGAACTGCACATCTGAGGAGAGCCTCAGACAGACACACACAGGCACACACACATGCACGCACACACCCTGCACCCGTCCACAGAGCCTCCACACCCCTTTTATTTAAATTTATTATCATTATTCTTTTTTTCTTTTTTTTTTTTTACTAAAATAATACAAAAAAGGGAGACAGGTATATTTACAAAACCCATGGCTGGTACAGTACATAATTTTTAAGACATACTAAATGCTACAATCTTTCAGGTCCTGAGATTATTACAAATAGCAACTCAAAGCCTGTGTTCAGGTCCAGTTTTTAAATGGGGTGGGGGAAATCCCCAAATATTAAGTCACACGTTTATTTAAAATACAGTCTATTTCTTCAAGTTAGCCCACACACATCTCCTAGGCAGGGGTCAGAGGTGGGGGTTGCTGGGCAGTGTGCCACCAGGGGCTGGGCAGCAGGACCCAGGCCCACCTAACTGGCCAGCAACACCAAGGCCTGTCCAGTGTGCAAGCATGTGGAGGAGGTGTGCGTGGAGGGCAGTCACTCTACTGAGTGAACATCCTGTGTCAGACCGGCAGACAGCTGTCCTTCCCCGGAATGAGGACCTTCCCATCCTCTCCGACCAGCTCAGTGGACAGGCCTGCAGCCAGGACCACTCTGACAGATCAAAACGGGAGAAAGCATGTGCCGCTGAGGTACCCTGTGGGCTTTGACTGACAAGACGACCTGGGGCACAAAATTGTCACCAGCCAGAAATGTTTTGTCTCCCTAAATTTGACAACTTTTAGCAAATGACGCCACGGAAAGCCGCAGATCAAGCCAGTAAAATACCTCCAAGACCCCAACCCATCTGCCTGTAAGTGGATTCCGATTCGTGCCGACCAGCAGGACAGAGCAGAACCTCCCCACAAGGCTGTGCCCTTTACGGAAGCAGATGGTGACATCTTCTCCCAGGGATCAGGGGGACTCGAACCTCGGCGCTGAACCACTGGGCCACTAGGGCTCTATGCACAGCCAGGACTTAAAAGTTGGCTCAATTTCTAACTCTAGAAAACAGCAATACTGTTTTAAAACGAGAACAGCTTCCATCTTCAAGCCTTTTGCTAAAATCGAGCAACCCTTACTGACTGCAGGTTCAGAAGCTAAGGGTATGCTGGTCCTACCAACCACAAGGGCCAGCCGAAAAGGGGGTGCTTTGTGGATGCAAGAACAGAGGATGCCTGACAAGCTAAAGGCAGCCCACACGAGGAAGGCCAGGCCTCAGCTGAGCCCTAGCCTTGCTTTGCGGGAGGACAGAGCCAAGAAGTTCAAAACCAGCAGTGTTCCTGTGCTGGGTACTGCCATCTCGTCACTATTTTGGTCAGGCTTTCATCAGTGCTTTCCTGGCAAAGGTTTTGAAATCAGAAGGAAGACAGAGCAGAATTAGATTATTAGCAGACATTATGGGTAGGGAGGGTAGGTGCTATCTGGACAAAGTGACTCTGAGGATGAGGACCCACAGGGCCTATGGAATCCAGCCCTCAGCAGAGTAGCTGGTGCAGGGACGTGGAGGGGACACCAGAGCCTCCGAGGCCTCTTACAGACATGCTGGAACAAGCAGAAGCCAGGACACGGAATGACCATGTTCCCTACCCCTGAAGTCGACCCTTTTCTACAAAGAAGAGGAAAACCTCTCCGTCCATGGGTGGACAGATGGGCCCATAATTGTATCGCTTATTTCTAACAGCATTTTGATCTGCTCAGGTTGCTGTGAGAAAGGGGTTGAAGTATAAACCACGATGAGATGGAAGCAGGCAGGAGCCGAGGAGGAGAGGTATCATGATACAAAGACGTTACAGCGGAGCAAAGCTAGCCACGGCCAAGCAATGTTCCTGTGGGTCCACATTCACAGGGAGTCTTCAGAGGCAGGTTCATGGGCACTGAGTCCCCTGCCTCCTCCCCCACTAGGCTGTGAACGTGACCTGTCAACACATGGGAGCCTTTCCATTCAACTCAACAGGGGACACATGTGAGTGAAAAAAGGGACATGAAAGTAGGGGAGACCTTTTTTCCCTAGACCCCCAACAATATGTGACCTACACCCCAATTCATCATTCAGCTGTTGGGTCACCTCAGAGGCTCTGAAGAGGGAAGAACTCAGAAGAGGAGTAACCAAGGTTCATTAGCAGAGCACCCCTCACCTGCCTGTCCAGCTCTTCAAACCTAAACTCCATGCCACAGAGCACAAGTCGCCTCAGAACCGAACAGCAGGAGGTTCTCCCCACAACCACCCAACACCCACGAGACTGTCCCCAGCTTCGCACCAGAGACCAGGAGAGGGAGGGGTCTGCACTCAGTCTCTCAGTGGGAGGCTGTTGTTTTCCGACAGACACATGCAATCACTCTATTTTATGCTTCTCTGTTCATACTCCGTAGCAAATCACACGTTCAACAAAACCCTTAGACCTTATTTCTTTGGGCAGAAGTCTTAATATTTATTATCTGAGAAACGGAGTAAATGGAAAATGTAGACAAAAATTGTGGAAAATAAGAGTACGTTTATCTGCATAGTTGAAACTGAGAGACTATGAACTAAGGCTTATGAAAAAATGCAACCCCACCCATAACCATAAAGCCCGACCACTAGAGAGTAATTGGGCCATGGCCAGTCCTGGGGGTCAGCTGTGAGATGCTAGCTGGGCCTGCTGCTTTCTATGATTCCCAAGAGCTGGGGTTCATATATTCATTCCTTTCCTGACCCCGAATGCGCTATGATGTAACTCCAGAAACAGGTCCTTCGAGTAGTATGGGGCCTGACTTACGAACACAGCTTCAATCTTCTTCCAGTTCTGAAGCAGGCCGATCGACATACTACAATTTTTCAGGCACAGGGGCTGAGAAAGTCACGTGGCCCCTCACCCTGCCTTCACGACCCTGGCCGGGAAATGCGTATTGCCTCCACTCTCCATGCACTGAAGTAGAAAACCCTCCACCTGCAGATGGGCTGGTGGGTACAGGCCAAGAGTGTGCACGGACCATCCTTAGTGGCATCCCACAAACCTGAGCATGGGTCCTCCACCTGCAGAAGGGCTGACAGGTGCAAGCGGGCCGTGAAGCACCTGCCCTGGCGCCATGCCACACAAGCTGAGCTCAGGTTCTGTGCTGCCTTCATATGGATGAAAATACAGAAATCTCACTCTGAAGGTGAAGAACGCAGTGGTCCATGCCCAAACAATCCAAGAGAATCATAAGGAGATGGAAAATGAGGCAGGGGAGACCCTCAGGGTCATTCCACATCTCCACTAACAACCATCCCAACAGGATCAGAAAAATGCACACAGGTGCGAACCCCATCAGAGGCTCGATAACCACTCCAACATCAAGCCCAGTGCCACCTATATTAGCCCAAACCAACTCTCTCTCCTACACAGAGCATGCTTAAATAGCAAATAGCTATCTAAAGAAGTCCAGTGAATTCCCCCCCCCCAACTTAAAAAACTGTATGGTGCTTTCTATACCTATTCTAAAGGAACCTTCATTTTTAGTCTCTGCAGGAAGAATATACTACTACTTTTAATTATGTAGGGCATTTTTAGAAACAACTCAAAATACTTGTGAATTCATAGAGTCTCTAAGCACATATTTCTAAGATTTCAGATACTAACCCATGAACCTGGCCATCAGGTTGTTTATATCCACTGACCCTACCACTAGTTCTAATGTTCTCAGAAGCACCGTTTATAGGCCTTCTATATAAGGAAGGAGGGAGAACTGGTAGTACAGTGGTTAAGTGCCTGACAGCTAATGGAAAGGTTAGCAGTTCAAACCCACCAGCTACTAGAGCAAGAGAAAGATGTGGCAGTTTGCTTGTGTAAAGATTACAGCCTTGGGAATCTTAAGAGCATATAGTTCTACTCTGCCTCACAGGGCAGCTGTGAGTTGAAATCAATGTAACAGCAGTGGGTTTTGTAGAAAAAGAAAAATACCAAGAAAAATAGAAAACCAAAGAGGATTATAAACACATCAGATAAAGCAAAATATTCATTATGTCTTTGGTATGTGTAGCTTACAGAAAATAGAATGAAGCCATCATGATCTGATTATACCTTGCATTATGATATGACAAAGGCATTCTTAACCCAAGACTCATTACATAGATGAGGCATTAGAATCTATGTTGGCAAACAGAAATCTCAGTGGCCTTAAATTCATGAGCAACTGTGAAAGGTAGACTGGAAGGAAAAATAGCCATCTATCTTAAAATATTTTAAGCAGATGAAAATGTTTAAAAGTAAAGTAGTTTATGCAAAAGTTCTTAACTTAGGCATTATGCTTAGGAAAATTGATGAATATTTAATGACAAATAAGAATAAAACTTTGGTCTTAAGAAAAACATTGTCTCACATGTTTAAAATATGTATGCAATGCTGAGTGAAATATCTCAGTCACAAAAGGACAACTACTGCGTAGTTCCACTATTGTAAAATGGGGCTGACATTGGGGTGGGGGGAGACTGAGAAAGATTGGGTAAATTATGTATACGGCAATGAAACAGATGAGAGAGAGAGAGAACTGTTTAAAAGGGATATAAGACTAGGTATTATTGTCATAACAGGAGTCCAGAACAAAGGCTGCACAGTGGAGTGGACTGGGAAGGAGGGATTGTATAACAATGAGAGAATTTTTCTTTTACTTTTCTAAGAGAAGACCGAACTGGAGGAGAGGGGTGGGCAGGGAGAAAAGTGCAGCAATGAATGAATGGAAATCCAAAGTCTCTGTAAATTTTCATTAAAATTAATAATAAAAAATTTTTTA
>NW_006399855.1:8129215-8132919 GCF_000299155.1 Elephantulus edwardii | reverse complement strand
TTGGAAAGAAAAGACTATGAACCAACCTTAGTATCTAAATGCTGTTTTAATTTAATTTTGTTAAAAATGGCATAGTTTTTTGAAGTTCTTAACGCCTGCCATCTCTCTTGCCCCTTTTGCTGTTGATCTTCAATCTGTTAATGATGAGGTACTCAATTTGTTATTACTGATGGTCATGTAGTCTCCTCTAACCCATGGTGACCTAATGTATAACTGAACAAAACTTGGTTAACATTTTGCTTCTGCCTAATTCTCTCTCTCTCTCCTCCTTCTAAAATTATGCTTAGGCAAGTATTAAGTACATTTTATATTATCTTTGCCTCTTCATGCAATAGCCGAGATAATTTTTTCTGTTATACTATCCAGTTTTTTTCATTCTCTTTTCAGTTATTTCTAATCTAATAAACATACCGACCAAATTTTAAATCTCAGTTGTATTTCTCATTTTTAAAAGGTCTTTCTGGATCATTTAAAATATATTAGGTCACTATAAATTCCAATTGCCTGTAGATATTTCCAACTTTGTCTTTTTAAAACAAGCATTATAAGAGAGCTCTGGTGGCTTAGTGGTGAGAAATTGAGCTATCAACCCAGTGGCATGCAGTTCAGACCCACCAGCTGCTCTGCAGGAGAAAGATGAAAAACAAGCATTATCTACATTGTTTTATGATGTGATAATCCTAGTATTGTCTTTACAAATTTCTTTATTGTTGTTAAGTGATATCAAGTAAACTCTATGAACAGCAGGTTGAAGAACCTTGACCATTTCTCCCCCATCCACACGTTCATGATATATTCTGGCAGCTTAGTGGTAAGGAGTTGCACTGCCAACCCAAAGGCACAAGGTTCAAATCCACCAGCTGCTCCACATATGTGATTTACTGCCTCTGAAAAACTGCTGGAAGGGTGACTATGACCAGGTGCTAACTCATTGGTACATTATGGCAGCATTGTTGCAGTCACTGTGTGAGTCTATGTGGTTGAAGGTCTTCCTCTCTTTCTCTGATGCTCTACTTTTCTGAGTATGTTGTCTTTTTCTAATGCCTAAAGCCTCTTGACAACATGCCCAAGGAAGGTGAGGCAAAATTGTGTGATCCTTATCATTAAAGAGCACTCTGGTTGCACATCCTGCAAGACAGATTTATTTGTACTTTTGGTAGTCCACGGTGACTGTGGTGCTGGAGAAGAGTATTGAGGGTACCATGGACTGCTAGGAAAATAAACAGATTCATTCTGGAAAGGGTTAAACCAGGCTGCTCCTTGTAGGCAAGGATTCTGAAGCTTTGTCTGACATACTTTGGACATGTTGTAAAGAGAGACTGGTCCTTGGAGAGGGACATCATGCTTGGGAGGGTGGAGGAACAGTGCAGGAAGGAAAGGCCCTCTATGAGGTGGATTGATTCAGTGACTGGGATAATCGGGATGGGAGTGTCAGAGGCAGTGCGATTGGCACAGGACAGAGCAGGGTTTAGGGCTGTTGTACATAGGGTTGGCGACTTGACGGCACATAACAACAACAACAACAACGGTGGATTCAATACTCTTGGCAAACACAACTCACTGGCATCAGTTCTTTTTCTTTCTTTTTTTTTTAATAAATTATATAATCTTCCTTATCCAATGCCCAACTTCCAGATATCTATCTATATGAAGTAACTGAAAATACTGTGCCTGGAGTCAGTCACATCTAAGCCTTTAAATTGACATTCTTCCTCTTTAATACTTAAAAAAGATCATTTACTGCAGATTTTCCCAATGCAATGTGTATTGTGATTTGTTTTACTACTGCTACCATAGGTGTTGACTGAGGATCTAAAGAAAATAAAATCCTTGTCAACTTCAGTATATTCTCCATCCATCATGATGTTTCCTATGGGTTTAGTGGTAAAGAGTTTTTGTTTTCTAGATGTTGAAAAATAATCCATATTGAAGTCTTTGATCTTCACTTTCTGCAAGCAAGTTTCTGTTATCTGCATAATGTGGGTTGTTGATGAGTCTTCCTTCAGTCTTGATGCTGTTACATGCATCTTCATATAGTCCAGTTTGTTGAATTATTTGCTCAGCGTACAGGTTGAATAGGTATAGAGAAAAGATACAGTCCTAATACACACTTTTCCTGATCTTAACCATGCCCATACCTTTTATTCTATCCAAATGACTTCTTCATTGTCTATACTTCTCCATTGTGTACTTAAAAATTTCACATGAGCATGACTGTTTTAAATAGCCATTCTTCTCAGTGTTATGTATGTTTTGTTTTGATCCACATGGTCTAATACCTTTGCCTTGTCAATAAAATACAAGTAAACATCTTTCTGGTGTTCTCTGTTTTCAGCCATGATCCATCTGACATCAGCAATTATAACCCTCATTTTATGACCTCTTCTGAATCCAGCTTGAATTGTAGTAGTTTTCCACCTATTTTTAATAATTTTCAGCAAAATCTTCCTTTTATGTAGTATTAATGATATTGTTCTGTAATTTCTGCTCTCTATTGGTATCACTTTTCTTGGGAAAGGAACAGATGTGACTCTCTTCCAGTATGTTTGTCACTTGTTGTTAGATGCTGTGAAGATAGACTACCACATCATAGCAACCTCTGATCAACAGATCTGAACCTTGCCTAGCCTGTATCCTCACCTTATCCGAGATGCTAACTCCCATCGTTGTAGTAACTGTGTCATTTCATCTAATTGAGGCTTTTTCTCTCTTTCTCTGATCCTGAACCTTTTCCAGCATGGTGTCTTCTCAGCAATGGCCTCTTATGACAACATGCCCAAAGTATGTGAGATAAAGTTGTACTATCCCTTCCTCCAAGCAACAACCTGGTTACATTTCCTCCAGAACAAATTTGTTTGCTCTTTTGGAAGTCCATGGTATATTCTGTATTCTTTGCTAGTACTACAGTTCCAAGCGTTGGTGGTATAATCCATAAGGAAATCTAAAGATGACATCCATCTCTTTACCATTTTTAATTCAACAGCAGTTTCATGGGGGAAATATGGGCTTTCTTATCTCCTCCCTTGTGATTTACAGCCTGCAAACACTTACTAGAAGATAAGCTCTGATTTGGATCTGACTTGACATCAATGAATTAGACAAGTAGCTGTCTTCAGTTTCTTGGCCTAGACTAGTGAGCATGGCCAGGCTACATCAGTGAGCCTGAACATGTCAACTGGTATTTCATCAATTCCTCGGACCTTTTATTTTTTGCTAGTGTTTTTAGTCCAGTTTGAACTTCTTCCATTACCATTAATTGGTGCTTGGTCATATGCTACTTACTTCTGAAATGGTTCATTGTCAACCAGTTCATTCTGGTACAGTGACTCTGCGTCTTTTTTTTCATCTTCTTGTGACGCTTTCTGGATCATTCAAGATGTTGTCCATAGAATCCTTCAGTGTTGCAACTTGAGGCTTGAATTTATTCTTCAGTTCTTTCAGCTTGAGAAATGATGTGTTCATCCCTTTTATTTTTCAAAATATTTTACCAAGATTTTGCTTGTGTGTGATATTAGTGATACTGATTCTATTGATACTATTCTATGATTTTTTTCATACTATATGCTTGTTATCTTTGATTATATACTACTTTTTGTCTTTTTTAATTAAATTTTATTAGTTTCAATGAACATTTACAGAGATTTTGGGTTTTCAATCATTCATTGTTGCACTGTTTTCTCCACCCTCATCCCCAGTTTGTTCTT
>NW_006399855.1:8096675-8127790 GCF_000299155.1 Elephantulus edwardii | reverse complement strand
CAGTGGCTTCCCTTTTTACCCTGTTGGAGAAGTTTTTGGATGTGCATAGGGATTTGAGTCTTAGAAGATCCCATTCATCTACGTTATCTTCTCCTGGTTGTAGGTACTACTTTTTGTCTTAAATTATCATCTTTATTAATGATACATAATCTAATATGTGGTGTCTACATTTTAAGTGTTTTCTTCTTGAAATAGCTTACACTGGCTATCTGAGAGCTTCACAAATTCAGATTACTTTTAATGTGTGTCCTCAACACCAGATCTGAAAATTAATGAGTATCTGATACATCATTTCCCAACAGGTATAGTTCTTTAGGTTTTCAGTTTGATGTTGGGAGTTTTATTGAATTTTCCATTTTGTATAAGCCCTGGACTTTGATATTTGCCCTCCTTATCAAAACCAAACAGATATACAAATACTTTCAGGATAATAACATGTAGGTTCCTGCCTATCCTTTCTATATCCAAGTGGTAACCATTAATGAAAATTACTCAAAATAATAAAATATTTTAAATTTTCAGTATACCCATAAAAATAAGGAATGTTTAAAAAAATAAAGAATGTTTGCCCTTTAAATATATGTAGCATAGTAATAACTTTGAGCCTTATATAGAAGATAACATTCATTCACTAATTAAGGTACTCTGTATAGTGATTGAGATCATGATGCTAGAATCAGATTGTTGTTGTTGTGCACCATCTACTGACTCATAGCTAACCCTCCTGTTACACATGGCAGGACATTGCTTATCTTTCTCCCACAGAGTAGCTTGTGGATTTGACCATCTTCCTTTGAGATATCAGTGCAACCTGTTACCTGCTAGACCGTAAGAGCTCCCTATCTGAGTTTAAGTCCTCGTTCAGCCACATACTGGTACATCAATTTGTATCCACTAGTACATGTGTTCAAAACTGGGAAGAATGTACACCAGGAATGAGTCCTATCTCCATACTTTTTCAGTCTATATGCGGAACAGATCATTTGGGAAGCTGGGCTTTATGAGGAGGAATGTGGCATCAAGATTAGAGTAAAAATTAACAGCCTGCATTAATGTAGATGATACAACCCTGATTGTCAAAACTGAGGAGGACCTAAAGTGCTTGTTTCAGAAGGTCAAAGACTGTGGCCTCAAATATAGGTTGAAGCTCAATATCAAGAAAACAAAGATTCTCACCACTGGACCAAGTGGCAGCATCATCATAGATGGTGATGGTGAAGAGATTGATATTGTTAACAGCTTTAGTTTGTTTGGCTCCATAATCAGCACTCTTGGTACCAGCAGCCAGGAAATCAAAAGACGAATTGCACTGGGAAAGTCTACTGTCAGGGACCTCTCCAGAGTACTAAAGAACAACGATGTCAGGCTAGAAACTAAGGTGTACCTGATCCAGAATGGTCTTCACAATTACTTGCTAGGCATCAGAAAGCTGGACAGTGATTAGGGAGAATTGATGCCTTTGAGCTGTGGTCCTGATATTGAATTGAGAAAAATATGCCATGGACTGCTAGGAGAACAATCAGGTTTGTCCTGAAGAGGGTAAAACCAGACTGCTCCTCAGAGGCAAGGATTCTGAAGCTCCATCTGACATACTTTGGGAATGTTGCAAGGAGAGACTAGTCCTTAGAGAGGGATACAGTGCTTGGCAAGAGAGGAAAACCCTTGATGAGATGAATTAACTTAGTGAATGGGGTAATGGAGTTAGGTGTGTCAGAGACGATAAGGTTGGCTCAGGATGGATCAGAGTTCAGAGCTATTGTACTATAGGGGTGTTATGGGTCGTAAATGACTCAATGGCATATAACAACAACAGTACATGTGTCTTGATTTTGCTAATCAAGAAAGTGAAACTAATAACAGCTTTACCTCATTTGGTTACTGTGTGAATCAAATTAAGTAAGATAAGTAAACATTTAGCACAAAGACTGGCACTCATTGCTTAGAACATTCAGGAGTATAGTAAAGGTTTGTTACATTTTTATTTTTTAATATTAAGCATTATCTCCTGTGGGGGGGGGTCGCGGACTTATGCTAAATTCTCTTGGTCTTTTGTTATATTAAAGTTAGTAAAGTCACCAAACTTGCATAAAACAATTGCTGTTGTTGTTTGATACCATCGAGTAGGACTCATAGTGCCTCTATGAACAACAGACCTGAACCCCTGTCCTATCTCGTGCCATCATCTTGAATTCTGTCGCTCTTGAGCCCATTGCTGTGTCACTGTCTCAGTCGTCTCATTGGAGGTCTTGAAATCTTTTGATTCTTCCACTGTCATTCAAGATTGTGCCTATAGCATCCCTCAGTGTTGGAACTTGAGCTTTGACGTTTTCAGTTCTTTTAGCTTCAGAAATACTGAGTTCTTCCCTTTTTATTCCCTGACTCCAGCTCTTTTAATATTTTGTTATAATATTTTGCTTTGTCTTTTTGATCTGACCTTTGAAATCTGTTTAGCTCTTTTACGTCAGTATCTTCTTTTTAGGAATGTGGGTAGTTATAGTATTAGAGGTAGAGTCCAGATGAGAAATCACTCAAAAATCAGGAGAAACATCTGCAAACAACTATTAATCGGAATGTGAAATGTATGAATGTAGGAGAACCAGAAGTTGTACAAAAAATGAAATGGAACTTATAAAGATTGACATTCTGGCATCAGTGAACTGAGATGGACTTGTATGAACCAATTTGAATCAGGGAGTCATATGATCTATTATGCTGGGAATGGAAAACTGAAGAAGAGTGGTATTGTAGTCATAGTTTAAAAGACAATTTCAAAATCTATCCTAAAGTGCAATGTTGTAGGATACTATCCATACGCATACAAGGAAGGCCTGTTAATATGACTATTATTCAAATATATGCACCAGCAAATAAAAGAAGAGAAAATTAAGGATTTCTACAAACTAGGGAACTCCAGTGGCCTAGTGGCAAGAAGCTGTGCTGCAGTCCTGAAGGTTTGCCGTTTGAATCCTTCAGCTGCTCCCTGGAAGAAGGATGGGCATTCTCCTCCTGTACAAGTAACTGCCTCTGAGAACCCACCAGAGGGTCAGTTATGTGTCAGTTCCAGCTTGATGCTACACCACCACAATCACCACCAACTTTTCCAAAGATGCAATCAAGATTCACTCATAGTCATTGGTGGCTGGAATGCAAAATTTGAGAACAATGTGGAAGGAAGGAATAGTAGTTGAATGTACGGAGTTGGTGTCAGAAATTTGCCTAGCAATAGAAAGATTGAATTTTGTGTGCTTGATGATTTACTCATATCAGTAAATGTCCAAAGAGGGAATGATCTGGGAAGGGGGAATGGAAGGTAATCACTGGAGTGGAGCGAGGAAGAAAATTATAAAAAAACAAAATGTGTATGAATAGTCAGATAGATAACCAGATTGCTTTGTAAATTTTCATACAAATTACAATAAAAATAAAATTTACAAATCCACCAGATTCTCTGCTGGAGGAGGATCAGTCTCCTCCTGTACCACTCAGATCTGATTTGACAGTACACACACACACACACACACACACACACACACACAAAATAATAAAATAAAATAAAAATACAGGAAAGTGAAGAAAAACGAATATACCCCACGAATAGCAACTATGCAGGTAGATACGTCTCACCTGATAGACCACATAGGAATCAAACTGACTACATCTGTGGAAAGAATTGTTGGAGAAGCTCAATATCTTCAGTCAAAACCAGACCAAGTACTGCTTGTGGGACACCAGTTACTTATGTGCAATTTCAATTTGAAACTGAAGAAAAGTAAAACAAGTCCAGAGTTGTTTTTCTGCAGTAAAATAACTGACAAAAAGTAACCATACAACTTTGAGTCTATCCCACCTGAATTTAAGAATCATCTCAAGAACAGATTTGAGGCACTGAGCACCAGCGATCAAATACCAGAGGAACTGTGAGAAGAGATCAAGGAAGATCAATGGAGAGAGGGAAATGTCATTCCAAAGACAGAGAAGAATAAACCAAAATGGATGGCAGAAGAGATGATGGAAATTGCATTAATGCATCAAAAAGCCAAAACAAAAGGAAAAATGAAACCATTAATTAAGCTATTAAACAGAAATAGATTTTTTTATTTTATTATATTTTGTAAGCTGATCAGAACAGCAAAGAATCAAAGCTTTTTCTGGAGGTTACTTTTAAGAATTTAAGAAAGTGGAAATAAATATATAGAGTGATTATAATTATGCCAGATGGTTATCTTCAACAGCCATACATGGAATTAAGGTATTAATACTTTATATTTGTACATAGTATTTGAAGCATTTTCCTACATTCAGGTTCTTATTAAACACTTTAAATAAGCTATATTTTTGCTTTGTTGATCAGAAAAGCTACACTTAAAAAGTTAAGCAGAGAAGAGTAGAAAAGTAATTAGTTGGTAAAGTCCTCTTAGACTTTACCTGCATCAGTTTTGCTTTTACTGTATATGAATTAATAAATATTTTTTATGATGACACATTCTCACGACATAACTATAATTACAAAGTGGTAATTATATATGGTCTGGGTATATGTTCCTCATGAACACAATCAAGCGCTCTGGGATTCCCATTCTTTTCAATATCAGCCACAATTTGTCATGATCCACATAGTCAAATGCCTATGCATAGTCAATAACACACAGACAAACATTCTTCTGGTGTTCCTTACTTCCAGCCAGGATCCACGTGACATCAGCAATGATATTGATGGTGTCACGGCCTCTTCTGAATCCTGCTTGAACTTCTGGAAATTCCCTATCTATGTACTGTTCCAGCTGTTTTTAAATGATCCTCAGCAGTATTTTTTTTCTCAGCAGTATTTAGCTTACATGTGATATTAATAATATTGTTCAATAGTTTCCACATTTTGTTGGAATGGGAACAGATATGGACCTCTTCCAATCCATTGTCCATCCAACTGCCCTCCAGATTTCCTAGCATAGGCTGGATCTGTTAATTGAAACAAGTCAGTTGGTATCTCATCAATTCCTGGGGCCTTCCTTTTTTGCCAGTGCCTTCAATGCAGCTTTCACTTCCTCCTTCATTTCCACTGGCTCCTACTCAAATGGTACTTACTGAAATTCTTCAATCAGTTCCTTTTGGTACAGTGACTCTATATTCTTTCCATCTTCTTCTGATGCTTTCTAGGTCATTCAATGTATTGTCCATACATCTTTCAATTTTTCAAGGTTTAGATTTTTCAGTTCTTTCAGCTTGAGAAATGCAGAACGAGTTCTTCCCTCTTTATCTTCCCAATTCCAGCTCTCTCCACCTTCCATTTTAGTACTTTGCTTTCTCCACTTGAGCTATCCTTTGAAATCTGTTCAGCTCTTCCACTTCAGCATTTCCCCCTTTATCTTCTCAACACTCTAGTGCCATTTTCAGAGTCTCTTCTGACATCTATTTTGTTTTTTTCTTTATCCTCTGTCTTTGTAATGATGTGTTGCTCTTTTCATGAGTGATATCTTTGATATCTTCACACAACTCATCCAGTCTTCGATCACTGGTGTTCAATGCCCCAAACCTATTCCTAAGATGATCTTGAAATTCAGATGGAATAGATTCAAGTGGTTTAAAATGTAAAAAGGAATGTGTCAGGGTTCTATTCTCTCTATATATCTATTCAGTCTGTATGCTAAGCAAATTATTTGAGTAGCTGGACTCTACGAAGAGAAATGTGGCATCAGGATTGGAGGGAGGGCTCATCAGTAACTGGCATTATGCAAATGACACAGCCTTGCTTACTAAAAGTGAGGAGGACTTGAAGCACTTGTTGCAGAAAAAGAAGAAATTCAATATTGATTGCTTCTCAATGTCAAGAAAACAACAATTCTTACCACTGGACCAATAGGTAACATCATAGTGGGTGGAAAACAGATTGAAACTGTCAACAACTTCATCTTACTTGAATCCACAAATTAACATGCTTGTTACCAGCAGCCAGGAAATCAGTAGACATGTTACATTGGGAAAGTCAGCAATTAAGGGCCTCTCCAAATTACCAAGGAGTAATGATGTCAGTTTGAGGACTAAAGTGTGTCTCATTCAGACCATGGTCTTTCCAGTCACTTGCTATGCATTTGAGAGATGGACAATGTATAAGGATGACAGAAGACGATGCCTTTGAGCTGTGGTGTTAGAGAAGAGCGCTGAACATCCCATGGACGGCCAAGAGAACAAATAAATATATCTTTGAGAGGGTGCAGCTAGAGTGCTCTTTGGGGCAAAGGTGATGAGGCTTTGCTTTACATACATCGGGCATGTTTCCAAGAGGGTGTATTCCTTGGAGAAGGACGTGATGCTGGGAAGGGGAGAGGGACAGTGGAGGAGAGAACACCCTCAAACAGGTGAACTGACGCAGTGACTGCAGCAGTGGGCTCTAATGGGTCAGGATGGCACAGGATAGGACTGGGTTCAGATCTGCTTGCTGTTCACAGGGTCAGTGTGAGTTATACTCGACTCGACAGCACCTGACAACAGCAATATCACTAAAAAGTAGCTAAAGCTACTTATTCTTCAGAATCTGCACCTTACCTCTGCAGCCTATTGGAGAATCTTGACTAGTTTAGGGCTAGCAGCCAAATCCAAACCTGAGAAATTTGTTACTTTTTAATTTTTCAGAGTCACTGAGAGTATCAAGAAAAGAAACACTGAATTAACAGAATAAAGAAATGTTAACTTACTTTTACAGTGACTGTATATACCCTGCAGTTACTGTTGCAGTCACTGAGTCAGTTCATCCTGTTAAGAGTCTTCCTCTCCTTCAGTGACCCTCTCCTGTTCAAGCATGATGCATGACTACCACACTGGGCCCAAGCCCAGCAGAGACTGTGAGAATGGCACAGGGTAGGACAAGGTTGTCTCCTGTTGTACGTATGTTCACAGTCAGAAGTCACTTGACAGCACCTAACGAACTAGGCAGCAGGTTAGGCTAGTTAAATTGTGTTAATCAACAACCTTAGAACTCTCAGCGACCTCCACAACAGATGTTTATTTCTTGCTCACATTACTTGTCTGCCAAGGCTTTGTTCCAAGTCCTATTCATGCTGGAACGTAAGCTGAAGGAGCAACCCCTTCTAGTCACAGACTTTGAGGATTCACAGCAGACCAGAAAGAGAGGCAGCTCAAATCCCTAACAACTTTGAAGCTTCTACTCAGAAGTGGCACACACATTCACTGACATTTCAGTGGCTTTTACTCACATTTTACTGGCCAGAGATGTTACACTGCCAAGTCTCAAGTCTACTGAGGAAATGTATTATCCTGCCACGGTGAGGGACAGTAAAGCAGTCTACTTTGATAATTCTAAGAATAGTTACCTGTTTATGAACAGTGCAGGTATATTGTGATGCTTTATTTAAAAAAAAAAAAATCTAAATACCTGAAGTCTAAAGGGCAATGTGGAAATTTTAACAATTAGGTTGAGTGAATTAAGAAGTCAATTAACAATCCACCTAAACCCAAACCTAATAATCTTCAAGTCATCTTCACCTTATAGAAGCACTATAGTCGAATTGCCTCATAAGATTTCCAAGGCTGCCAATGTTTATAGAAGCAGATTGCTACATCTTGCACCAGCAAAGCAGCTGGTGTGTTTGAACCACCAACAGCTATTGTTAAGGTGCAGCTGTTGTTCTCTCCCAGTCCAGAACAGACCAAGGCGAAGAAAAGCAAAGACACAAAGAAACAGTCCAAAGGACTCGTGGACAACACTGGCCTTTGTGACCTTCAGATCAGAGTAACTAGGTGGTGCCCAGCCACGACTGTTGGCCACTCTGAAAGGAGTCACAATAGAAGGTCCTAAACAGAGTGAGGGGAAAATATGGAACAAAATTCAGAAACATAAAAATGGTCGATCTTGCTGCCCTGATGAGAGATTGATGGTCATCGTGAGGCCATGGCCCTTAGTCACCCTTGGAGTCTAGAACTCAACCCAGTCCTGTGGCTCCACTCTCAGCGACATTAGATAGAGGCTATAAGGTGAACAATAGCCCCAGGACGCATTCCCTCTTAGAACAGTTGGTCACATGAGATCCACAGTGTAACACTGGCCTGGGCATAAAGCTCAGAAGACAGGAAGAGGTGGGATAGAGGGATTAATAGAGATGAGAATCACAGGGAAGAAGTGGGACTAGTGTGACGACAGTGTGCATATTGTAATTAATGTCATAAAACTTTTGAGTGGTTGCATGGAAATTTAATCTGATGTGTAAACTTTCACTCAAATCTTAATTTAAAAAAATAAAAGAGGTGTAGGAGAAACAGGCAAGATAAAGAAATGAGTAGGAAGGAGGAAATCAAGGAGGCAAGCATGTATACATACATAAAACTGCTTACAAGAACTGTTACTAGTAGATTTAGAAAGAAGGACTGGTGCACACTTAGGTAAGGTTCACTTTTCATGTCATAGTTTTCTAAATAATTCATTTCTTAACATGTAAAAAAGAATATTTTTTTTTTATGGTACTGGAGGGATAAAGTTCAGTTGTGGTAATTGTTTAAAATAATCCATTTTATTAAACAATCTCATTTTTAACTTTTGCTTTCTTCTTTTGTTGACAGTGTTATCAGCAAAGTGGTCCCCGCCCCCGAGGCTAAGCCGGCCCCTTCTCTGAACAGACCGAAAACCCCACCCCCCGCGCCAGCCCCCGCACCCCTGCCGCTGCACGTGACCCCTCCCCTGGTGCCTTTGTCCATCCTCACACAGGCCACTGCTTCACCTGCTTTAATTCCATCTCCATCACCGGCCATCTCCGGAGCAGGGAGTTCCAAAGCCCCCGTACGAAGTGTGGTAACCGAGACGGTCAGCACTTATGTGGTGCGTTGCATTTTCTTTGTACAATACTTTAGAAAAAACTACCTCCAATATTACTCTGTTACCATGAAAATGCCTTCAATTAAAAAGAAGAGTCATACATATATCATTATTGAATTTCTGAAGCCATTCTGGTTGGAAAAAGGTGTTCATGCTTTTGAAAATGGCTTGACTGAAAAGTTTATTACAGCATTCTGTGAATCCTGCCAAAGCGTTGTTTGCCCATATTGCTTTGAGATGTGAGTGTATATGTGTGTCCCACAATATCAATGTATACATCAAGATGTAAATTGTTAGAGCTGGCCATCAAGTTGATTCTAGTGTATTTAAGTCCCATATTGCATTAGACAAGAAATTAAGTTGTTAAGGTAAGATTATCACTGACCTTGGGGAGCTCTGGTGGCCTAGTGGCAAGGAGCTGCAACTACAATCCCAGAGGTGCACGGTTCAAATCCACCAGATGCTCTGCCGTGAAAGGAGGGACAAATCTCCTCCTGTACCAGTCAAATCTGATTTGACGGTACACACACATAAAAATAATAAAATAAAAAAATTTAAAAAAAAAAGATTATCACTGACCTAACATATTTATGGTCCAGCTAATGTTTCTGAGTAGCCCTTAGATGTAATAGCCCTAATTGTAGTATTTCATTGGCTAGAATCCAAAGTATGCCCATGCTTGCATATTAAATAAAAATGAACTTTTGGACCAGAGGGCTTCCTGAGCATTCAAGCATATCATCAGATTGTAAAACCTCCCATGTTGAGTGAGTGAGTTCATGTTGTCCTGTACATAATATCATTAGGCATGTCAAATCGGGATTCAGTGCTTGTTCTTTTTCAAACCCTGAATTCACACTATTAATGAAATACTTATACAAATAAATTATTTGCACATAGAGTGACACAGAGCACAACGAAATACTTCAACACAGTAGATACACCCAGAGTTCTGATACTGCTGTGACTCTCAACCATGTGGTGGATGGATGTGTGAGCCTAATGAGAGCTTTCTTTGTGAATATCATTATGACTAGAAGATGGAAGGGTAGGGCTTCTGATATTTGTTGTTATAAACTGTGTAAATATTAAATCTCCTTAAAGGTGATGTGGAAGAACATTTCCGCAAATTATGGAATATTTGTATGAATACAGTGAGACAGAGATGCTTGGAGCACAATGGTGGAGGCATTCAGCTGCTACCTGGTAGAAGGTTGGTGGTTTGATTCATGAGCCCCAAGTTGGGAGAAAAGACCTGATGATCTGCTCCCACAAAGATACTAAGATTTACCACCTAGAAAACCCCCAGGGCAGTTCATACAACAATGTAGTCTACAAAGGCATAGCAGAAATTGATTTAAAATGTACGGAGAGTGTGTATAAAAAAGACACAAAAAATTAACAAAATATTAAATAGTCAATTCAAAATACAAATAGAAGTATTATAAGCTCTGTAATTGTCAAATGAGTGTTCAGCGTACAGTTGCTGAATGTGTTTAATTGAGGGCACCTCACCCCAAGATGGGCTGATCAGGGAAAATTACACTTAACCTTCTTCACCTCCATTTCTTCATCTGTAATTGAGAAGTTTGTGTAAGTCTAGATGATCTCTATAGTATGTCCTGTCACTAAAAATTCTGATTCTCTGATGGATTTTGCACTGACTCCATGGAAATGAATCAGATTTGAATAAACGAAGTGGATGAAAAGCCTTCTTTCTCCTAAAGAGATGTTTTTTTTGGACAGAGTGATTTAGAGGAAAGAAATAGACTTTAGGAAAAAAGCTTTATTTCTTTATAGTACATCAAATATTTAATATCTTTTTGAAATTGCCTTCCAGAACTCTCACTAGTCATTTCCTAATGGCTATGACTTAGTTAAATGTTGCTTAAATTCTCTCAGCATTACTTTCCCTATTTCTAACCTATCTAAAGGTGGTTTTGTGATAATCAAGTGAAGTAAGATGTTTGAGAAAACTTTGTAACTTTGAAGTAGTGGGTGATAACTATTGTAAAAGCAATCAGAAATTTCAAATGTAGAACACAGTGTCACTGTGGCCTTTTGATTTCAAGAAAGATCAGCCAGCAGCAGGATTGACCATATACGATAGTTCAGGATGCTGGGTCAGTCTTAGCCACTAGACAGCTGGCACTGTGGTGATTAGTGTATGTCTTTCAGGTTACATTTTCTCTTTACATTAGACAAGCAGAAACCAGAGATGTAGATATCCAAAGATTTTTTTATTTAAGGATGTTTTCATAGCAACATAATTTGCCTTTGTTGAATTTTTTTAATGACAAGTCTTAAAATAAATGTATTAGTAGAATGAACATACATATATCCCCAATAATACACTACTTATACACAAAACTATTTTTTCCTGCATTACCTAGCCAATAAAGTATTTGAGAATAGAAGACTGTAATCTTGCAAAATTCATTTTTATTTTATTATAAAAACTTTTGAAAATCAGTTTTTAGTGTTTGCTGGTTTTGAATGCCTGTTCATAAAATTAAATCTTCAGAATTGGTCTTGTTAATGTGGAATTTGTGGAAATGGTATAATTATGAATTTTTCCCATTTTAATTGGTAAGTAAAATATAGTTCAGTACAAACAATATATGTAGCAAAATAATATTTAAATGTGCAGATGTTTGGCCTCTTGAGTCTCTTGTTTCATTTGCCCTTTAGTTGATTGTACTTCACTGAAAAATGTCATAAAAGGAGTGGAAAGTTACTTAGTAACAGCTCTTTTATATCCTTGATGTTATCAGCTAGTTCAGGAGAAGGGTTTGGCTAATAAGTAATAAGGTGATCCATGCACACTTAGCTGTCTGTAGAGCCCCATGCCTGTGACTGTGACTGAGGAAACTGCATGGAGTTGAGGCCTACAGCTTAGTAGTGTTGTTACTACCCTGAAGATAGTCATAGTCATACATGTGTTTACAATCTTTTTCAGATAAGGGATTGAAAGGTCATTTTGTTCAAGTGATTATGAAATGTTTTGTTTTTTATTATTTATAAAAGAGAATTTAGAATATCAAAATCCATTAGAAGTTACTTCTCCTGGGTCATTTTCTTTTTGAAATGATCTCACAACAGTGATGGCCATGTCCCTGGCTTCAGGAAATGAAGTAGTAATCTACTCTAAATATATGTAGTTTTATTTATTTGTTTGTTAAATTGCAGTATAAACTATGACTCTTACCCTGCCCTCTTATGGCTGCTTTTTTCTTAATATCAATCTCCATTTTTGCTTTCTCCTACTCCTTTCAAAAACCACCAGATAAGAGATGAGTGGGGTAATCAGATCTGGATCTGTCCGGGGTGTAACAAGCCTGATGATGGAAGTCCAATGATTGGCTGTGATGACTGTGACGACTGGTACCATTGGTAAGTGGGCTTGTGCTTTCCTGTCACGCTTGACAAGAGTTAAAACTCCAGGTTACTCGCTCACAGGAGAAATTCTACGGATTAGCTTAGTGATTTTGGTCTATTCCTGGATTTTTTCCCCCCAATTCAACTACTGTCCATATTGAAGAATGGTATAGGGAGGAAAATCTCTGAATCCTACTTCCCCTAATGTGATATTAGCATATTTTCTTTTACTAAAACCACCTACAAAAAATCCTAATTAAGGTGTAATTGATGGCAAAATAACATGACTCATTGGACTAGTGTTATTCAGCTAAATCATAATTATTTTGGGAACTCTGGTAATATATGTAGTCCATAGTATATTATACTGGTAACCAAATACTTAGTTTTGTTGTTGTTTTGTGCCTTCGAGTTAGAACTGACTCATAGCTAACCCTAGAACAGATTTTCAGAGGCAGTAAATCACATGAAAAGAGATTGCCTATCCTTTTCCTGTGGAATAACTGGTGGATTTGAACCAAGAACCTTTGGGATTGCAATGTAGTGTCGTACCACTAGGCCAGACATAATTTAGGCCATGATACTTAGTTTAGAGATTCTTTCTAAAAAGAATTTCAAAAGAGGAAGTACAGATACTTCCTTTTTTCCGTCTTTCTAGTAATTTCCTCTAAGAGATAAAGCATATGATATTAACGGAAGTAACTTCTGTATACATGGTATAAGCAGCAGTAATGAAAAGACAACTTTTTTTCAATATCTCTTCCTTCGAATCCACAAAACTAATGACACTCGGTTAAAATATTTGTAAATTCCAAACCAACCCCATTGCCCTGAGGTCTGTTCTGACTCATGCAGAGGAGACTGCCCATCTTTCTCCAGCAGAGCAGCTGGTCGATTCAAACTGCCAAACTTGCAGTTAGCAAGCTTAACCTACTATACCACCACCCTTCTTCCACAACTCCCCAAAACTATAGTTGTTGTTGTTAGTTGGTTTCCATCGAATTGAGTACAGCTCATAGCAACCCTATGAACAGCAGATCTGAAACCCATCCTGTCCTGTGCCATCCTCACACTTCCTGACACACTAGAGTCTATTACGGTAGTCACCCTGTCAGCCCACTTACTCTCCTTCTCTGACCCTCCACCCTTCCCAGCATCACATCCCTCTCCAAGGAGTAAATAGCACCTTCTAGCAACATGCCTGAAGTATGTGAGATGAAGCCTTACCATTCTTGTCTCCAAAGAGACAAAACAACTATGAGATATCATCTCACTCCAGTAAGAATAGCAAAATTTAACAGAACAGCAAACAACAAATGCTGGTTAGGTTGTAGAGAAACTGGAATGGAACCTTATTCACTGTTGGTGGAAGTGTAAAATGGTGCAACCACTGTGGAAGGCTGTATGGCACTTACTAAAAGATTTGCAAATAGAAATACCATTTGACCCAGCAATTCCACTACTGGGAATATATCCCAAAGAAACCATAGCCACCACCCAAGCAGATATACGCACACCCATGTTTATTGCGGCTTTGTTAACAATAGCGAAGAGTTGGAAACAACCTAAGTGCCCATCAACAAACGAATGGATAGAGAAGTTATGGTATATTCACACAATGGAATACTACACTGCATTGAAAAACAAGGAACTCATGAATAATCATTCAAAATGGGTGACCCTGGAGGACATTATGCTGAGTGAAATATCTCAGACAAATGGACAAATACTGCAGAGTGCCACTGTTGTAAAACAGGACTAACATCAGGGTTGGGAGGAGACTGAGAAGAAAGAGGGGATAAATAATGTATACTGCATTGAAACAGATGAGGGAGAGAACTGTTTAAAAGGGATATGTGATTAGATATTATTGTCATGACAGGAGTCGAGAATGAAGGCTGCATAGTAGAGTGGACTTGGGGGGAGGGATTGTATAACAATGAGAGAATTTTTCTTTTACTTTTCAAAGAGAGGAGCAAACTGGCGGGGGGAGTGGTGGGCAGGGAGAAAAGTGCAACAATGAAGAAATGGAAATCCAAAGTCTCTGTAAATTTTCATTAAAATTAATAATAGTAATAAAGTTTTTAAAAAAAAGGGACAGGCTGACAGTCAAACCAGGTCTCCGTCGTGGAGGGTGAGGATTATACCACTGAGCCGTGGGTAGGTATGCATTAGTTATGGTAAGGATTTTATTTTTGTTTTTAGAGAAATTAAAAACGACAGTAGTGTTTTAAATAGGTGATTTGGAAAAGTTTTCAAAATAATGCTAGATGTTTTATAGAAAATAAATTGTAAAAATAGATTCAGGATGATCTTTTACATGACTGTTAGAATGTCCTATCCAGTTGATGACAGCAGCTTGACCTATCCAGGGCAATATGATGGAAATGGTGATACTTGAATGAGTTCTAAGTGCTTGGGAAGCAAAAATCAAATATGTATTGTAATAGATTAAATAGGGGATTTTAAGAAGGAGGTGGGAAACTGTCTTACTCATGAGAACTTATATTTCCATAACTTTTTGTCCTTACTGTCATAGTCTTGCTTATAATAATTAAACTACTTCTGTAGAGTAAAAAACACACACACAGAGAAAAAAAAACAACAACACACACACAAAGAGACTCTAGCTACACCCTCTCTTAAGACATATTTATTTGTTCTTTTGGCAGTCCATGGGATGGTCAGCACTCTTCTCAACACAACAGCTTAAAGGCATCAGTTCTTCTGTCAGTCCTATTCATTGTCCAGCTCTCAGATACATAACAAGTGATCAGAAAGACCATGGCCTGAATCAGATGCACGTTAGTCCTCAAACTGACATCATTACTCCTCATTTGCTATACTGAAAGATGCTATAGACAATATATTGAATATATATATTCCCAGAAGGCATCAAAAGAAGATGGTGGGAAGACATAGAATCACTGTACCAAAAAGAACTATTAAAACTATAGTAGCTCTTAAAATTTCTGTAAATACCTTCACCTTTTATCTTTAAAATAATAAATAGCAAACTAGCTCTATTTCGTTCCATGATACATATCTGTTAAGATAAAAACAAAACAGCAGTTGCATAGAAAAATTATACAATATCTAAGTATCAGTATCAAAAATTATACAGTATCTAGAAATGTTTGATTTCTGTAATAAAATCTGTAGAAGGATAGGACAGAGTTCAGATCTGCTGTCCAGAGGTTCCTCAACTCCACAGCACCCAACAAAAAAAATAATAAAAGGGAGTGTATAATGTAATAATCCACATGCCCAATAATACTAGTAAGGAGTTTTTTTACTTTAATTTCTGATAAATATATGATAAAGTTTCATAATATTTCAAAATATTGGACGGAAAGAATATCTATATACAGCTTGCTTATTTGGTTGCTTTTTGTTTTATTTTGTTTTTTAATATATAGGCCCTGTGTTGGAATAATGGCTGCACCACCAGAAGAAATGCAATGGTTCTGCCCCAAGTGTGCCAACAAGAAGAAAGATAAAAAGCACAAAAAGAGGAAGCACCGAGCACACTGACGTCTTCCTGCAGCCTGAGCCACCTCATATCACATCAGGGTCTTTCCTGATACCTGTGGAGGGGAGTTGGCATGACTCTGCCATCATTATCTTCCACAGAATTCTTGAGGATAATGAATCTTGGAAGACTTGAGGACAAGAATACATGAGCCACTCTGGCTTTTTCCCTCAGGCAGTGGACTGGCCCCTGCGGACTAAATGATAGTGTGATTAAAGAAAAACTCCAGTAGAGGCATGGCATAGGGACTGCCATGTCTCCATTTTTCTATTACCAGTGACAAGTATTATTAATAAAAATTTTTTAAAAAATCATACATCTTCCCCCTTGATTTTCTTTACTCTCTCCAGGGCCTTTTCATTAAGGTATTATATGAGAAGATAATGTGTTCACTGTAATTTAAAGATAATATCATTAGTCTCTATACAGTTTTCAACTTCTTTCCTCCTATAGTAAGATAATCATAATAACATAAAGGAAAACTCCGGTTGGAGTATTATTGGTAAATATTTTTGTGATGAGAATATATGACGCTTCCCTTCCTCATTTTTAGTACTAACATGTAAAATGTTCAGGCTTTTGTGAAATACCTTATATTTTTAAAAGGATAAAAGGGAGGAGGGGTTTCTATCATGTCCTGTTTGGTTTTGTGCAAATTATTTTTGTTTCCTAGCACATATTTTATATCTTTGTTGCATTCTAATTTTGTCCTTAAAACTGCTGGAGTCTCTTCTCACTGCTTGTACATTTCATCAACTTGTATAAAACTCTTCATACTAAAGGATTTCCCCTAATGTAAATAATAAATATTTATGAAGTAGTTATTTTTTAAAATTTTTATCATGCCTAATTCTAGCTTTCTCTGGAATCTGCTATGATTTCAGCCAAGTCTGTAATTACTGCTGTACATAAAGAAGGCTAGAAAAAAAGAGCCATAGTTCAAAGTCACTTACCTGGAATTGAACCTGTGCAGTGCCCCACCACATTGGGAGGAAGTGGGGGAGGACCCTAGCAGTTGGAAGGAAACAAGGCAATTTTTATCTGTAGGTATGATTTGAAATTGTTTTGTTTGTTACCTATTTTGTTCCTGTACATTTTGTTGATTTTTATTAAAAGGACATGTGGATTCCATGAAAGTAAAAAAAGAAAAAAATACTGTAGTATTTTGTGTTTATATTGTTTTATTTCTGCAAATCTGTTCATTGATATTGTTTTTTAAGGCTGAAATGAAGTATATTAAGAATTTTTTAAGAAAACTCAAGTTTCAGGGTATCACAAAACTCTATTATATAACTATACTGCCCACTATTTATTATGTGTTATAGATGTCTTGAGAGGTAAACCAGATATATTATTTTTAATGTAAAGCATCAAATTTAATTTTATTAGCATATTTTAGCAATGTTGGAATAAATATGGACGCTTACTTGATTTTGAAATAACCTCAATTTGAGCTAGTATGATGGGTATCTTGAATGCCAGAATATGAACATTGATCCTAATACAAATATATTCATAGAAACTGTAATTTTTTTAAAGATGCCAAGTAAATTAATATTAGTGTATAAATTAGTTCTATTTTAAAACATAATTGTGTAGTTAGAGAAATGAGGTTTTCTGCCGTGAATGTTAAATCACACATTAGTGGAGGTGGAGCGACCAGTGAAGAGGACAGTATTACCCTGCTCTCCTTGTTTCGGAGGACAGAATGCTTCTATCCCTGAAGGGGGGGGAAAAAAAGATAAAGCAACAAAGCATATATGTTAAGATATGTGTTTTTGTTTTATTAATTTGAGATCATTTTAAATACTTTATACAATATTTTCACATGCACAAATATACCTAGTAGTGCTTTTTTGGAGAGGGATGGGGGTGGGAGAATTGCAAAATAAAGATTATTGGCTATTTCATAGTTTGCTTTTCCATTTTCTTTATTTAGGATTTAGTTCTCTGAGGCATGGTCAGTGGATCTAAAGTTGCCACGTTTAAGTGAGCAGGTCATGCTACTGAAATAAGAATGGAGGTGCCTATATATATAACTTTTTCTCCAATCCTCCTGTCTGCGCGACTTCAGCCCATACTACATTTAAGGAATTTCAATCAGTTTGTTGTCCCTTGCTATTTCATGGTTGCTTTCCTAAATCCAGTTCATGATTTTATAAATGGTCTTTGCAATAATAAAACCAAAGAATCATTTTCAGGGGGCTGGATAGCTCAAGGGATTAGTAATGGAATACAGAGCCTTTCACCTCTAGGTCAGTGAGTTGAATCCAGTCCAGGTCACTAGAGACCAAAAGTTGTTACCATCTTATGACTGTTCAGTCGCCTGTGTGAAATGAACTGGTGGTCTCAGCCGCTAGTGGATGTCTGTCCAGGACATCAACCAAAGGAAGTTCAAGAAATTGAAATTGGGGGGAGGGGAGTTAGACTAGAACATAAAATACCCACTATTAGAAAAGTTAGAGAGTTACGCATAGTCATTCTCCACAAGAGGGAGGGGAGAAAGCAACTTATGCGTGCTTTGGGCATGGCAAAGAGAAAAGATTCCTTAATGAAGCTGAACATGATAGGAAAAGAATAGTCTTGTATTGGACGAGAGGGGGGAAGAATAGATTGGAAAGATTATTTAATCAGAAGAAGAACTTTAGGGGAATAAAGAGTGGAGTTTGTCTCGAAGAAGAAGAAGAAAAAGCTGCAGAAGGAATTTGAGGAGCTGTAAGTGAAAGATTTGAGAAAATGAAAAGCATTACTCTGAAGGTTTAGGAGTTTTCTAATTTTAAATAAAATGGACTGCTTCAGTTTATTTCAGTACTATCATTTGGCCTTGGCATCAACACTTTATAAAGAGAACTAGTCAGGAAAGAGAAAAATAATTGCCCTGACGAGTGATCTGATTGGAGGAGATGGTATTTAAAAAACAGAGACACCCTCACCCCAGGAAACTGAGAAGCCCTTCTAGCGAGATAATCCGCCTTCAGAGCCATGTGTTGCTCGCAGAGTATCATTTCTATGGCTGACAAGGTGTTTCTCTGCTGAAGGTGTCTTTAGCTAAGTATAGTAAGGATCTTTATCCTCCAACAGATTTGTGGTTCCAAATGTCCTGAAGAAACCAGAGGGTATCAAAGTATTCTGACTTGGTCGGGCTTTTGCAGAGATAAAATATAATGCATTACTGTATCACCTAAACCACTTTGTTCTCCTTTCAATGGGACGATTAAACAAAGGCCTACTAACCAAATTAAGGTATAAAATGAACACAGATATGGAAACCTTGCCAGTAGGAATGCTAATGAATGAAGTTCACTAAAGGCATGCTGGCTAAGTTTCCAATACAGATAGTTTTATGGCCAATCTCTCTAGATCATAGCCGTTTTCTTTAGAAGTTCAAGTCTAAAAGTGGATGAGTTACCTTGACAATAGAATGGAATAGATAATGTTCTGAATAATGTTTCCTGCCACAATGGTATCAGTCATTCTGTTAGGAAACTTTCTTTGAGGATCTTGGATTAGTTGTATCCTGAAAGTATAAAGTAACTATTAATCCATGTGTGCAGACCAATAAATGACGTTGTAATTAGTTAGCTAGATGGGCAGCTAAAGAGTTAATTTGATTAGGCATTCACATTTAGTTTACATGTGAATTATTAAAAACAATTGCTGATGACCATCCTGGGAAGCTGAGCTTTTTGTCTTAAGCCCTTTGATCCAGCATATGCTAAGCACTTCTTTGAGAAATTAGGAAGTCGCAGTAGATCCATGTTCCATTTTAACATTAATCCATGTTCTGAGGTTCTCCTGAGAATGGTATTCCATCGTATTGCAGCTGTTCCACAATATACCATGTACTGAAAAGTGCTTCATCAGTCTGTACAGGTTGCAAACTTGTCCCCCCCCCCTTTTTTTTTTAACATGATCTCGCTAGTCACCTTAGCCTGCAAATTATTTTTCATTTTGATACAGTAGTTACATTTACAAAATAATCAAAAGCTTTTAGTAAGTAGTATATGAACTCTTGGTCTCGTCCACAGGAAGCTGCCCTGCTAACCCAAAGACTATGCCTCTGGTGATTTGGATTCACCAGCATCTCCATGAAAAAGAGATGAGCAATCTCCTCCCATGTATTTACAGTCCCAGAAACCCAATGGAAAGTCAGTCTTGTGTTGATTCCAGCTGAAAAGCAATGAGAACATAGTTGTTGTTAGGTACCATTGAATCAACTATGACTCTTAACCAACATTGTGGACAGCAGACATGAATCTTGTCCTGTCCTGTGCCAGCCTCTGATATACTTGAGTCCATAGTTAAGAGTCACAGTGTCAATCCATGTTGCTGAGGGTATTTCTCTCTTTCACAGACCAGCCACCCCCTAACAACATTCCCGAAATAGGTGAGATGAAACCTCACAGTCCTTGCCTCCAAGGAACACCCTGGTTCTTTATATTATCTTGCTTCTAGAATGATCTGCTAAATAGAATGAATAGGTATGGCGAAAGGATATTACCCTAACACACACCTGTCTTAACTTTAAACCATGCCCTGTTGCCCTTGCTCGGTTCCAACGACTGCTTCTTGGTCTACGTACAGGTTTCACATGAGCATATCTAAGTGTTCTGCATATGTGTCTACATGAAGATACAAAAAATACCTGAATGTGTATATAAACTAAGAATTAAAAGTTGGACTTTACAAGCCGATCCATATTTTAGATACTTTCTTAACACTGAGCAATGATTTCCTAGTATATCCTTAGAACCTAACTCTAATTTAACTTCTTCAAATTTTATGAGTTTTTGTCTGATCTTTAATTTTTATTAAAAATTAATGAGACTATCTTAAAAAAAAAACACAAGCATAAAAAAATGTCAATTTCTGGAATAACAAAACAGGAGCTATTGCAATTCAAGGCCATATCATGTGTGAGGAGTGGGGCTGCACCCTATGGGATTTTCAAGGCTGTGACCATTTAAAAGCAGATCCACTGGTCTCTGGGTTTGAATTGCTAACCTTTCGGTCTGTAAGGGAACGCCTAACTACTTTGTGCTACACAGGGACTCCATAAATTATGATTTTTTTTAAACTTGCCATATTTTCACCAATGGGGGGAAAAGTGAATGGGATTGGCCAAAACTCTGCCACAAGATAAGCATTTGCATTGTTGTCAATAAGTGTATTAATTAAATTTGTACTTCTGCTTTACCTTTCTGGCCATCTTTTCAAGTTGTGTTTAACCCCTGAATTGTTTTATGCTACATCTGCCTACGTAGAAGCATGGTAGATCTATGAGAGGCAGAACCTGAGCTGAATTCTAGCTCTCTCACTCAGCTGTTGAATGAAGTGTAATAAAGTGTTATATTTCACTAACCTCATTTTCCATTTTTGTAAAAGAATAAAAATACCTGCTTTGCATATTTTGGTTTTTCATTTTTTTTATTAATTTTAATGAAAGTTTACAGACTTTGGATTTTCATCCATTCATTGTTGCACACTTTCCTCCCTGCCCACCCCTCCCCCTGCTTTGCATATTTTGTGAAAATTAAGTGAGATCATATAATACTACTATACTACTATAGTATTAAAGATTTTTACGTTTTAGCTTAATCCATTAATATGAACAGTTTAACAGCATCAATATATCAATGTTTATATGATGTCTACATGACTTCACCATATGGCATATGTCTGATAACTATGACTTCTAATTTTGTACAAGCCACAACTAGGTTTCAACACTCTGATCTTCTTCAATCTGTTTTTTAATATCAATGTCTGAAAAAGTGATGACTAATTCACTGAGGCCATTTTTATTATAAAATTATTACGATTTCACATAGAAAATCATCAGGAGAGACTACCTACAGTAGACTCTCAGTTTAGTTCAATTCAACACGTTGTTGTTAAGTGCTGTCGAGTCATAGGTGACTCATGGCGACCCCTTTCTCCAGGTTCATAGGGTTTCCGGAGGCAAGCTGTTTACAGAAGTGGATGCCACTCCTGCTTCCAAGCTTGTTTTAACCGGGGAGTGCCACCAAACACTGTCCGCCATGGGGAACCATTATCACATTTGACACATCAGTAACCACAAGTTACCTCTGTCCAGCAAGTGGACACACCAAGGATATATGACCTGGAAGACTGTTTGAACAAAAACAATGAAAAACAGTCCTTAGGGCCGCGGATTAAAGTCACCCACCTTTGGCTTGGTAGCATCACTTTGGTCCACTAGGCCAACTGGTCTCTCTCTATCTTGTTAAGTGCAATCAAGTCGTAGGCGACTCATAGTGACCCTATCTGTGAATGCAAGTCCTTGACACTTGTAAACACATGTTAAATAAGGTAAACAAATAGAGTGAGAAGGTTAACAATTCAGAACCATCCAGAGGAACCAAAGGTCTGGCAATCTACTTCCAAAAGATCATAGCAATAAACAAATTCTGTGGAAGGGAGCTCTGGTGGCCTATTGGCAAGAAGCTGCACTGAAATCCCAGAGGTATGTGGTTCGAATCCACCAGAGGCTCTGCTGGAGGAGGAGGGGCAATCTCCTCCTGTACCAGTCAGATCCGATTTGACAGCACACACAAAAAATAATAAAATTTTAAATAAACAAACCTGTGGAATGCAAGTCTCTAAAATTTATGTGGTCTCCATGTGCGAGAATTAGTTGAACAGCAACGATTTTTTAATTTTGTTATACAGTAATCAGAGATAGGGATTATTGGGATAAATATGACACCATCCCAGGCCTAAGAAATGCATCCATTAGAAGTGTATAACCAAAATTAATATACAACAAATTGATAGGCAGTTGATTTGGCAATGGTGTTTTCTTTTTTTTTAATTGAGATTTTAATTGACGTTTATAAAGAGTTTGTATTTCCCAAAACAACTATGAGATAGCATGTCACCCCAGCAAGAGTAGCAAAATTCAACAGAGCAGGGAACAACAAATGCTGGTGAGGTTGTGGAGAAAATGGAACACTTATTTACTGTTGGTGGGAAAATGGTATAACCACTATGGAAGGCAGTACAGCACTTTCTCAAAAAGTTGGAAATAGAAATCCAATTTGACCCAGCAATTCTACTACAAGGAATGTATCCTAAAGCAACCAGAGCTGCACACTCATGTTTGTTGCTGTTTTGTTCACAATAACAAAAAGTTGGAAACAACTCAAGTGCCCATCAACAAACAAATGGATAGAGAAACTGTGGTATATTCACACAATGGACTATTATGCTGCATTGAAAACAAGGGACTCATGAAATATGCTTAGTGAAATATCTCAGTCACAAAAGGACAAATACTGCATAGTGCCACCATTGTAAAACGGGATTGACATCGGGATTGGAGGGAACCTAAGAAAAGGCGATAAATAATGTATATTGCATTGAAACAGATGAGGAAGAGAATTGTTTAAAAAGAATATATGATTAGGTATTATTTTCATGATAAGATTCCATAAAAAGAAATGCACAATAAAGTGGACTGTGGACTTCCAGGTGGTGGGGATGAGTGGGTGGTGGTTGCATAACAATGAAAGAATTTTTTTTCTTTGCAAAGAGAAAAGCAAACTGGGGGGAGGGATGGGCAGGGAGGAAAATGTGCAACAAGGAATGGATGGGAGGGGAAATTAAATGGGAAGAATATGCTGTAAAATTTTATGTTGCATTAAAAAGAATTTAAAAATAAATAAATAAAATTTTAAAAAAAACTTGTATTTCCATTCATTCAGTGTTACACATTTTCCTCCCTGCCCTGTCTCCCCCCTCAGTTTGCTTTTTTTTTTTTTAGGGTTTCCATTAATTCATTGTTGCACTTTTCTCCCTGCCCACCCTTTTCCCCCCAGTTCACTCCTCTCTTTGAAAAGTAAAAGAAAAATTCTTTCCTTGTTATACAGTCCCTCCTCCCCAGTCCACTCTACTCAACAGCCTTTATTCTGGACTCCTGTCATGACAATAATATCTAATCATATATCCCTTTTAAACAGTTCTCTCTCTCATCTGTTTCAATGCAGTATACAGTATTTATCCCATCTTTCTCAGTCTCCCCCCAATCCCAATGTCAGTCCCATTTTACAACAATGACATTATGCATTATTTGTCCTTTTGTGACTGACTGAGATATTTCACTCAGCATAACGTCCTCCAGGGTCACATATTTTGTAAAATATTTCATAAATTTCTTGGTTTTTTTTTTCAATGCTGCATAGTATTCCATTGTGTCAATATACCAGAGCTTCTCTATCCATTTGTTTATTGATGAGCACTTGGGTTATTTCTAGCCCTTTGCTATTGTAAACAAAGCTGCAATAAACATGGGTGTGCACCAGTTCGCTTTAAAAAAAATAATATTAGTTCTTTCATTGTAATACCATTCCCACACTCCCCTGGCCACTTTACTATGCAGCTCTATTCAGGACTCTTGTTATGTCAATAATACCTAATCATATATTCCTTTCATACAGTTCTCTCCCTGTTTCAATGCTGTGTACATTATTTATTCCCTCTTTTCTTAGTTTCCCTCCAACCCCATGTCAGTTCTGTTTTACAGCAGTGGCATTATGCAGTCAGTATTTGTCCTTTTGTGACTGAGATATTTCACTCAGCATAATGTCCTCCAGGGTCACCCATTTTGAATAATATTTCATGACTTCTTTGTTTATCAGTCATGAATAGGATTCCATTGTGTGGATATACCACCATTTCTCTATCCATTCATTTGTTGATGGGCACTTAGGTTGTTTCCAACTCTTTGCTATTGTGAACAAAGCAGCAATAAACATGTGTGTGCATATATCTGCCTGGGTGGTGGCTCTGGTTTCTTTAGGGTATATTCCCAGTAGTGTAATTGCTGGGTCAAATGGTTTATCTATTTCCAACTTTTTTAGTAAGTGCCATACTGCCTTCCATAGTTACTACACTATTTTACACTCCCACCAACAGTGAATAAGGGTTCCAATTTCTTCACCAACAGCCTCACCAGCATTTGTTGTTTTCTACTCTGTTGAATTTTGCTATTCTTACTGGAGTGAGATGATATCTCATAATTGTTTTGATTTACAGCTCTCTTAGAGCTAAGGATTTTGAACACGTCTTCATGTATTTGTGTGCCATCCGAATGTCTTCTTTGGTGAAGTATCTGTTCATATCCTGTGCCCATTTTGCAAATGGGTTGTTTATCTTCTTGTGACGCTCAAGTATTCTATAAATTCTAGATGTAAGTCCCTTATCAGACATGCCATTACCAAATATTTTTTCCCAGTCTGTGGCTTCCCTTTTTTACCCTGTTGGAGAAGTTTTTTGATGTGCATAGGGATTTGATTCTTAGAAGGTCCCATTCATCTATTTCATCCTCTCCTGGTTGTAGGTGGTATTTTCTAATTATTGAATTGAACCATCTTAGAAAACCAAATGGGATAGTAAATCATAGAGGAAAAGCCATAGGTAGGCATACACTGATATTTATTGGAATATAAAAACTGGAAACATAAAAAGATCAATAACTAAAAAATACCATCTTATTAACAGAAAAGCTGGAGATCTCAGATGTTATACATAGGGTCGCTATGAGTCACAAGCAACTCAATGAAACATAATAACAACAAGCTGTGAAGAGAATCTTTCTCACCCAGTGTCTGAATTTATTTTCTGCCTGTACTTCATTTAACAAGACACACTAGGTTTCATTCTCTCTCTCTCCCCCACTTCCCAAGTTCAGTTCTGGGTTGAGCAAGTTCAAAAGATTTTTTTTTGTTTTGTTTGGGTTTGTTTTTTCTTTTAAATTGAAATTTTAAAGACAATTTATAGAGTACTTGGATTTCAATTTATTCATTGTTGCATATTTTCCTCTTTGCTCCCCTCCTCCCCAGTTCACTTTTTTCTTTGGAAAAAAAATTCTTTCATTGTTATACAGTCATTGTCCCCCAAGTCCACTTTACTAAGCAGCTCTCATCCCAGACTCTTGTCATGCCAATAAAACCTAATCATATATTCCTGTTACACAGTTTTCTCCTTTGTCTGTTTCAATGCCTTGTCCATTATTTATCCCCTCTTTTCTTAGTGTTCCTCCAAATCCCCCTGTCTGTCCTGTTTTACAACAATGGCACTATTCAGTATTTGTCTTTTTGTAACTGAAAAATTTCACTCAGCATAATGTCTTCCATGGTCACCCATTTTGTATAATAGTTCATGAGTTCTTTGTTTTTCAGTGCTGCATAGTATTCCATTGTGTGAATATACCACCACTTCTCTATCCATTCATTTGTTGATGGACATTTGGGTTTTTCCAACTCTTAGCTATTGTGAACAGGCAGCAATAAACACGGGTGTGCAACATAGTAGAATTTTTTAATACCCACAACTTATTAACTGCAAATCTCTTTTTTCAAAAATATAAACAGTGACTTTGTTAGATGAAATACAACTACATTTATGGAACATGACAATAGAGAAATCCAGTATCATCAGTCAAAATAAAGTAAAGATTAACTGGAAAAGAGCATCAGTTGCTCACATACAAGTTAAACTAAAGCTGAAGAAAACGGAAACAGATTCATGAGAGCTAATATATGAACGAATGTATCTCACCTGAATTGAGACCATCTCAAGAATAGATTTGGCAGTGAAACACCACTGACTACAAATGAGACAACTCATGGGATAACATAAAGGATATCATATGAAGGAAAGTGAAGAATAAAAAAATCAAAGTAGATGCCATAAAAGACTCTGAAACTTGCTTTTGAAAGTAGAATAATTAATGTGATTTGGAAGAACTAATGACAAAAAAGACCTGAAAAGGAGATTTCAAAGAGCAGGTCAGGAAGAAAAAGTGAAATAATATAATAAACTATTTCTGGTTCCTGGGTTGTTTTTATTTGAGCCTCTTGCTTAGAGTCAACAAGGCCTGGAGGAGGGCCTGTGTATTTAAGGTCAGGCCTAGAACTGTAGTTTGGAGGCTGATGGATGAAGCAGTTGGATTCTGAAAGGTGAGCCCTTTTGTTTTGTTTGAGGGTCTGGTGTGGACTGTTTGGTTGTTTTTTTTATTTAAGCCTCTTGTTTAAAGTCAACTGGACCTGGAGAAAGGCGTGTGTATTTAAAAGTCTGTTGGGCCCTCGAGCCTAGCGTTATTATATTTCACTGGAACATTCTTCTAAGTGGTACAGCACTGGTCTGTCCATTTGCTATACTGAGGTAACCAAGGGTTGCTGTGATGCTGAACTCTGTGCCACTGTTGTGTCAGATGCCATAATGGTTACACAGAGTAGACGGTGTTTGGTGGAGCTCCCAGATTAAGACAGGTTTGGAAGCAGGAGTGGCATCCACTTCCTAAACAATATTCCTCTGAAAACTTTCTGAACTTAGAGAAATGACAATATAGAACAGGGTTCAGGTCGCTATGAGTCATGCTCGGCTCAATGTCAATCATCAACAACAACAGAATGTCTGAGGTGTTGTGGTTGTTGTTATATGCCGTCAAGTCGCCTGCGACTCATACCGACCCTATGTACAACAGCCCTAAACTCCGCTCTGTCCTGTGCCAATCGCACTGTCTCTGACACTCCCATCCCAATTATCCCAGTCATTGATCAATCCACCTCATAGAGGGCCTTCCTCTCCTGCGCCGTCCCTCCACCCTCCCAAGCATGATGTCCCTCTCCAAGGACCGGTCTCTCCTCACTACATGTCCAAAGTATGTTAGACGGAGCCTCAGAATCCTTGCCTCCTAGGAGCCACCCGGTTTAACCCTTTCCAGGACAAATCTGTTTTCCTAGCAGACCATGGTATTCTCAATACTCTTCTCCAGCACCACAGCTCAAAGGCATCAATTCTCCTTCTATCCTCCTTGGTCATTGTCCAACGCTCTAATGCATAACAGGTGATTGCAAAGACCATGGCCTGTATCAGACGCACCTTAGTCTCCAAAGAGATACCATTGCTCTTCAGCACTTTGGAGAGGTCCCTAACAGCAGACTTTCCCATGGCAATGCGCCTTTTAATTTCCTGGCTGCTGGTGCCAAGACTGTTGACTATGGAGCCAAGCAAACTAAAGCTGTGTATAATCTCAATCTCTTCACCATCCATCCTGATGCTGCCAATTGGTCCAGTGGTGAGAATCTTTGTCTTCTTGACATTGAGCCTCAATCCATATTGTAGGCTGCAGTCCTTGACCCTCTGCAGCAGGCGCTTCAGGTCCTCCTCAATTTCAGCAAGCAGGGTTGTGTCATCCGCATAACGCAGATTGTTGATAAATCATCCAGCAATCTTGACCCCACATTTCTCCTCATAGAGCCCCGCCTCCCGGATAATCTGTTCTGCATATAGGTTGAAAAGGTATGGAGATAGGATGCATCCCTGGCGTACGCCCTTCCCAATTTTGAACCATGCAGTGTTCCCTTGCTCTGTTCTGACGACTGCCTCCTGGTCCAAGTATAAGTTTCGCATTAGAACGATCAAGTGTTCTGGGATTCTCGTTCTTCTCAGAGTCAACCACAGTTTGTTATGATCTACACAGTCAAATGCCTTTGCATAGTCAATGAAACACAGATAAACATTCCTCTGGTATTCCCTCAAGTACACAGTGTAAAAATACTAACATTGTTTTATGAGGGATGTTTTATGGAGTAATTTTTTAATATTAATTTTTTTGTTTTAATTATAATTTACACAAAAGTTTACAGTTATGTTACATTTTTTAATCCATTCATTGTTGCACATTTTTCACCCCTGTCCTTCTCTTCCTCTGTTATCCCTCTCTCCCTCCCTCCCGCTCCCTCAGTTCACTTCTTAATTTTTTTAAATATTCATCCATTGTTGCATAGTATTGCTTAATGGAGCATTCTGTGGTGATGATGGAGATGTTCTATAATTCCCACACTGTTCTATATAATAGCCACTGTCATGAGTACCAACTGACCTTGAAATATAACTGCTGTCCTGTAGGGAGTTGCACCACTAGCTCGAAGGCTATACTTTTCCACTCTGCAGAAGAGAGATGCGCAATCTCCTCTTGTGCAATTTGCAGTCTCAGAAACCCTCTGGAGGGTCAGCTATAAGTTGATTTTGACCCAATGGCAATGAATTTGAGTGGGGGTTTTGATGACTAAGAAATTGAATTTTTCTGTTTTGTTAATTCAATAGCCATCTCTAACAAGGAGCTCCCCTGGGTGGTCCTTGCTGTGTCATTGTGAATCTAACTTTCTATATGGTCAAGAAGCAGACTTTTGTATGTATGAGGCTTGTACACTACATCACAGGCACACTTCTGAACGCACCTGACTCGTTCAAGAACCTCAGCTCTTTCACTTTAAATCAAAAAGTCTGCATGGATTCTATCCACTTTTGTAGTTCTAATGTTCAGTACTGAAGGTCTGAAAAGTTATAAACACGTCATTTCTCACTCACTGACGGGGAGTCAGAGTTCCTAGTTGAGCTCAGCAGATTGTTTTGTGGGGTGTTTTTTTTTTCTCTCCAAGTAAACCGAAGTCTGTAAATTAGACACAAGGAGAAGATTGCAGAAACGGTGGTGGTAGATGTGAACCACCAGAAAGGCTCAGCCTTTGAGTTAGCAGCAAAACTCCCTATAGACTACACCACCAGCCCCATAAGAAGCAGTAATAACTGAAATGTCATCATTGTCTGTTACACAAGGAACGTGCATGTTGTGTGAATAGAACCCAATCAGAAACTCCCGTTATTTGATACTTCTTTTATCCGACACATTCATTACATTAGGCCTGAGGTGGTTCAAGAATGAAGTGCAAGCATACCCGAACAGTTTTTAAGTGTGAATTTAGGTTGAAATTAATGTAAAGAATAGGTATAAAGTTTAAAAAGGAAGAAAATTACACTACCAAAAGTAGGTAGGAAAAGACACAGTGAAAGGAAAGTGAAAGGAAACACACTGTACAATAAGGAGGTGATCTTCACAATATAAAGAAAGGGAAGACATGGAACGGTACACAAAAAAAGCAGACAATGGAGGTGAACACTAACACACAAACCTGTATTATCAGTGATAACAAATGTGAATCTCCACTTGGCAAGAACTTCTGAGAAGCAGGTAGAAGGAACTACACTCATGACTATACATAAGTATCACAGATTATTTTTCTAAATGCTTAATTGTATACTGTTGTTGTTGTGTGTCATTGAGTAAGAGCCAACCCATAGCTAACCCTCCAGTAGGTCTTCAGATGTGGTTAATCAATGACGTGGCAGGAGATTGCTCATTCTTTCCAAACTCCGTGCCTGCTAAAACAGTATGTATATGCTGTAAATACATGCATGCCTAATCAACAGGGGGAAAGTTATATAATTTTATTAATCATAATCAAACACTTGAAAGAATGAGTGCCTGATCCCAGAACCTCAGGATCAGAGTGTTACGGAACATCAAGGTCAATTAGTGTAACAATCCAAGACAATGTAATGCTGCCATTTGATAAGTAGTGATTAAGGTCTTAAAAGCTTTCATGCAGCCTTCTAAAGTAAGGTGCAAAAGCTATCATTACCTCCATATTTGAAACAAAGAAAGAATGAAGAAAATCAAAGACACACAAAAGGGGGGGCAAGGATGCACAGAAAGATGTATTGTACAAACCTTCTCCATGATTCTGAGAGCAGAAGAGCTAAAGGGTGCTGGCTACCATGATGACCACAGTAGAGCGGCCTAGACAGAGTGAGAGAAAAATATGCAACATTATAATTATATATAGCCAGACTTGGTGGTTTAATGGAAATTATTGGAATTTACAAAACTGTAGACTAAGTCACCTTTCAAGCCCGAATCCAAAATCACTTCTGTGCCTCAACCTCAGCCAAACAACATACAGGTTTGTAAGGTGAATAATAAGTCCAGGGAGGCACTTGCTCCTTAGAGCCATCAACTGTACAAGAGCAAAAGGGAAGTATTTGCCCAAGAATAAAGCTCGGAAGGTTGGAAAGAGTAAGACAGAAGGATAAATGGAAATGAAAACTCACAAGGAGTTGGCCGAAAAAGTGGAATTATAATGTGGACGTTGTAACATAAATCATGAAAATGGATATGCATGATTGGATGAAAAACCAGTTTGCTCTGTAAACTTTCACTTCAAACAATATATAAAGTTAAAAAAAGAAGTAGGAAGAAGAGATCCCTTTGCTCAAACTTTTAGGTTGTTTGCATCTCAGAAGAGCAAAAGGGGGAAAATAAAGCACCAGAGAAGGTAATTCCCCCACTAGCAACAAACTGTTGTGGCAGGAGTGAGATGGTAGGGAACTGCTGATGGAGTGAATATGTTGTTGTTATGTGCCGTCAAGTCGTTTGTGACTCATAGCGACCCTATGTACAACAGCCCTAAACTCCGCTCTGTCCTGTGCCAATCGCACTGTCTCTGACACTCCCATCCC